>NC_087063.1:48692892-48815926 GCF_963678635.1 Symsagittifera roscoffensis | reverse complement strand
AAACAAAAACTAATTATCAGCAAAAGATTCTCTAAAAATCAAAAACAACCGCAATACACGAACTTCATATTTTAAAAGATTCAATAAACAAAAATCACCAAATAGACGATCAATTATATTTCACAGATTCAAAAACCCCATCACAATCATCAGTAAAAGGCAAACGGAAAATAAAAAATTGCTACACAAAGAAACCAATGCGTTTGTACAATTGGAATCAACCAATAAGACGCATTGAAAACTACACATTAATAGTAATACAACACAAAATTGATTCAAAATGAAGATAACTCAGACAACTCAGTACTTCCATTTTTATTATCACTACTATCTGAACCTCGCGGTAAACTAGAATTTTGTAAAAACTTAATTGCAAACTTATTTGAAAAAGGAGAAAGTCCATGCACAAAAGAATTTCCAGATGTAAAAATAAAAAGACAACTTCTCGATCATTATATTGAAGGTATATGTAGTCTCACATCACACGTTGGAATCTACACAAAAGAAATCATATCACAAATGCATCTCATAACAGATATCTCATTCAAATTGACGATGTAGATACTGAATTCTAAAAAGGTTTTACACAATACATCAAAAACATACAAAAACAAAACTCACAAAGAGCAAGTTCGATACTTACAAACGAAGAATATTCACTTATCTATAGCTATATATCTATAATAGAGTTGGATTAACCCCAAAGCGATTTACCTACTGAAACGTCTCGACATACAGTTGTACGACAGGAAAAACACATATTTTCAAAATTTTTGTTTTCAATTTGAGAAAACCTTACAAATGATCAAATAACACAAATTGTTAAACACGATTTACAAAAACTCTTAGCATGGTCATAATCGATTAATTTAATCACAATATTGATCTTATTGAGCGAGCAAGAAAAAATTTTCGACCACAAAGTACAGATGATGAAACTGTACTAGCAGAACAATCAGACTATGAATGGGACCCTGAATGTTCATATAAAACATTTACCAACTTACCAACAGATAAATCAAGTCGGAAAATTAGCATTGTTTTTGTTAATAAAGATTATGTTAGAGTATACCCTTTTACAGTTGACGCAACACCTTTAAACTACACTTCAATCTTACCTGAAAGAACAGGAAAAAAAGTTTGAATTCCACATTCATAAATAATGATAGTCTAAACGGAACAAGAGATCTTACACAACAAGATGTACAAACCCCATCACATTTTGTAAACGAACAAATTGTTGAAACAATAACATCAACAGAAGCACAACGAAGCATTTCACCTATTCAACCAAACCTTACAACTCCAAAACTAAAAAATCCAACGTTACAACAAACAATCATACAATCCACAGTAAAACCCTCTGTTGCAAAAAATAATCACAGATGGATTACCAAACATTTCGACCCATAACAAAGCCATCATATAAAAAATACAGAAATAATTTTGCAGAACACAATTACATCTATTGTCAAGGGACCAAAAACAAGAAAAACACAAACAGATACTCAATTATTTACACAAAGTCAAATGTTCCACAACCAATCTTAACCTCAGTAAATTTTCATGATCAACCACGATCCTCGCAACAACAAGATGGAAACTACCTATTTTTTCAACAACGTTGAACCAAAAAAAAATCATACTAACAATCAACCTCATCAGTACGCACAAAACTATTTTCCATCAGACGATGATGAATACTATAAACAGAATCGTCAACGATTTTCCTCAAATCCAAGACCTCGTTCTTACAGTATTGATCAACCAGATATTTTCGTACCATACACACGAAATTAACAAATAGGACAAACTAGAACTGACCCAACACCTCACAATCGTAATTTTCAACATTAAAGTCCAGTTAATACACTTTCATATCAACCAACCCAGATGCAAAATGAAATCTCACTACCATTTTATTGACAACAACACGAAATAACAAAAAGCCAAATAACTAATTTTTCTCAAATGCCACACGCCGCAGAATCCCTACAAATGACTATGAATCGATACCTAATGGGTGGATCATCAATAACATCAAATAAACCACTCATGGTATTCACAGGGGCAGATTCTAAGTACTCTGTAGAAGATTACCTAAGCGCAGTCACAGCAAATTTAATTTTAAATATAGGACCTGAACCAGTAAAAACGCCACTCTATCAAAAATGGATACATAGATGCACAGCTCTAATCCAAACTACCCTTGACGCGCAGCTCAAAAATGGTTTTCAGTTTTACCTACAGAAATAAAATCAGATTGATAGAGATTCACACAAAATTTCTCGAAAATGTTTGACTCAGAAAGAAACAAACAACATCAAAGAGTTTTATGCAATGAACTCGTAGACTACCCAGTGAAACAATAAAAAAACTGGCAGTAAGAATAGAAACACTAGTCCGAAAAGCATATCACTTAACACTCATGATTATAAAAACACAAAGATGACAGAAATCCTAGTGATGACTCTAACAACTCAATTACTAAAAATAGCTATAAAAACAGAGCATCATATCCTTCCTCAATCCGGGAACCTGATTCAGATTTTAGGAAACTAGTAGATAAACTAGAACAAGCAGAAATCACTATGAAATTGGAAGAAACAGAAAACTCAAAACTACAATATGTAAACAACATCCAGACCACTACTCCGCACATAAACCATATCAACGACTCTGATATTGATTTATAAGAAAAAACCACCGAAACTTTGAACATTTACGAGAAAAACTCAAATTTCAAAGGCAAACCATCATTCAAAAAAGGGTGCAATTATTGTCGACGATACTGACACAGTATCGCTGAATGCAGACAAAAACAACAAGATAACCAAAATAAACCATAACAACATAGAGAAACCAACAAATCTTTTCATCAATACAAAAAGAAAGATCAAAATTTAACCAAATAAGAACATTCATAGCAAAAAAAATTCAGGAAAACCCCTTCCAAATAACTTCAACTACTCTAGACAACACTCACCCTATAATACTATAACACAAAATATAGAGGACGATCACCATACCAAAGAAATTCACAGAATTTTTCACAAAATAGGTATAGTCGATCACATAGTCAAAATAGTCAACATCAAATTAACTATTCATGATCAAATTCAAATCAATACAGATTTAACGACAGATCTAATTCAAATTCTAGAAATCGAAATTATTCAAATAACTGATCTGGAAACTCTTCATACAATCGATATAGAAAATATTCTAACGATCGGAATAGGAACTATTCAAACAATCGAAACCCTAGATATCAAAATAAACGATCACGCGATTACTCAAACAACGGATCAAGTTATAATATTTATCAAAACATATAACGCTATAATTCACAGAACAGAAGATCAATTTCTAACAACAGACAAAGAAACTACTCTCAATCACCACAAAGGAATAACACACGTTAACAAACTTCACAACAAAATTATAGAAGTAATACACCTAAACATCAAAGACAAATCAATCAAGTACAATCAACTGAAAAAACTCAACCAGACCCCCCGGTATTGACAATAACGAAACCACAGAATTGCAATTAAGCAACATCAATTGCGAATTCACAGATAGCGAAAGTGATACAGAAAACATGATAAACGTTGGAAATGACTACGAGCCTATTATTTATGAACAACTGATATATTCTCATATATATCAAAACCATGACCAATTTGTTTTGAACTATTATACAAGACCAGTATCAAACAATGCAACAAAAGAAAAAACAGAAAAAGTAGTAGAAGAAATGAAAGAAGAAAAACCCACAGAATGTTCAAGCACAAATAACATTTATGAAAAAATACCTTAATAAACACATTTACAAAAAGAATAAAAATGGACAATTCCACTTCTTTTAGAAAGTCCAAAATCGAAACAATTACAAACACCAGACCTTGAAACAGATTTTTTAATCAATTTTTGGATCGGAATCAAATATCTTAAACATTGCCACTTGGAATGAAATCAAAATTTCACATCCACAACTGATACCCTTCAAAACAACAAGCAGACTAGCAACTGCACAAGGATCAACCTCAACAAACTATGGAAAAATACAACACTTCCTTGATCCCAACCGAACAATGGAACAAAACATACTCATAGCAAACAATTTAAACAAACCTTCCATATCACTAATATAAAACACAATAGCATTGGAATACCAATTATCACTAAATATATACCAACAATAAATATCTTAAATAGTAAAATTCAAGTAAAAGACAAATACACGAGAATGAAAAACACCTCTTTGACATTTTTTCAAAGTATAAACAAACAATCACCAATTTTCTCAACGTTTTATCCCATATATAATCAGGAAAGAAAACAACTGAAACCACTATTAGGAAACTTGTATAATTTTTCGATCAAACAAATTCACCAATATGATAAAGAGCAAAACAACATCTCTTTATGTCTAACCTTGAATTCAGACTAATTCACAATTTTTTCCGAGTAACAATTTCGTCTATTAAATACATGAAAGACTCAAACTCTGACAGAATTTATTTACATATATATAACAATTCCCCATATAAAATAACCTTAACACTAGGACTTTTAGGTTATTGCGAAACTAACGCGACAATTTCTCCCACAAAAGAAATAACGTATAGAGTAAGTAATAATTTACAACTATTAGACATATGTCAATCAACAATTCTTGATGAGGAATTGTCAATTAATAATATTTCAAGCAAGGAAAAACGTAATACAGATTATTTCAAAAAAACACCCTATTTCAAACCAACATTTCAAATTTCAAAATATACGACAGAACAACAAAGATTTTTAACAATGTTTAATTTTCAACACTCTCAGATATTACAAAAAGAATTCGAACATCTAGCTGACCTATTATTAAAATATCCAAAACTTTACGCAACATCAAAATTTGACGCAGTAAAAAATTTGACGCAGTTTTCAAAAAACAACGAGCAAATAAAGTCCAACTTCACTTGCAAGATAAAGTTAACAGACTACTTGGAGTACTAGAACATTATGAAATCATTTTTCCAGTAAATAAAGAAGAACAGCCAAAAGTTAACACATTTATAAACCCCGTTATCATCTTAGCGAAAGGAGAATCATTAAAAGTCTTTCTAGATGCAAGATTTTTAAATTCACTCATTGATGAATCTAAATGTAATTGGCCTATTGAACCAATTCAAGTACTTCTCACAAAATTAAATGGCAAATACTTCACAACAGCAGATATGAATAGTGCATATAGTCAAATGCCTCTAGATGAATAATCACGATGATTAACACAACTCGTTATTAGAAATCATTAATACGAATTCAACAGATTTTTTCCTAACACGAGTAAAATTCCTTGAACAATTATTGAAACAAACACTATAACTCCATTAAAATCTCGCATAGATGCAATCCAAAAACTTCAACCACCTTCAAATAAGAAAAAAAAACAAGTATTTCTTGGAACGTTAAACTTCTTACCTAAATACGTATACAAAATGCAGCTATACTTAAGACCCTTTTACAACATCCTTATACAGCAAAAAAAATCGAATGGACAACAGAACATCAAAAGCGATTCGAAGAGATAAAAACTCTTCTCACCGAACAATTATCAAACACTATTCCAATTCAGATCAACCATTTTATGCTATGTGCGACGCCTCCAATTTCGGCATCGGCGCAGCATATTACAATCTCACAATGGAACAAATGAAATGAATCTCCTTTCAACAAATTCTAGACTATTTACACAAGCTGAACTCAGACTCTCTACCCTTATGAGAGAATGCACAGCTGTAATATATACACTAACAGAATATGAATTTTTAATACTTGGATCTAAACATCCAACAATTTAATTCACAGACCATAAACCAATAATTTTTATCTTTACACAGAAATCAAACCCAAACCATAGAGTTCACAGATTTCAACTTATTATAATGTGATTTCCAAACAAAATAGTTTGAACAGCAGGAAAAAACCTTGCATTACCCGACATCTCAGTAGAAATACACCACCTGAAGTAATGACACGAAAAACAACAAATGAAATACCACAAAATATAAAAAAATTTCCTTGCAGAAGACGAAACATCACCAACATTACAATGCAAATATGCAGTAAAAACTGATATAGAACAGTCACGAATAAATAATCTACAACACTTTCCACTATATCTAGATTGCCAAAACAATCACTACGAAGTAGATTTACTAGGAACATCTACACTTAAACCGATACCATACTCTTCATGGATAAAAACTAATACACAATACAAACCACTCAGAGAAAAACTATATAAAGAATGTCTATTCCCTTTATTAGAAAAAGAAAGTCTCACTGATAATGTAATTTTATCAGGCCCACCGAATATTGATTCAAATTATACAATTAAACATGTTTTTAACCTTCATGACCCAATAACTCTATCAAAATTGGAAATTGCCAACATTTTTCTACCACAACAGAAAAAAAAACACTAGAATTCTCACAAAAACACCAAAACCTTGACCCAGTCATTAGACAATTAAAATCTTGGCCCAAATAAAAAACCAAGCCACTGAAAGCCGATACCACCATATTAGGAAACAAAACCCTTCTTAGACATTTCAGAAAATTTAACGACACCTCAATCAATGAAAACACGGATATCCTCGAATACCAAACACCTGATATCAAAGTACCTTGCTTATCATTAAGTATGATGCTTACAGCTTTTCATACCTCTTACTCTTTACACACCAAAGGACACTCAGGAGCAGAAAAAACATATTCAAAGTTTGCACAACATTTTTATTTCCCAAAGGCGCGATTTGGATAAAATTATTATGCAACGATTGCATAACATGTCAATCAAACAAACCATACCTAAACCAAAAAGAAATTATAGAAAAACAAGATTTTAAAGCACAAAACTTATATTTCAATCACAGAATCTCTTTCGATACTAAAGGACAAATATCACCATCCTCAGAAGGAAACTCATATATAATGGTAATAGTAGACGCATTCGCACACTACGTAGCACTAAGCCCAGTACCTCATTGTAATGCTTACTATGCATATACAACACTTTATGAACACTGGTTAGCAAAATTTGGATTACCCGAAATCCTTGTTACTGAATTTTTAAACAACGAAATCATAACAGTATGCCATTTATATAACTTTAAACACAAACCACGTACTCCTCATGCACACTGGACAAATGGTTTAGTCGAAGGCTTGAACCGTTCACTACAAGAATATCTCAGATGTATCATTAACGGAAATGACACACGATATACTGAATGGTCAACAAATGTAAAATTGTTCCCACCATCTTATAACTCATAAATCACAACAACCCTAAGACTATCAGCCCATGAAACGGTTTTCAACCAGAAACCACGGAAACCAATAATGTTCAGAGCAAATTCTTCAAAAAATGCACAAGGCTATTGCCAACTGACTAAAGAATCAAAATGTTACAATTTACCACGACATACCCATGATGAAGATCATTTTCATCATCCACAATTTTTAAAATTAGCTTCCGGAACACACCGAATGGATTTTAAATAGAGATGAAAACACAAAGAAATTAACCAGAAAGTAACAAAAAAAAACTGTTACAAAGACAGTACATAAATTCCCAAATAAATTCTCGATTTACCCCAGCTATAAACTTAAAAATTGAATATATGTTTTAATACCAAACTTTTTAACGCAAAAAGGAAACTCTATAAAATTACAACCACTCCGAAAAAAACTGTATCAAATAATTGATAAACTCACGGATGTAACATACAAACTTACAGACTTGAACAAAAAAGAAATTGTTCAACATCGAAACAATATTTTACCTATTACCCAAAAGAGTACGCGCTTCGAGAACTTACTCAATTATACTCTTTTACGGGACTTAAAGTCATCCCAAATTGTTCAGAACAAAACGAAAATCAAAACACTGATACACAAGTCAAACAAAAACAATTAGATAAAAAGAAAAAGAACTTTCCCAACAAATATCAAAAAACGCAGATAAACCTGAATGAGAAAGAAAAAATCGAAAACTAGAAGAAAAATCATACCACAAAATCAAAAAGAAATAATCTCCACATAGACAATCATTCACGACTTCGAAATCAGCCGCGAAAAGATTACAAAATATTCATCCCACAATCTAAAATATTAAAGAAAGTTGAGCTTCAAAAACCACTCTAAATTTATTCACATTTTCACCTCTTGAAGATATTTTCATGAACTGAACATTTTTCTCAAAAACCTCTGCTGAAAAGCATTAGAACAAACTAGTTCAAGTTCAGCCAAATAGAAGCTTTTCCGAGCCATCACCTCATTTTTAAAAGGACTCCATTAGCCGACAAACAACCAACCTCTAGCTAATCTGTAACTATAACTAAACAATGACACCTGAAATAAACAAAGTTTCAAAGTTACAACCATCCCCTATCAAGCAACACATAGATCAACAATATTGTACCAGCTTAGACCTCAAAAATACCTCAGGCAAAAAAAATAGACATGATCAGTTAGCGTAAAGAACGAATAACTCTCAGATTTCCCCAGTCATCCGATAAATAACAACAAAACCAAGAAGACACTAAGGAGCTCTCCAGACTTTCCCCTCTCAAAAATTGCCGAATTCCAACCCACTTGTCAAAAAATCAATAAAAATTCGACCACACTTGAATTTAGCCTCAAAAAGCAAAAAATAACTCGACAAGGAAATCACTTCTGCAAATACTAATTTGTAAAACAGTTCATACAATCCTCAATATTATTTCTATTTTTTTTCAATAATCTCCAACTTTTTCAAATTTTTCATAAATTTTATATCCAACTTTTTCGAACTATGCATCCTCACCCTGATACTTTTTGCAACTTTTTCATCGTATTTTATTCTGTAGCTCAAATCTACATAAACTTCTCCAAAATCCTTGACCACCTCTTCAGGTACAATATTTCAAATAACCATCTAAATAATCAAACATCTATTTAGTAGAACAGATGTTTTGCTCCTTTTTATAATATTTCTCACATTTTTGACATCACTAATAATGACAATATATAAATGCATAAAAAAAGCTATCGTAACCTTCGCTTTAGCAACGATACTTTTAATCCTTTTTATTGAAGAATATTATAGTAAACATAAAATTTCTTCTAAAAAAAATTCAAAACACTTTTCCAAAATTGCTAATCAACAACGCCCACATCAGTCCCTACAAACAACCTCCCAAAAACCTCCGACAACCCCAACAAATACAAAAACACATAATCCTCAATCATCAACACGCATCTCTTTTCAAGATAATCCCTATACAGTTGAAGAAAGACACGCACGGTTGTCCGAACCAATAGAACCAGTAACTCGCCAAGCACCTTTAAGCAAATCACAATACGAACCAGTATATAATACATACCCCCTCTTCAACAAGATCTTAGAAGAGCAAGACATCATAGTCAAAACCAAAACACACTAGAAATAAATCGACAAATTATTCAACCAAGACAAAATAGAAATTTACAAAACACCAGAGTTCAATTCGACATACCTCATTCACCAACAACAAATCCTGTATACTTTTCTAGCAGTACAATTCAAAGTACCCCACAGACTCCATCACAACAAAACACAACAAACATCCCATCAGATTATTTAGGTTCAACCCCTACATCTGAACAAATCAGAGAAAACCCTTTCGATCCCCCAGCCACTACAGAAACACTCTTTTATTGGGTGACACATGTTTTTCCCCAAGGCGAACCAAATTTAGTAATTGATCCAATAGACGTTTCATCTGACTCATCTTTGTCACTATCTAAAACTCTTTCACTTCTTTCAACCCCTTCTTAAACTCCAATTTCACAAACTCCTTTCCCTTCAAAATTTCCTACAAATCTTCCATATCGGGTTACGCACAAATACCCTCACAGTGAAGCAAATTTAGTAAACAACCCAGTTGATGTTTCATTCGATATAACACTATCAATAATACCCGAAACACTTTCCCTTCCTTCAACACCTTCTTTATGTCAAATGTCACCATCAACCTTTCCTCTAAATTTCCCTACAAATCTTGGTTCCCGATATCAAGAACAATCATCTCATAATATACCACTACAATTAGATTGAAATACATTCGTAGCACACCCACCATTATTTGTTTGACATCAAGAAAGTAGCAGACTACATAAGTGGGCACTAAATAGATTACAATATCGACACGATATTCACAAAGGTCATAACATCCAAATACTAAAACAAAGCAGTCTCACACTAAAATTTGAACTTACGGTAAGACTTAATAACATTGTTCAACAACCATTTCCATTAGACCCTCCTAATATAACAGCTCAATCTTCATCTCCCCCATTTATGACAACAGAAATAATATATAAATACGATAGATATATAAAAAAGACACTCGGATAAATAAGTTTTTATAATCCATACTAAGAATTATCATACACATGTATATTCTAAAGATATTCACATTTCAACACTTTTTTTTCTCAATTTTTCTGAACCAAACCAAAAACCTTCTGCTCGCACAGGACCTCAGGATTTACTAGTAACACACTACGATTGTGAAGAAAACGAACAAAAAACACTACATAAAAATGCTATAAATCAAGTACGATATTCACAAAGATCATAACATCCAAATACTAAAACAAAGCAGTCTCACACTAAAATTTGAACTTACGGTAAGACTTAATAACATTGTTCAACACCCATTTCCATTAGACCCTCCTAATATAACAGCTCAATCTTCATCTCCCCCATTTATGACAACAGAAATAATATATAATTACGATAGATATATAAAAAAGACACTCGGATAAATAACTTTTTATAATCCATACTCAAAATTATCATACACATGTATATTCTAAAGATATTCACATTTCAACACTTTTTTTTCTCAATTTTTCTGAACCAAACCAAAAACCTTCTGCTCGCACAGGACCTCAGGATTTACTAGTAACACACTACGATTGTGAAGAAAACGAACAAAAAACACTACATAAAAATGCTATAAATCAAGTAACACAATGTGAATCCGAACCACATGCTATAGAAACCACAAATGTAATAGGTACAATATACTCAAAAGCCCGAGCATCAACTCTAACAGGATACAAATTTACAGCAACATTTTCCGAAAAGAAAGTACATTGTTCACAATTTTCAAATGGAAATAAAAACAGACTAGACCATGAATCTTTCTACCAAAGTTACATCAAAAGATTATTACATCCCAGCCCTCAAGACTGTAAAAACGAACTAAAGCGACTAAACTTTACACCAAACATAGGCACAAACAGGAAACTAGTAAATTTTCAAGTTTTTTCCAGACTCAGCGCATCAAGCCGAACTTGAAGGATACCAAGGTCATAAAGACTAGATACCAAATGCCCCCCTCACAGAGCAAATGGAAGATTAACATATGATCTCCATGATAAAAATTGGATACCACACATTGGAATAAACAATCCCTCAAATTGTAAAGCAGGTGCAAAAAATAAAGAATACCAAGAAATAATGTTTTTTGATTGGAAATAACAACTTGAAAAAGTACAACTAACACGTGATTTAAAAGCTGACACTTTAATTTATCTAGGAATCAGACTGCCTTGCAAAAACGACCAAGGATAATGCGATCCTACTACGCGCACACAAGCAACAATCGTTTGGTTTCCCGAAGACACTTGTACAACATTTCAAGTAGGAAAGACACACCCTAGAATGATAAAATTTCATCAAAATTGTTTTATTGAATCAATCCCGTTTGAAGTTGTAAACCCTGAACAAAATAGACAAAATAATCATAAAATTAGAAACCTGAATAATAAAGAAAATAACTTAACACGTTTTCAAATGTACCCAGAAACAGAACTAGCATGTAAATACACCAAACGACTTTACAAAACACAATATTCAGAATTTCTTGTCGAATACGAAGATGGTTTTGACATGAATACAGGAAAACAGTAATGCATCAAATGGCTACATCTCACTCAACCACAGACGAAAACTCATACGTCCCAGTAGCACTAAGCCCAGTACCTCATTGTAATGCTTACTATGCATATACAACACTTTACGAACACTGGAAAGCAAAATTCAGTTTACCCGAAATCCTTGTTACAGACAATGGCACTGAATTTTTAAACAACGAAATCATAACAGTATGCCATTTATATAACTTTAAACACAAACCACGTACATCTCATGCACACTGGACAAATGGTTTAGTCGAAGGCTTGAACCGTTAACTACAAGAATATCATAGATGTATCATTAACGGAAATGACACACGATGTACTGAATGGTCAACAAATGTAAAATTGTTCCCACCATCTTATAACTCATAAATCACAACAACCCTAAGACTATCAGCCCATGAAACGGTTTTCAACCAGAAACCACGGAAACCAATAATGTTCAGAGCAAATTCTTCAAAAAATGCACAAGGCTATTGCCAACTGACTAAAGAATCAAAATGTTACAATTTACCACGACATACCCATGATGAAGATCATTTTCATCATCCACAATTTTTAAAATTAGCTTCCGGAACACACCGACTGGATTTTAAATAGAGATGAAAACACAACGAAATTTACCAGTAATTAACAAAAAAACTGTTACAAAGACAGTACATAAATTCCCAAATATATTCTTGATTTACCCCAGCTATAAATTTAAAATTTGGAACATATGTTTTAATGCTAAACTTTTTAACAGAAAAAGGAATCTCTATAAATTTACAACCACTCCGAAAAAAACTGTATCAAATAATTGATAAACTCACGGATGTAACATACAAACTTACAGACTTGAACAAAAAAGAAATTTTTCAACATCGAAACAATATTTTACCTATTACCCAAAAGAGTACGCGCTTCGAGAACTTACTAAATTATACTCTTTTACAGGACTTAAAGTCATCCCAAATTGTTCAGAACAAAACCAAAATCAAAACACTGATACACAAGTCAAACAAAAACATTTAGATAAAAAGAAAAAGAACTTTCCCAAAAAATATCAAAAAACGCAGATAAACCTGAAAGAGAAAGAAAAAATCGAAAACTAGAAGAAAAATCACACCACAAAATCAAAAAGAAATAATCTCCACAGAGACAATCAACACGACTTCGAAATCAGCCGCGAAAAGATTACAAAATATTCATCCCACAATCTAAAATATTAAAGAAAGTTGAGCTTCAAAAACCACTCTAAATTCATTCACATTTTCACCTCTTGAAGATATTTTCATGAACTGAACATTTTTCTTAAAAACTTCTGCTGAAAAGCATTAGAACAAACTAGTTCAAATTCAGCCAAACAGAAGCTTTTCCGAGCCATCACCTCATTTTTAAAAGGACTTCATTAGCCGACAAACAACCAACCTCAAGCTAATCTGTAACTATAACTCAAAAACCTCCAAGTCAAAAATAAGCAAACCACTAAACATTGACACCTGAAATAAACGAAATTTCAAAGTTACAACCATCCCCTATCAAGCAACACAAAGATTAACAATATTGTACCAGCTTAGACCTCAAAAATACCTCAGGCAAAAAAAATAGACACGATCATTTAGCCTAAAGAACGAATAACTCTCAGATACCCCCAATCATCCGATAAAAAACAACAAAACCAAGAAGGCATTTAGGAGCTCTCCAGACTTTCCCCTCTCAAAAATTGCCGAATCTCAACGCACTTGTCAAAAAATCAATAAAAATTCTACCACACTTGAATTTAGCCTCAAAAAGCAAAAAATATTTCGACGAAGAAATCACTTCTGCAAACACTAATTTCTAAAACAGTTCATACAATCCTCAATATTATTTCTAAATTTTTTTCAATAATCTCCAACTTTTTCAAATTTTTCATAATTTTTATATCCAACTTTTTCGAACTATTCATCCTCACCCTGATACTTTTTGCAACTTTTTCATCGTTTTTTTTCTGTAGCTCAAACCTACATAAACTTCTCCAAAATCCTTGACCACCTCTTCAGGTCCGATATTTCAAATAACCATCTAACTAATCAATCTATAATCTAGCGCACACAATGTAGTACGATAGTTATACAAAAAAGACACTCGGATAAATAGTTTTTTATAATCCATACTCAGGATTATCATACACATGTATATTCTAAAGACATTCACATTTCATCACCTTCGTTTTCTCATTTTTTCCGAACTAAACCAAAATCCTTCTCCTTGCACAGGACCTCAGGATTTACTAGTAACACACTACGATTGTGAAGAAAACGAACAAAAAACACTACACAAATACGCTATAAATCAAGTAAAACAATGCGAATCAGAACCACAAGCTATAGAAAGCACAAATGTAATAGCAACCTTATACTCAAAAGCCCGAGCAACAACACTAACAGGATACAATATTACAGCAACATTTTCCGAAAAGAAAGTACGTTGTTCACAATTTTCAAACGGAAATAAAAACAGACTAGTAATAAAAACTAGTAAATTTTCGAGTTTTTCCAGACTTAGCGCATCAAGCCGAACTTGAAAGATACCAAGGTCATAAAGATTAGATACCAAATACCCCCTTCACAGAGCAAATGGAAGATTAACATATGATCTCCATGATAAAAATTGGATACCACACATTGGAATAAACAATCCCTCAAATTGTAAAGCAGGTACAAAAAATAAAGGATACCGAGAAATAATGTTTTTTGATTGGAAATAACAACTTGAAAAAGTACAACTAACACGTGATTTAAAAGCTGACACTTTAATTTATCTAGGAATCAGACTGCCTTGCAAAAACGACCAAGGATATTGCGATCCTACTACGCGCACACAAGCAACAATCGTTTGGTTTCCCGAAGACACTTGTACAACATTTCAAGTAGGAAAGACACACCCTAGAATGATAAAATTTCATCAAAATTGTTTTATTGAATCAATCCCGTTTGAAGTTGTAAACCCTGAACAAAATAGACAAAGTAATTATAAAATTAGAAACCTTAATAATAAAGAAAAATAACTTAACACGTTTTCAAATGTACCCAGAAACAAAACTAGCGTGTAAATACACCAAACGACTTTACAAAACACAATATTCAGAAATTCTTGTCGAATACGAAGATGGTTTTGACCTGAATACAGGAAAACAATAATACATCAAATGGCTACATCTCACTCAACCACAGACAAAAAATCATACGTCCCAGTAAAATTTCAAAAGAATACAGGAGGAGTCGGTGGAAATTTAAGACCACAAGACACACATAGTACACGCTTACAGGAACTATCACTTATGAACAACACTAATTTCGGCGCAATCCGCTATGACATACTCTTAGACATGAAGTTAGATTACACAATAAGCAGAATTTTCCAAGAATTGTCTTTGACAGAACTTTAAACACTCCATAATTTATGCGAACCTGAACGTACACAAATTTAACAATCACTTGCACTAGCAGTACTAAAAATCCCTTATACAGGATATTTAATGTCAGAAAACAGATCAAATTTTATTGACTACGAAGGAAATTTGTTATGGTAATACACCTGTACCAAAAAAGTGTCACCTTTGTTTGTATTCGAAGAAAAAAAGAAAGATGCTATAAGAGAAACCCAATATTCTACAAAAATAAAGTACACTTTGTTGATACACTCTCCCGCATAACTTATTTTTGGGATTCAGCAGTCACACGTGGATCAGAAAATAGCCACAATGTAGTACAATTAAACTCTGATGAATATGAATACTATCTGCTCACACCATACTCTACACTTATGCAACCACTCAAAAAATTGCCCGAAATCCCAATATTGATTTACATATATATTCATATACTCTAAATCAGACATTCAACATAACATTCGCACACAACAATTTTAAGATTTACTTACAAAAATGGACACAATCCAACGACAATCCATAGATCAAAACCTACGCAAACTTGCAGAAACAGCAGGCTTTTTGATATATACGCACAAGATTATAGCGGATATTTTAAAGACATAAAAGATTAAAATTACTTGAATGGCGAAAAATACAGACCACAAGATATATCACCAATAAATATTTTTAGTTTTGTCAATTTGAAAAACGAACTTCTTGCTTTTCTAGGATGGCCCTACTACATCTTAGAAAGATTGGCTTTTTTATAGGCAAGGTTTAATTTTCTTGGATTTCTTTTCTTTTTCCTAAAAGGAATCCACAATACATGCGCAATACACACACAAGTAAATATACAAGCAAGCGTAGCACGCATTTTTTTTCGCAGGATTTTTTGGAATCTTTTCAACATCAATCAAAAAAATTCTTTTAGACGCTCAAATAAAAGAATACAATACAAAGTTATCAACAACACCAAACACATATGACGAATCACGAAACAACACAAACACAACGCCCACAGCACCACAATTACAAAACCTCAACCATAACTATCCCTTATCATTAGTACCACGATGTTTTAGAATTTTTGCCCTATCAGATCTCATAACTTTAAGATCAAATTACCCACAAAGCCCAATTCAACATATAATAACACAACAACCAAATATAGACGACACATACGAACAAATTATAGAACAACCACATACCTCTAAGTTTCGTTCTCAGAACAAGTATCTTTTTTTTTGCCCACGATGAGCCGCCAAATCGGATCCTTCCATCGATCAATTTCCCACCCAGCCAATCTTCAGAACAACCTCCCCATCATCCCACTATTTGCTTTCCCCCACCTCACTCACCTAATCCTAACTTTTCACCCAGCATGGAATCAGATACTAAATCTAACACAACAGTATATAACACCATCTCCCAATCCAACAACTCCAATATTGACACACCCGACAAATTTGCAAACTCCGAACCCAGCCCATCGGCATTTTCCCAACCTCCCTTTCAACCTCTCCATGCCCAAGTCGAAATTGAACCTCTTTCTCCTGCTTCTCCCATTTCACATGTCACACCCACATATTCCCCTCTGTCTAGTGAATCATCCGATAACAACGACCAAGATCACACACAACTTTCACATGAACTAGATAATTTCATAACACTACATCAACAAATGCAACACCCTCGATCCCTAACATCAGCTAACCCACCATCAACTCCAACCCCCTCTTCCACTTATACACAATCCCAAAACCCCACTTCTCCATCAACCCCTCTAGTACCAACCGCGCATACCGAACCTTCAAAAGAAAATTCCCAAATAATCCATTTTTATCTAATCCAGGAACATCCACTTCAAATAAAAATCATCCATTTCACACTAATACGAAAGAATTCCTACAAACATGCCTACTCTTTTTTCCACAATATACATACTTCCATTCTGACCCCAATGATGAAAAACCCAATTATGTCAACGAGCATGTCTTATATCCCACACTCTCATGGACATCTTTTTACCACTTTTCTAATCCATTAACAGTATCACTATATAACACCCCTCATAATAATGAAGTAAGCAGCACCCTTACTCTACCTCCTAACAACAGCACTAACCCCACACCATTTCAAGCAAATAGGATACAGAGAATCACTAACGAAATTCACTGCACCAAAATCAAATAATTACCCCATCGATTATTACGATCACAATATCATCCGACCAAATGAAGACTTTGTCTACTTGGCGATCCATACACTAATCCTCAATTAACCGGAAAATTTTTCATTTAAACCTCATACACCTTCACCCTCAACATCTTAAATAGAAAATATGACAAAGTCATCTCTGCAGCACTACGCAAAACAACTGCTTATGAATCATACTTTAACAAATTCAACCATTTTTCACTAACCTTTCATTTCCTCACAACTAAAGAACATGATTTGCACTGTTCACACGAAGTCATGCTACGAACTAAACATTTACATACGTACACTTATTATCAATTTATCCAAAGTCATTACACTCACAATACACCATCACGACAACCTCACCATATATTTCAATACATCAACTCAAAACACACATCACCTTTTTTCCTTAACTTTACCTATTGCATTAAAGACACTAACCTACAAGGCATCCTCCAAAATTTTGACCCCATCATCCAGATGTATATCTTCTGCCCACTAAGCAAACTCATAAACGTAGACGAATCCCGCCCACTAATTGTCCTTCATGAATTCCTTCAGCCCGTCGAAGTTCCCATCCTAGAACTCATATATAACACTCGCTACAATGACACGCTTTGTGACACACACGACACTAACTTTGATGAGAGTTACTCAAGTGTGAGTAGCTCTTAAAAATAACCAAACTAAATAATAACGCTTTTGCGATAAAATTAGTATAAAGATCATAACTAAAAAATAGGATTAACAAAGATTTTTATATGTAAATGATATAATGCAGTTTATAGATTACAAACAGCGCAAAGACGATCATCAAGGAATTTGACAACCCAATCACATTCCAACTACGGATTGGCAAAACCCAACTGACATGCTGCCTACAGTCACTACATTCAATGGATTTAGAGTACGATTTGGCATCGCAGAAAAGGAAAACCATTGCAACAGAACAATGGCCATCTCGATGTTCAAATACACGTACAGATCCAAGTCACCAGGGATTGCATTCAAGCTCAAACTTCACGCCACTCCTAAATGAGACCGAAACACAGTTCTCTACAAAACATGAACAATTGACCATAATAAACCATTTTGGAATCAGATTGACTTCCAGAAACAACAGCAACAGTTGGCGGTCACAGTCGTTGTCGAATGACAAACTGATATCGACGATTGCATCTTCCTGGAGCAGACGGATAAGATATCCTTCTCCAAGGACGAAACAGAAATGATGCTGGCGACATATAAAGCAGATGAATATAAGAAAACAAAAAACTAAAACTCTCTAAACCCCGGATGGATGAAACCGGATCTAAACTAGTTTTTTTAATTGGTTATTATTATGATAAAATAATTATTAAATACTAACCAATCAAATTCCATAAAACTAACAACCTATTTATTTGTAAAGTGTTGAAACTACTTGTAGTTTCAACACCAGAACAATTTGAATTAAACTTAGAATACAGTTGTTCTCATTCTGGAACTAACTCGCGTAAACCGGTGTAGACTAGATCTATTAAGTCTAGGAGATTTAAGAGTAAGATTAAAATTGGTATTAGGCTAAGAAGTTGCACGAATCTATCCGGCCGAAAATACGATAGCGTGACGAGCAGACTGTGTACCTTATCAGAAATTACTCTATGATTACTGTAACCTATACATAACTCATAATATTTGGATACAAAAAATGCTATTAATATACATATTACTATGGAGAAAAATTTTATTGTCGAAGTTTTATTGTTGCAGCCATTGAAAATGGGGTGAATTATAAAATCGGGTGTGTTTTAGTTTTTTCCACGCAAAATCAGGTACCTCAAGTAATCATCGGAATGATTCGTGTAATTGTCATATTAAAACCGTTTCAGTCGTGGTTTATACAAAACCAAAAAAATTGTCCCAGTATTGAGAAAAACGGGTTACAATTTTGATTTTTAGTCGAGCTAATTTAGAGTGAAGAAAAACATGGAGCAGGCTTATTGCAAAAAGCCGAGAATTTTTTATTTAAGCCCTGAAAATTTAATTTTAACTCCAGTAAAATTAGTTTTTGATGTAACTAGAAAACGACACATATTTGAAAAAACATTATTTGTTGTATTTTTTAAGACATTGGCCGGAACAATCGGTGCTCCTTGCTTACGGGTTGATAATTTTTCAGGTCTAACACTTGTAAATCCGAAATAGTTTTTGTGGGTAGAGCTGTTTCTGGAGGAAAATTGAGAGCAAGTTGGCGTTTTATTTTTATGATAGGGTATCAAAATGGCGATCAAGCGACGTCAAAGGGAACGCGCATTACAGTTTTGTTAGTTATCTAAAATTAGTGTATTATGTGATGGCTGGATTTTTGGTGTTATTTAATAACCTTCAGGTAAGACTGACGCTAAGTATTCTTTTAGGTCTCAATTTAATAACTCAAGTTACGTTACAAAGCTATTTTTAATGAAAATCCATCAAGCTTATAACGCCTCTTCATTTTATAATGATGAAATGAACAGCATCCATATCCCGTCTATCTCATAGCTCTAGAGAGTTTGTTTGGGACTAATAAAAAATGCAAATTTGCAGAAATAAGCTCTTGATAAGTCTAGCTATAAATCAAAATTTCATCCCTTTGTGACATTTCTTGCCTGTTAGTTCATTGAATATTCCTGCGCGCAAAAAATTAGGACGGGCAAAATAGAACTGAAATGCAAAATTTAAATGATTAATGATCTTTGCGTATAACCAACCCCTGTAATGGTATGCGTGTGACAAAGAATTGGAAATTTGTCGTCAGATTGTTCGGTGCTAGAAGGATCTTGAGCAAGATAAACAAGAAAGCCTATTCTTCTGAGCTATGCTTTGAGGGGCGAACATGCAGCAATTGATAAAAAACAGTTTTTAGAAAGGTGATTAAAGCAGGCTACAGAATGGGATGAGAAACACGCAGCTGAAATAATCCCCTTTTTAAGTTTTGTGACGCCCAATTTGTGGGTGAATATGTCTAACGGTTTTGTGCAGATACTTTGCTTTTGTGCCGCTTTTGGAAGAAAATGCGGAATATTTATGCTTGGTGAGGTTTTTTATACAGTCAATTTTAGACTTTTTGACTAAGATTTTTGACAGAATTCTTATAGCATCTAAAAGATATTATTGAGTTAGGTTCGAGGTGTAACTCATAGAGTAATTTCGGATAGGGTACACCGTCTGCTCGTCACGCTATCTTATTTTCGGCCGGATAGATTCGTGCAACTTCTTAGTCTAATACCGATCCTAGTCTTACTCTTATATCTACTAGTCTCAGGGTGTTTAACTAGTCTCTGCTAGGCTCAATAGATCTAGAGTATACTGGCTTATTGCGATTGCTAAAGATCTCTGGGAGAGGTAACTAATTTCTAAGTTAAATTCAAACCTCTCTGGTGCTGAAATTACAAGTAATTTAAGCCCTTACAAATAAGTGGATTGTTAGTTAGACGGATCGTGATTGGTTAATAATAAATACTTTATAGAGATAAAATATCCAATGTATAACCAAAGAATAAATATAGTTTATACCTGGTTCCACCCATCCGCGGTTTACAGAGTTTTGAATCTTCGATCTTCTATCTGTAATAAAGGATGGATGTTGGTCGTTGTTCTTTGACGAGCATCATTTCCTGTTTGTTCTTGAAGAAGAAAGCTCCAGAAAGCTAGAGTCATCGATAGGAAGTTGTTAGTTATCGTTTGACAAAGACTATGACCTTCAATGAAATCAATCTGATTTCAAGTTGGCTTGCTATGATCGTTTGTGCTATCATCGTTGTGGAGAACTGTATTTCGATCTGGTTTGGGAATGGCGTGAAGATCGTGTTTGGAGGGGATGCCTTGTAACTCGGATCTGTACGTATACTTGGACATCGAGATGGTCATTGGTCTGATTCAATGAAGTCTTTTTCTGCGAAGTCAGGTCGTATTCAAAATCCTTTATGAGCTGTGATTGTGAGCGGCATGTGAGTTGTATTTAGCCATCCTGCAGGTTGAGTTTGATGGGTTCGTCTTGTCTTTGGATGCTCGTTCTTGTGGTTGTTCGTGATCTATGTACTGCATATTATAATTTACATTTTATAAAATTTTGTTTGTTTTATTTTTTGGTTAGGATTTTGATTAATTGTTTTCGCAAAAGCGTTTTAGTTTTAGTTCAGTTTTTTTAAGAGTTACCCACACTTGAGTACCTCTTGTCAAAAATAGTGATGTGGTCACAAAGCCTGGATGTAGCACGGTGGGTTAGGTCGGCTATAGAGCATGCTCAGGACGTCCTCTCTGGTGGGCTAGGCCAGGAAGGGGAGTATGATTTCGTGCTGGTTTTTTAAGGGGTCCTGTCTTGTGTTTACTTTTGTGTTATATTATTTTTTGTTTTCCTTTTGTTTCGTTGGTTGTGTCCTTTTCTCAAAAATCAAATTGTTTGTGATTTGGGTTTGTCTTGCGACTTTTTGGTGTTTTATTGTTTCTTTTTTAGACTTGGTAATAGTCTTCAAAAGAATAATTTATCCAGTCTTAAGCTTGTTTAATCCGGTTTGGGTACCGTGGTTTTACTTTTCTTAGTCATGCTGTTAGTTTATGGTTTAGAGTGTTTAGTAAGCTGCGTTGGTTTGTTTGGTTATTATATGATTCCATTCCAACCGTTAAAGGAAAAGTAGAAACTTGGTATTGCTTGTTTGAGTTGTTGTTAGTGCAAACTTAAAACTTGAGTTGATTATTTTAAACAATTCTTCGTGGGCGAGCTGTGCGATTATGGAGAGAATTTCTGTGCGTTTAAACAGAAGTTATAGAAAAGGTTAGTACTGCATTTCAATCGTTTGAATTTCCTGCTTTTAAGGTGAAATTTTACTGCTTTTGGGATTAAAAGGTAATTTATTTGCACCGTATTTGAAATTTACTATATTTGGGGGATAATTTAGAAATGAATTTACTACTTTGAATTAACTTTTAGTGTATCATTCAGTGCTATTGGTTATATAGAGTTTAAAATGGAAAACAGAGTTTATATTTTTATTTGTCTTTTCTTGTTTTGAAGGTGATCGTGATCTGAAGGCTAAAGAGAATACAAGTTACTGAATAAAATGGTTAGTTTGGTTTTGAATTAGTTAGTTTGAAAATTATTAAATCCATAAATACCTTTAGTCATCTAGGAAAAAGCCGTGTGGAAAAATGTCGTGAATGGCGTCTGAGGTAGTTAGTAGTTTTGCTGGTATGCGTATTATGTTTTTAGTTTGCAACAGTGACCAAAGCAATTGCAGTGCTTTGATGGTTTTTAGTTCTTCGGTGCCTACTGCAAATTCATGAGGTGTGTTCTCGATTAGATTATAAGTTTTATGGTTATATTTAGTATTATGAATGAATTCTAAAGTGGGTACTTCTATAGGTTGAATATATTCATGTGGAATGATCAAGGGTCGGGATTCTTCGTCGTTGAAGGTCGTCGTGAGGGGACAAAATTTATACATTTGAGTGATGGGATCATAATTTCGGAGGATGCCTTGAAAGTTAGTATTTTTAATGCAATACGTGAAGTTTAGAAAAAACGGTGAGCTGTATTTGGAAATAATGAATTGAATTATGTTGTGGGGTTGACGTAAAGGTGTGTGTAAATGAAAATGATTTTGGATAAAGCGATAGTAAGCATAAGTATGTGATTGCTTAGTTCTCAACATGATGTCGTGTGAGCAGTGCAAATCGCGTTCTTTTGGTGTCAGGAAGTGAAAGGTTAGTAAAAAAGTTTGAAATTTTTCGTGAAATGATTCATATGCTTGGATGTCTGATAGTGCTTCTGAAATTTTGTGATCATGCTTTTTATCTATTATGTTAAGTGTGAATATGTATGATGGTTTAATAAAAAACTTTTCTGTGATTTGTGGATTAGCGAATTTATCGTCGTCAAGAAATTGGTCTTGATTAGATCTGATGATGTTATGATCGTAATATTCAATTGAAAAGTCGTTGGCGCGGGGTGCAGTGAACGTTTTTAGTAATTTTTTATATCCTACGTATGTGAATTGTCGTGTAGCGTGTGCTGTGGTTAATCTGAACAATTCGTCTTTATTCCTTTCAATATCGATAGTGGTGTTATAGAGTGGTAGTGTAAGGGGGTTAGTGAAATTATAATAAGCTGTCCAATGAAGTGTGGGTATTAATACATGTTCATCTACAAATGACGTGGTTCAGGGTTAAAATCTGATTGATTTAGTGTGTATTGGGGAAATAAAGGTAGAGTTATTTGAAGAAATTTCGTTGTATTGGTGTGGTCTGGATGATTGATATATTCTCGCGCGGTTCCGGGTTCGTATCAGAATGGATGATTGTGAATTTTACGTTTAAAGGTTCTATAAGCACGTTTAGTACTGTTGGATGATTCTGTGGAAGTGGATGAATAAGCTAATGATGGAGTATAATCTGAAATTGGTGTGGGTGTTGGTGGATTTGATGATGTTATTGTTGTCGATAACTGGTGAATAGTGAGGGTGTGGGGAGATAGCAATTGTTGTTGGAGTGTTATGAAATCATCTAGTTCTTCCGAAAGTTGGGTATTATTATCAGGGGAGTTGTTGGTGGAGCGTTCAACATTGAATGGGGAGAATGTTGGAGTTACTTGAGAAGGAGTGTAGGGAGATGTATGTTGGCTATGGGATTGTATAGGTTGGAAAAGGGTTTGGAAAAGGTTGTTGAGCTGGTCGGGGTATGTGTAGAAGGGGATGGTTCTGAATCGGCGAATTCGTCGGGGGTTTCAATATCAGAATTATTGAATTGTGAAATTGTTGTATAAATTGTGATATCTGAGTTAGTGTCAGAATTAATGCCGGATGATGTGTTCGCTTGTGGTGAATCAGGTGGCGGAAAAGCAAAATGGGATAATCGGGAGTGAATTTTGGAGGTTGGCAGGGTGGGAGTTTGATCGGTGGAAAGATCAAATTTGTCTGCTCATCGTGGGCTAAAAAAATGATTATTTTGAGACTGAAAAGTGGTGGTATGGGGCTGTTCAATGATTTAATCGTATGTATCGTCAATTGAAGGTTGTTGTGTCACTGTCGTTGGATGAACTTTGTATGTGGCTGGGTCTTAAGTTTAGGGTGTTTGTGATTGCTAAGTTTCGAAAATTTCGTGAGACTAAAGATAATGGATGATTATTTGGCAAATGGGGTGCCGCAGGTAATGCGTTTGTGTTATTAATTGAGTCATTGTAAGTGTTGGGATTTGTTGATAGTTTTGTATTGTATTCTTTAATTTGTGCATCTAGGACGATTTTATTTATTGACGATGAAAATATTCCAAAAAAACCTGCAAATATTGTGCGTGCTACGCTGGCTTGTCTGTTTACTTGTGTATGTATTGCGCATGTGTTATAAATTCCTTTTAGTAATGAAAAAAGAAATCCAATATAATTAACATTGCGTATAAGATAGTCAATCTTTCTAAGATGTAATATGGCCATCCTAGAAAGGCTAAGACTTCGTTTTTCAAATTTACAAAACTAATGATATTGATTGGTGATATATATTGTGGTCGATATTTTCACCGTTTAAACATATGTAATCTTTGATGTCTTTAAAATATCCGCAGTAATCTTGTGCGTAAAGGTCTGAAAATCCTGCTGTTCTGCAAGTTTTCGTAAATTTTGGTCTATTGATTGTCGTTGTATAGTGTCCATTTGTGTTATTAGTTCTTGAAACTGTTGTGTTCTAATGTGATGTTGTAAATTGGATTTAGAATATATACCTATTGATTGTAAATCGATATTTGGGTTGCGAGCGATAGCTCCAATGCTTTCTGGTGAAAACTTTTTTAGTGGCTGCTTGAGTGTAGGGTATGGTGTAAGTAGAGAGTATTTATCTTCATCAGGGTTTAATTGTACGACGTTGTGGCTATTTTTTGATCCAAATGGGACTGCGGTATCCCAAAAATATGTTCGTCTTGAAAGTGTATCAACAAAATGTACTTTATTTTTGTAGAATATGGGGATTCTTTTGTAACAACGTTTGTCTTCAAAAACATCTAGTGGTGATACTTTTTTGGTGCAAGTATAAAACCATAAAATGTTTCCATTATAGTCAAAGGAATTTGATCTATTTTCGGATAACAAATTTCCTGCGTATGATATTTTGAGTACTAATACGAGTGATTGTAGAATCTGTGTTCTTTCTAATTAGCATAGTTGAAGGAGTGTTTCTATTTCAGAAAGTGACATTTCCTGGAATATTATACTAATTATGTAGTCTAATTTCTTATCTAAGTGAATGTCATAATGTATTGCACCAAAATAGGTATTATTCATTAATGATAGTTCTTGTAAACGTGTACTTTCACTGTCGTATGGTTCTAGTCTTCCACCAGGATTTCCTTCTGTGTTTTTGCGGAGGTTCACTGGGATGTATGATGAATCTTCGTTTTTTAGGTGATGTGTTGCATAGGGGTCAAATTTTATTTTTCCGGTGGTCATGTCGAAACCTTCGTCGTATTCAACAAGTATTTCGGATAACTGTGTTTTGTAGAGTGGGTTTTCGTATTACATGCAAATTCTGTTTCGTGAAATATTTGAAAACGTGTCAATTTATTTTCGATATTATGGATGTTTCTAAAGTTAGTACTTAGTCTTTCAATTGGGTTGACTTTTTCAAATGGGATTGATTCAATAAAATATTTTTGGTGAAATTTAATCATTCTAGCGTGTATTTTTGCAACTTGGAAAACTGTGCAGATTTCTTCAGGAAACCATACTATGGTTGCTTTTGTGCGTGTTGTAGGATCGCAATATCCTTGGTAATTTTTGCAAGGGAGTCTAATGCTTTGGTAAAGGATTGTGTCGTATTTTAAATCTCGTTTTAGTTGTACTTTTTCAAGTTGTATTTTCCAATCAAAAACATTATTTCTTGATATCCTTTTTTTTGTATCTGCTTTGTAATTTGAAGGATCATTGATACCTATGTGTGTATCCAGTGTTTATCATGTAGATCGTATGTCAGTCTTCCGTGTGTTCCATGAAAGGGGAAATTTTTGTCTAGTCTAATGTGACCTTGGTGTTTTTCAAGTTCTGCTTGATGTGCTGGGTCTGGGAAAACTTGAAAATTTACAAGTTTTCTATTCGTTCCATCGTTTTGTGTTAAGTTTAAACGTTTAAGTTCATTCTTACAATCTTGAGGGTTGAGATGTAGTAATCTTTCTATATTACTCTGATAGAAAGATTCGTGGTCTAGTCGGTTTTTATTTCCGTTCGAGGCTTGTGAGCAGTGTACTTTCTTTTTGGAAAATGTTGCTGTAAACTTGTAACCTGTTAATGTTGTTGATCGGGCTTTTGAGTATAGTGTTGCTATTACAATTGTGCTTTCTATAGCTTGTGGTTCTGATTCCCATTGTGTTACTTGATTTATAGCGTATTTGTGTAGTGTTTTTTGTTCGTTTTCTTCACAATCATAGTATGTTACTAGAAAATCCTGAGGTCCTGTACGAGGGGATGGATTTGTATGTTGTTCGGAAAAAATTAGAAGAAGAATTTGTTGAAATGTAAATATCTTTAAAATATACATGTGTACGATAATGCGGAGTATGGGTTATAAAATGTGATATATCCAATTGTGTTTTAGTGTATCTGTCGTATTTATATATTACTTCAGTTGTTATAAATGGAGGAGGTAGTGATTGAGCTGTTATGTTTGGTGGATTCAAGTGAAAAGGGTGTTGAACAATATTATTAAGTTTGACTGTGATTTCGAACTTTAATTGAAGACTGTTTTATTGAAGTATTTGAACGTTATGCTCTCGGATATCTTCGTGGATATCTTGTCTATATTGTAATCTATTAAGTGCCCACTTATGGAGTCGGTTACTTTCTTGATGTTGTCCAAATAGTGGAAGAGGTGCTACGAAAAAATTCCAATCTAATCGTAAAAGGGTATTTGACGATGATTGTTCTCGGTATCTAGCGTCGAGGTTGTTTGGAAAATTTAAGGGGAAAAGTGTTGGTGAGACTTGATTTATTGATGGTGTTGACGGAAGTGAGAGTGTTTCTGGTAACGATGATAGTGTTGTATCAGAAGAAATATCTATTGGTTCATTTACTATGTTCGATTCACCTTGTGTAAATGAGTGTGTTGTCCAATATGGTGGTCTTTCTGTGGTGTTTGGGGGATTAAAGGGGTTTTCTCGGGTTTGTTGTGATGTGGGGGTTGAACCTAGGTAGTCTGAGGGTATATTTGTGATGCTTTTTTGTGAAAGAACTGTGAGAGTTTCTGGTAGTGTACTGCTTGAAAGTTCTGAGGTAGTTGGTGTTGGTGATTGAGGTATAATAAAATGAACTCTGGGGGTTTTGAAAATTTCTATTTCTTCGCCTGTGTATAATTTGTCTATGTCTATCAGGTGTATTTTGATTTTGGCTAATATGTCTAACTCCATTGAGGTCTTCTTGCAGGGTGGGGTATAAGTTGGGGTTGAGGTCTTGTTGCAGGGTGGGTAATAAGTATATGTTGGTTCACTTAAAGATGCTTTTCGATGAACTGGTTCTAGTGGTTCTGATAAGCGTGCGTGTCGTTCTTCAAAGGTGTATGGATTGTCTTAAAAAGAAATGCGTGATGATGTTTGAGGATTGTTTTTAGTTGTGGGTGTTATTGGGTTTTCTTGGGATGTGGTTGGTGGGGGCTGGGTTGGTGGTAGTTGTTTAGCAATTTTGGAAAATTATCTTAATTTTAATTTTTTTCTGGAAAATTTGTGTTTATTATAATATTCTTCAATAAAGAGTATCAAGAGGATGGTTGCTAGGGCAAAGGTGACTATTGCTTTTTTCATACATCTGCATATTGTCATGATGAGGGAGATTAAAAACGTGAAAAAATTATGAATAAAAGAAAAATATCTGTTCGACTGAAAAAAAGTTCGTATCATTTAGATAGATTATACGAATTCGTACCTGTAGATGTGGTCAAGGATTTGAGAGAGTTGGAGATATATCTCAAATAGGGAATAGAAAATTAAAAAACGATTGCAAAAAATGATAGAAATTATTAATATGAATTCAAAAATTTCAATGAAAAAGTATATCAAAATTTGAAATAGATTGAAAAATTTTGTGAAGATGTTTAGAAGTTTTTGTTTTATGCGATCAACTATTATGGAAAGAAGCATTTACGAAGTGATTTGTTCGTCGAATATTTTTTAAAGTTTTGAGGCGAAAATCAAGTGTGGTCGGATTATTTATTGTTTTTTTACAAGTGGGTTGAGTTTCGTGAAAAATTGTTGAGAGCTGTTTTATTGTTGTTCGGGAGGTCTTCATTGTATTGTTTTCATTTGTTGAATAAATGGGGGTATCTTTGAAATATTTGTACTTTAGGCCAAATGATCATGGGTCTTTTTTACTTTAAGCTAATTTGCTAATTTTGGTTGGGGGGCTTTTGAGGTCTGAATTGGGAAAATATTGTTGGTTTTTGTATAATCTGATAGGGGAGGGTTGTAATATTGAAGTGGTGTTTGTTTTAATTGTCAAGTTTTAGTGAGTTGCTTATTTTTGACCTGGAGGTTGTAAAATTATAGTTATAGATATGCCTGGAGATTAATTTCTATCGGCTAAATAAGTTTGTGTTAGAGATAGCAAGGTGACAATTTGAACGATTTCTATTGGTTGAATTTGAATTAGAATTGATTGATAAAATTTTTAGCATGTTTTTACAGAATTGTGAAGGTTTAAAGTGATTTAAAAAAAAATTCACCCTAATCTTAAATCAAGGTTGTTTCTGAAATTCAATTTTCTTTAATATTTTAGAGTATGGGATGAATGTTTTATAGTTTTTCCGTGGTTGACTTCTAAGACGTGATAATTCTCTATGTTCGGATTTTTGTTGTTGATTTTGTGGTAAAATTTTTTCTGTTAATTTTCTATTTTTCTTTTCTTTGTGAGGTGTTTTTTGTTCTGGTGTGTTTGATCGTTGAGGTCTATGTTCTGTTGTTGAATTGTTTTTGTATTTTTGGTAGTATTAACATGTTGATTTTGTTCTATTTGTGGGTTATTTTGAACTATGTGTAAGCCTGTGAAAGAATATAATTGAGTTAATTCGTGAAGAGCGTATTCCTTGGGATAATAAGGTAAAAGGTTGTTACGATGTTGTATGACTTCTTTCTCGCTGGAGTCAAGAAGTTTGTATGTTACTTCATAGGTTTATCAATTATTTGGTTTGGTCCTTTTCGAAGTGGTTGTAATTTTTTGGATATTCCTTTATTTGTAGTAAAATTAGGTATTAAAACAAACGTTCTAATTTTTAAGTCTGTGGCTGGCATGAAGCGTGAATTAATTTGGTTATTTATATTTGCCTTTGTAACAATTGTTTTGTTACTTTTTGGTAGATTTCATTGTGTTTTTTATCTCTTTTTATAATCCATTCGGTATGTGTACCGGAAGCTAATTTCAAAATTTGTGGATGATGAAAGTGGTCTTCATCATGTGTGTGTAACGGTAGGTTATAACAAATTGAATCCTTGTTGGGTTGACAATAACCTTGTGCTTTTTTATGAGCGCTTGCTGTAAACATGATTGGTTTTCGTGGCTTTTGATTAAAAACCATATCGTTTTGTGAATTATAGGATAATGGGAATAATTTTACATCTGTTGACCATTCAGTATATTGTGTATCATTTCCATTAATGATGCAACTGAGGTATTCTTGTAGTGAACGGTTCATATCTTCGACTAATCCATTTGTCCAAGGTGCATGAGATGTACGTGGTTTATGCTTGATATTATATGGGTGGCATAAAGTGATGACTTCGTTGTTAATGAATTCTGTGCCGTTATCGGTGACTAGTATTTCTGGTAGTCCGAATTTAGCTATCCAAAGTTCGTAAAATGTTGTGTATGCGTAGTAAGCATTACAATGTGGTACTGGGTTGAGTGCTACGTAGTGTGTAAATGCATCAACAATTACCATAATATAAGAATTTTTTTCGGAGGATGGTGAAATTGGTCCTTTTGTGTCGAATGAAATTCTATGATTGAAATATAGACTTTGTCCTTTAAAATCTTGTTTTGTTGCTATTTGTTTTTGATTTGGATAAGGTTTATTTAATTGACATATTATGCAATCGTTGCATAATACTTTAACCCAAGTTGGTGCATTTGGGAAGTAAAATGTCTTTTCTGATCCTGAGTGTCCTTTTGTATGTTGCGTATGAGATATGTCAAATGCTATTAGCATCATGCTGAGGGGGAGACATGGTACTTTAAAATCGGGCGTCTGATATTCCAAAAGGTCTGTGGTTTCATTAATAGTTGTATTTTTGTATTTTCTAAAGTATCGGAGGAGTGTTTTTTTCCTATTATTGTTGTATCTGCTTTCGTTGGTTTTGTTTTAAATTTGTGCCATGATTTGAATTGGCGAATTACGGGATCAAAGTTTTGATATTTCTGTAATAACTGTTTTGTAATTTTTTCTGTTGGTGGTAGAAAAAAATTTTCAACTTCCATTTTTGGTGTACTTTGAATTATTTATTGGTGGTCCCGATAAATTTATTTCATCAGTTAAAGTTTCTTTTTCTATCAATGGAAATGGAAAGGTGTCTTTTATGTGTGGTTGTTGTTTGATTGTTTTTTGTTGAGTGTTATATCTTATCCAATGTGAATAGGGAATTGGTTTGAATGTGGATGTTCCTAATAGATCTACTTCATAGTAGTTATTTTGACAATCTAAATAGAGTGGGAAATGTTGTAAGTTATTTATTTGTGACTGATTTATATCAGTTTTTACTGCACTTTTGCATTCCAATCTGGGTGATGCTTCATTTTTTTGCAAGATATAATTTAATGTTTTGTGGTATTTCAACTGTAGTTTTTTGTGTAAGTAGTTCAGGTGGTTTATTTCTACTTAATTTATCTGGTAGTGCAAGATTTTTTCCTGCTGTCCAAACTATATGTAAGTTTGGGAATTTCCTTAAAATTAACTGAAATCTATAAACTCAATGGATTGGGTTTGATATCTATGTAAAGAGAAATAATATATGTTTATGATCTGTAAATAGGATTGTTGGATGTTTAGATCCAAGTATAAGAAATTTATATTCGGTAAGTGTGTATGTTATAGCTGTGCATTCTCTCATGAGAGTAGAGAGTCGTAGTTCAGCTTGTGTAAATAAGCGAGAATTTGCTGATATAAGACTCATTTTGTTTGTTCCACTGTGTGATTGTAGTATTGCTGCGCCGATGCCAAAGTTTGAAGCACCGCACATTGCATAAAACGGTTAATTCGGATCAGGGATTGTATTTGATATTTGTTCGTTAACAATTTTTTATTTCTTCGAATCTTGTTTGATGTTCGGTGGTCCATTCGAAGTTATTTTGATGTCTAAGGATGTTATAGAAAGGTCTTAAGTATAATTGAATTTTTTATACATATTTACTTAAGAAATTTAACATTCCAAGGAATTCTTGGATTTTCTTTTTTTTTGTGGGTGGTTGAAGTTTCTGAATCGCGTGTATTCGCGATTTCAATGGAGTTATAGTGTTACTTTCAACAATGTGGCCAAGAAATTTTACTCGTGTTAAGAAAAAGTGTGATTTGTCTGGGGCTGCTTTCATGTTTTCATTTTTGAGTATTTGATGATATTGTTCTAAATTATAAAATTATCTTTCGTTTGTGATTGCATGAAAACATCATCTAAGTATGTGATTGCATGTTTTTTGGGTATAAATGGTCTAAAAATTTTACTCATAAAAATTGAAAAAGCTGCTGGTCCAATGGAAATACCATAGAATAATCTATTTAATTCGTATTGTTGATTTCCAATAACAAATTGTGTTAGTCGTCGTGACTGTTCATCTAGTGGCATTTGATTGTATGCACTATTCATATCTGCGGTTGTGAAGTATTTACCATTTATATTGGTTAGAATTACTTGAATAGGTTCAATGGGCCAATTGCATTTAGTTTAGTCAATTAGTGAATTGAGGTATCTAGCATCTAGAACGATTTTTAGTGATTCTCCTTTAGCTAAGATGATAACTGGGTTGATAAAAGTATTACCTTTTGGTTGTTCTTCTTTGTTTACTGGTGACATAATTTCATATTGTTCTAAAATGTCAAGTAGTCTGTTTTACTTTATCTTGTAAATGTATCGGTACTTTTCTTGCTCGTTGTTTTTTGAAAACTGCGTCAGGTTTTAAAGGTAAATGTAATGATGAACTAATTTTTCCAACATCGAATTTGGATGTTGCATAAACTGTTGGAAATTTTAATAACAATTCGGCTAACTTATCGAACTCTTTTTGTGTTATTTGGGAATGTTGAAAAATAAACATTGTTAGAAACTTTTGTTGTTCTTCTGTATAATGTGATATTTTAAACGTTGGTTTGAAATATGTTGTTTTTGTGGAGTAAACAGTGTTTCTTTTTGTTGCTTTTTATGTTGTTTTTTGATAATTCTTCATCAAGAATTGTGGATTGACATATGTCTAGTTATTGTAGTATAATATTGACTCGATATGCTACTTCATTTGTGGGTGAAGTTGTAGCATTTGTTTCACAGTATCCTAAGATTCCTAAGGGTAGTGTTATCTGGTATGGAAAATTGTTATATAAGTGTAATGAAAAAATATCTGAGTTCGAATGTTTCATGTATTTTATGGATGAGAATGTGATTCTAAAAAGTTTATGGATTGGTTTAAATTCAAGGTCTGACATAAAGAAATGCTGTTTGTTTTGGTTCTTATCGTAATAGTGGACTTGTTTAATTGAAAAATTATATATATTTCCTGATAGTGGTTTCAGGTATTTTTGTTCCTGATTATAAATAGGGTAAAACTTGGAGAAAAATGGCGGTTATTTGTTTAATCTTTGAAAGAATGTTAAGGATGTGTTTTTTTTCCTTGTGTATTTATCTTTTATATGGAGTTTGCTATTCAAAATGTTAATTGTGGGAATATACTTAGTTATAAATGGTATGCCAATGATATTGTCTTTTATGTCTGTAATGTGAAATGTTTGTTTAAATGGTTTATTTAGTATTTTATTCTGTTCCATTGTTCTACTGGGAACAAAGAGAAGTTGGATTTTTCCGTATTTTACTAATGTTGATCCTTGTGCTGTTGCTAATTTACTGGCGGTTTTTATAGGTGTTAGGATTGGGTGTAACGATTTGATTTCATTTCAAGTAGGTATAATAATATTATTTGATTCTGCTCCTAAATCAATTTAAAAATCTATTTCAAGATCGGGTGGTTAGAATTCTTTACTTCTTGGCTTTCTAAGAGAAATGGGATTGTCCAATTTTTTTTTCTTGGCTGTTCTTTTTGTATATTTTGGTAAATGTGATTTGTACTTGAGCGTTGTTTTTCGTTATTGACTAATGAATTTATTTCGTTTACATTCTGTTCAATTGATCGATCGTTTCTTATGGGTCTAGTATAGTAGTCTTGAAGAAGTTCTGATTGATTTTTGTAAATGTGTGAACTAAATGGTTGTTCGTGTATAATGGGTTTGTAGTCGTTTTCGACTGTGATCATATTAACTGAGATAGTGTTATTTGTATCACTCTCGCTGTCTGCTGATTCACAATTAATGTGATTTAATTGTAGTTCGGTACTTTCTGTGTTGTCAATACCAGGGGGTCTGAAGTTGTTTCTTCAGTTGTTTGTACCTGATTATTTGTCGCTGATGTTTTGGCGTGTTAATTCTGTATTTGTGTTGGGAATCAGGGTAACGATTGTTGTTTCGATAAGGGGATTGAGAATAATTTCTTTGATTATTACAGTTGAGATTCCTATTTTGTGAGTTGTTTCGTGACCTATTCTAGTAATTGTTTTTGTTTACTTGATAATTCGATCTGTTATAGGAATTGTTTCTTGATCTGTTGTTTTGGTAACGTTGGTTTCTGTTATTTGAATAACTTCTATTTCTGTTATTCGAGTAGTTTCTATTTATATTGTATGATGAATTACGTGATCTGTCGTTTGAATAGTGTCTATTCCTAGAGTTTGAATGGGTACTGGTATCAAAAAATTCCCTTCTGTTTTAATTTAATCGTGAATAGTTGTTTCTATGCTGGTTATTTTGGCTATTTGATCGACTATATCTGTTTTGTGAGAAATTTTGTGAATTTCCTTGTTCTGGTGATCTACCTCTATAATTAGAGTCGTAGGGTGATCGCTTTCTTGAGTAGTTTGAATTATTTGGGAGTGGTCTACCAGAGCTGTTATTACTATGTATATTTTTGTTTGGTAAACTTTGATCCTTTTTCATGTATTGGTAGAATGATTTGTTTGGTTCTTTGTACTTTTGTGGTTTAATTTGGTTATCCTGTTGTTTTGTCTACATTCGGCAAGGCTATGTCCGTATCTTCGACAATAATTACACCATTTCTCGAAAGTTGGTTTACCTTTGAAATTGGGATTTTTCTCATATATGTTCAAAATTTGAGTAATTTTTTCAGTTAGGTCTACATCTGAATCGTGAATGTTGTTTATTTGTGTGGTATTTGTTTCGATTCTATTAATGTATTGTAGTTTGAGTTTTTCTGTTTCTTCAAGTTTCATTGTGATTTCTGCTTGTTCTAATTTGTCAACTAGTTTTCTGAAATCTAAATCTGGTTCTCGAATTGATGAGGGGTGTGATGCTCTCTTTTTTATAGCTATTTTTATTAATTGGGGTGTTGGAGTCATCATTAAGACTTCTGTCATTTTCGTGTTTTTATAATCATGAGTGTTTATTGAATATGCTTTTCGAACTAGTGTTTCGATTCTAACTGCCAATTGTATAATTGTTTTGTTTGGTTGTCTGCGAATTTCATTGCATAAAACTCTTTGGTGTTGTTTATACCTTTCAGAATCAAACATTTTTGAGAATTCTTGTGTAAATCTTTTCCAATTTGTTTTTATATCTATTGGTAGAACTGAAAACTATTTCTAAGCTGCGCCATCAAGTGTTGTTTGGATTAACGCTGTGCGTCTATGTATCCAATTTTGATGGAGTGGTGTATTAATTGGTTCAGGTGCGATATATAAAATTAAATTTGCTGTGACTGCATTTAAATAGTCTTCTACAGAATATTCAGGGTCTGTGCCTGTGAATACCAATAGTGGTTTATTTGATGTTATTGATGATCCACCCATGAGGTATGGTTTCATAGTCATTTGTAGTGATTCTGCGGCAATTGGCATTTGTGAGAAATTTGTCAGTTAGTTTTTTGTTATCTCCTGTTGTTGTAATTAATATGGTAGTTGTATTTTTTTTCATTTGCGTTGTTTGATAATAATCAGTGTTTGCTGGGTTTTGTGAATAAAAATTAATATTTTGAGGTTCGTAATTTAATCTAGGTTGTTGCGTTGTTGGGGATTATCTCGTTGTGAAAATGAACGATTATGCTGATTTGTACGAGGGGGTTTAGATGTTTGCGATCTATTTACATAGTTATAATTGTGTCCTGCAAAATTATTTCTGGTAAAATATTCTTTGTTTTTGTGGTGGTTTCGTCATTGGTCTAAATGTTTGGTAATCCATATGTGAATAATTTGGAGCAACCGAGGGTTTAACTGTGGATTGTAATGTTACTTGGCGTAACATTGAAGTCTTTGGTTTTGGCGTTGTAAGATTTGGATGTATTGGTGAACTTGTTGTACATGAGTTGAGTTTAAACTATTATTTTGTTGTCTATTAAGTAAGAATGAATTATAGTTTAAAGGTGTTGCATCTATTGTCAGTGGTATTATTTTTATATAGTCTTTGTGAATAGTTATTGTACTGATTGCTTGACTTGAGATGTCTATTGGAATATTCAGAAATAATGAATGAGACCATTCAGGGTCCCAAACGTAATGTGATTGTTTGGCAATGACAGTGTCGTCATTTGTACTCTGGGGTCTAAAATTTTTTCTTGCTTGTGCAATTAAATGTATTAAACAGTCTATTATAAACCATGCTAAGATTTTTTGTAAATCGTGTTTAACATTTGCTGAAATTTCGTTATTTGATAAATTTTCACGGATTGTGTTTAAAAATGCTGAGATTGCGGCATTTTCATTTCTTACTTTTGTGTGTCTTGAAGTTTGAACCGGTGATGCGTTTTTGGTTTCTTTCTTTTCCAGTATAGATAAATAATTATATATTATTGCAAAAACATCGTTAGTGAAAAATGAATTTGCTCTCTGAGAATTTTGATGTTGTTTGTTTTTAATGTATTCTGTGAATACTTTTGAAAATTCTATATCGACATCATCTGTTTGGATAACATAATTGCCATGAAAGTTTCTTGTTATACTGAGTTCTATGGCGTAATTTCCATATTTTTGTGTTAAGTTACATATTCCTTTTAAGTAATGGTCGACAATTTGTCTTTTGATTTTTATTTCTAGGAATTCTGCTTTACATGGGCGAATTCCTTGTTCAAATATATTTGCGATTAGGTTATGACGAAATTGGGTTTTTTCTCTGTCTTCAGTGAGTGAAATGATGATAAATGGGAAAACCGAGTCTTCGTCTGGACTTTCGTCACTTGGGCTTTGACTCATTTTTTCGTTTTATGACTGTCAGTGCGTAATGTTCAATGTGTCTGATTGGTTGGTTCCAACTGTATAAACGTACTGGTTTGTTTTTGTATTTCTTTTTTATTCTTCTTTATCCTTGTTTTGATGAATATGATGTAGCTTCTGAATCGGAAAAATATAATTGATCATGAACTGGGTAATTTTCATTTACTGTATCTTTTAGCTTGTAGAGTGCATCTAAATTGCTGACTTCTGATTCGGAGACTGCGTTTCTACGCTTTGAAAATATTTTTCGTGTAATTTGTCTTTGCTTGCTTTAAATTTTTTTTTATTGTTTGACGTTTTGTGCGAATATATCCGATTGTTTGTTTATGCGGTGTAATTACAAGATCGTATAATTCGTTATTTATTTTACAATTGTGTAGTACGATTGTTTGTTTATTTCCTAAATTGTTCAGTGACATTTAGGATGAGGGGTGCAAGGTTGTTATTAGTAATTTTAAAATTCTAGACTGTTAGTCCTTACGATTTGTTGGTTAGCCTACTTTGGGTCTTTTATGTAGGGTTGGAGAGAAAGGTATATATCGATTCCGAAGAATGATTTTTACTTCCTCGTGGCTATTCTAAGTTAAGGTGTTAACTTACTTAATCTTATTTAGGGGTAGTGATTGTGTTCAAGGGTTGGAGAACAATAAATCGATCCACAATTGTATAAATGTACTGGTTTGTGTTTATATTGCTTTTTTATTCTTCTTTTTCCTCTTTTTGATGAATTTGAAGTTGTTTCTGAGTCGGAAAAATATAATTGATCGTGAATGGGGCAATTTTTATCTATAGATTCTTTTAATTTATAAAGTTCGTCTAAACTGCTGGTTTCTGATTCTGAAAATGCGTTGCGGTTTTTGGAAAATCTTTTTCGTGTAATTTGTCTTTGTTTGGTTATTATTTTTCTTTTTAGTGTTTGTCGTTTTGTTCTGATATATCCAACTGTTTGTGTGTGTGGTGTGATTACAAGATCGTATTTTTTGTTATCTATTTCACAATTGTGTAAAACGATTGTTTGTTTATTTCCTAGGTTTTTAAATGACATAAGGTTTAGGATGACGGATGCAAAAGGTTGTTAAATGATTTCTATTACTTAGACTGTTAGTCCTTACGATTTTTTGGTTAGCCTAACCTGGGTCTATTTGTTCAGGGTTGGGGAGAAAAGTATATCGATTCCGAAGAATGATTTTATACTTTCTCGTGGCTAGTATAAGCTAAGGTGTTAACTTACTTAATCTTACTTAAGGGTAGTGATTGTGTTCAGGGTTGGAGAATAGTAAATCGATCCACAAGGTTCAGGTATAATTAGAACACAGGTAGTTCGTTAGATACTATTTTAACATTTACTTAGATTTAAAGTTTAGCCTGGGTCAGGTAAGAGGGGGGATTAAGTGAAGGATGAATAGCAGAAGTTCTTCACTGTTTAGCTTACTTTGAATGGTTTTGGGTGTTTGAAAAAGTTTCTATTAGTTCTGGGTCTATGAATCGACGTTTGAGGTCGTTAGACACTTTATTATTGGGTGGGGGAGAACAAAATTGTTCTTTTTTGATCCAAGGATAGGCCTTGATGATCGGTATATAATGTTTAAAGATAGACAATGGACTTAGTTTAATTTTTAAAGGAGATCCAAGGGAAACCTTGATGATCTGGTCTAAGATCGAATAAATTGAGATGAAAGAAGGATAAAAATTTAGCTAAGATTTTAAAGATAATTTAGAAGTATTTAATAAAAATTTTAGTGTTTGATGATATTAGTGATTTAAATGTTTGCTATTATGTTTAGGTGATGAAGCGGGGGATGCCAGGATGATTTGTATATACTCAAAATGAATGATCAATTCAACTAACTTTTATTTATTCTTTCAATAAATATATTTTTCAGATATCTTTTTCAATTTTACTGCAGATTTAGAGGGAACAATTTGTGATGTTTTTATAAATCGTTATTGTACAATAGTAAATAGGGTTTAGCGCCTGTAGTAATCATTGAAGATTTTTCTTCAAGGATTCTATGTTTGCAAATGAAACTCTAAATTCTTTGCTCTTAAAATCCTAAATATAAAAATTTGCTCTGGCTTGCGCTGTACGACCATGAAACTTAATGGTAAGTTTCTTCGTAGTCGTAGATCGTCTCTTGTCCGAGATCTTCTTCCAATGCCTGGTAGTTCTATTATTGGGTGTAATAGCGGTTCTGATCTTTTGAGTCGTAGAGACATTCCAATTAGGTTATTATCATGTAACTTTTTGATAATATTTTTGTCTAATTCTAATTTTGTCTGTTAGTTCTAAACTAATTTGTTTTTTAAGGTCTTGATCGAGACTTATGGTCGCACCAGATGAGTTAGGTTCGAGGTGTAACTCATAGAGTAATTTCGGATAGGGTACACCGTCTGCTCGTCACGCTATTTTATTTTCGGCCGGATAGATTCGTGCAACTTCTTAGTCTATTATCAATCCTAATCTTACTCTTATATCTACTAAACTCAGGGTGTTTAACTAGTCTCTGCTAGGCTCAATTGATCTAGAGTATAATGGCTTATTGCGATTGCTAAAGTTCTCTGGGAGAGGTAACTCATTTCTAAGTTAATTTCAAATCTATCTGGTGCTGAAATTACAAGTAATTTCAGCATTTACAAATAAGTGGATTGTTAGTTAGATGGATCGTGATTGGTTAATATTAAATACTTTATAGAGATAAAATATCCAATATATAACCAAAGAATAAATATAGTTTATATCTGGTTCCATTATATCCTCAGAATAATGCGTTCCAAATTGAACTGCGAGGCAGGTAATTTGGTAATAACATTCAGGCAGGTAATTTGGTCGTTCAGAATACAAGACACTCAACTAAATACTTCCCTCTGTAGTTGATATAAGCGTGTAAATAGCGCGTGTTATCTTTATGTTCCGACTACCTTTAAGGGTCTATGGAGCCGTATTTGCTTTAAAAAATGATTTTTTTTTAATTTTCCAGAATTTTTTTATACAATCATCCCCCACACGCTATAAAGAAAACAAGGTGATGTATTTTACTCATAGTAAAGTAGCAATTATGACAAATAACCTGCTTTAACCAAATCTCCGCTCACACGTTAATAGCGCAAAACATGTTAAGCGTTAATTGTTCCAACTTAGCCATATTGGCAACTTTTAAACTCCCATTACTTTCACCTCAGGACATCAATACCTTTCGAAATATATAAGAAATCCGCTAGCTCAAACGTCAAAGTTTGGCTGGAGAAAAAACCACCGCGAGCACAAACAATCCGTCACTTGCTTTGCGAAGCCCTGTTCGTTCCGACTGACTTCTAAGGTCTATGGAACAGAAAAAAAACACAAAAAGGTTAAATGTAAGGTATGAAACAATTCTTTTTTAATTTGAGATTTTTTAAAGCAAAATTTATCCCCACACGCCATATGAAGTGCAAAGCGATAAATTTTGCTCCTAGTATCAAAACACATAGGGTAAATATGCTTTCTTCAATCATTTTGTGACAATTTCTAAAACGGAAAAAATCTCGGCTTTAATCCACGATTTTTAACATCCTATTTTTACACCCCCTAAACTATAACCCCACGACAATTTAACCCCCTTTTAATCACAATTATTTGATTCAAATTAAGTCCTTTTCAGAGCTACAGGAGTAGTCTAATTTAAGTGTGCTAAGTGAGGCCTATAAAGCTTACTTTAATTCACTTGATGCCTCAAGCATCTCGAAAATAGTTGCATTCCAATTTAGAGAAATAGTCACTCACTCACGCGTTTAAAACAGAGATAACCTACATGGTGCTAATTGAAGGCAACAAAAGACGTTTGTGAGTTTTTAAAAAAATCTCACTGCCTAATTCTTTAAATATTGTTATACCACCCTATCAGATGAGATATAATGTTTGAAGCATCATTCCTTCTGTCTTTATCTTCAAAAGACAAACAAAAGCTAGTGGTATCAGACTACATTGCCACTCAAGTAGCCATATCAACCAAAAACACTTAGTTCGCACCGCACAACGAGTGCGCAAGCAACGAGAAGAAGTATTTTTTCAAGGGGTCGCTATTCAAGCGTTTCAGAAAAATTTTCACGAGTTCAAGCTGTCGGGATGTTTCTTCCATCTTTCCCAAAGCTTTATGAGAAAAATCGCGGAACTCGGATTGGAAAAGGATTACGAAACAAACCACGAGTTAGCTTTAGCACTCAAAATATTACCCGCACTGGCTTTTGAAAAAAAAATAGGAAATTCATTAAAAAAAATAGTGGAGGAAATTAAATTCAAATAGTTTGCAATCGCGCCATAAAAGAGTCGGAAAAAATAGCAAAAAATGACGAGCTTTGCGTTTATTTTGGATCTAATTACATAAAAAGTTTCGTCGCAAATCGAGAAGTCATATTCTCCCCTTCATTGTGAAATCAAAGGGATTGCGGCATCATTGGGTTTGGCCAGAACAACAAATGCTGTAGAAAATAGGCATTATGGCAGACAGTCATACTTCAGTGGATTGCATCCCAGCATATGAAAAAAGATTGCAAGTTTGCAAAAAGACGCTTCCGTTCCGTACAAACACCTAATTTCTATAACGCCTTGAGTGGGCACCAATATACAAAAAAGAAAAAAACGGGGTGCTCAGCAAAAAAGTGCAGAACATTATGCCTGTTTACGAAGAAAAACGCATTTGAATTTTTTTCTCGCTAGATCGAATCTGAGTTAAATAATTGGTCTTTAGTTTTTTGTATATGTTTTGAATTTAAAACGTTGTTTGTCAACTCTTTTGAGAACTTTGTTTTCAGTCCGTGCAGCCTCCCTGAGGCGTAAAAAACGCATTGACTTGACTCGCATTTGAAAAATGCTGTCTCTAGCAATTTAATCTCGGAACAATTGCTCCTTTGGATGGGACGCTAAGTTGGTACTAGGGGCCGGCAAACCCTTTAGACATTGCCTTGTATGCCGACAATTCAAAAAAAAATTGAAAATGTTTAGATGGTTTGCAAAAAATAGATAAGTTTTACTTAAAATCATCGATATTTCAATTTAAAATGGTCCGCTTAGATCAACTTTTGGGTCACAACCAGTTCTCATTTCATATTTCATTTAAATTCAGCCAATTAATTTTTTATTGGCATGAATTGTTTCAAGATCAAGTTCAGTTTTTGAAAAATCTAATCAGTTTCGGTAAATAATCTGAATCATGTCGGTCGGATTCGTTTTCAAGTTCATATCAAAGCCTGGACTTTCAGCAAGGTCATTTCTGTTCATATCTAAAACGCATTTAGCAGCGTGCATGTTACTTCATTTTGGTTCGCAAAACTTTTCGCAATTAAAGCTTTGATGGTTACCGACGATATGGTTCCGAATCCCTTTCAAGTAAGTTTCGCTTTGATTCAAAAAATTGGTGATAAAAAAGGGTTAAATTGCAGCGGGGTTATCTAATTTCGGGGTTATATGAAAGATGATTAAAAAGGGGGTTAAGAAACACGGGGTGATAAGCTTGGGAATCTAAATCTCCTCTTATGCGTTAATAGTGCGAATTATATCGCGCGTTAATTGTCCCAAAGTGGCCAAATCAGCAATATTTATTTCCCCATAACTTTACACAAAAAAATCACATCTGAAATATCTTTTCAATCTTAAGCTAAGGGCAACAAAACCTTTTGAAGGATATAAAAAAATGGCTAGTTGAAAAAAGGAAATTTTTCTGGGGCAAAAAACCGACTACAAATATTCCGTTCCTACGAAAGACGGAATCAAAAGCAAAAGATCAAACGAGAAAAGTCGGTTTCAGTGCAAACAGCAGTGGATGTTCTGACAACACTAATAACTCAAAGAGTCTTCTGATAACTAAAAACACTATGAACTAGTTAAACTTTTATCCATTTTTTAATATATATAAAAAATAGAATCAACTATTATCACACTGCGGCGCTTGCCTTCGAAACGTAAGTCAGTGAAAACAGCTAAAACTTTATCTGGACATGTGGCTTGTAAAACTTGTTGTATTGTTTTCTATTGAACTTGTTCACCACCGTTTTTAGTTTAATCATAAGCCACCATTCCCAACCCAGTACACCTACTTCTTACACGCCTTATATTTAAGCCCCTCAGCCCCTACCCTGAAAAAAACCAGACGGGTTTCATTTTGGGCGCGTAGCTTAAAAGAGTCAGAAAATTGTGTCTGGGGGAGTGGGGCAAGTGGGATACAAGCACGGCAGTACGTGTGGAGGGTTGGTGTAGGAGAAGATAGTAGGGTTAAAACTGTAGAGGGGGACGGAGGTCCTTGTTTCAAAGAAAAAAGGTCTCAGAACTTGATGTTGTTTAATTTGGTTCAATCTTTTCCCGAGAAATCAGTTTGTTTATTCTTTATTGAACGAAAAATGTTTCATTGAAGAAAGAAAAAAACAAGCTTATTTCTGTCATATTATTCGGTATCAAAATTTGAGACTTGGGTAGGACAAACGATGGGGCGGTTATAAAAATAAAACTTAATATTAATAGTAGATTACACGCCACAATTGGTAAGATGCAATCTTCAGATTTTTCGAGAAGAAATTATAAGGGTATTCATATCGAATAGCTTTAACTTCTTCGAAGACATCATCAGAAATAATTTGCCACATTCTTCGAAAGTCGGGACAATAAAGGTAAAAACACAAAAGAGACATTTATTTGATCGTCACAGAAGTTTGATTCTACATGTAAGCTCTTCATCTTTCAGACGTTTCAGACAGAAAACACCGCGACCTTTCATAAGTTATTATCATAAATGTTTTACATAAAGAAAGCACAAGTAAATGTATCTCTTGCAAAATGTTTTCAACTCCTCTATTCAATACCGTAACAAATTGTGAATTTCTGTTTTTTTAAATATTGAATATAAAAACGAAGTTCACCAATTCACAAGGTTGACCTTCTTGTACTGGACTTTTTTTCAAAAACTGCCTTATATTTTAAAGTTTCTTGTTCTAAAATTGTTTTAACTATCTATGCATAAAATAACCCGGGTTGACCAAAATGTGCAACCATACGTCGCAACATGCATGGTTCCATGCAAGCCATGGAAAATTGCCGACGTATTTTTATGTTAATGTTACACATTTTTCATGCATGACGCGACGTATGATTGCACATTTTTTCATTTTTTTTATTATGGGGGACTTCAAATTAGACAATTTTGATTTAACGGGGCTCTTGAGAATTGATATGTCACAATGGATGCTTGCAATGTATGGTTACTATGGTATCATGCATGGCCAGACGTATGGATACCATGGAATTTTTTATGGCGCGACGTATGTATGGTTAACAAGGAACCATAGAAACCATATATTCCAGAGAAAAATCTTTTGCGAAAAATGTCTTCCATACTCAGCACCATATATGTTGCAAAGTATGATTTGCATGGTGAAAATGTTTCATATCTTAACAACAGTTTGCATAACGATGAAAAATTGTTTTATTACTACCCGTACTCAGTAAAAAGGGAAAATAATCTATTATATTACAATTATAATTGTACTTTTATCAAAAATATAATTTATTATAAGCGCCAAATTTAGATGTTTAAACGATTTTGAATCTATTATAATGATAACGTTTTTCGTGACATTATAAAAAATTATGATTCGTGAGATTAGAATTGATAATAATTGTTCCGTAAATCTCTTGTTATCTCTTATTATCTATTATAAACATTTTAAATCAATTATAATCTGTTATAATTTATTATAATTTTTTTTTTCCGTCAAATTTTTTTAAGAATGAGATGTCTTGTCATTCTTTGGTTCATCTGAACACAAAGTTATACCACAAAACAAAAGTTTCATAGAGATCCGTTCATTTTAGTTGAAAGAATATCACGGTAAGTGAAATATAACTCTTCTATATAAACCATGAAACTAAAGCAGTGTGCTGATACTTTGATGGTCCAAAAAAACTGATAACGTGAATCATGAAACAATTATAATCATGAAGAAAAGAAAAAAACGTTATAAATTTGAATTGAATTGAAAACTAGAGAAACAATTTTCCCATTTTTTACATAAACCAACATCTACGTAAAGCATGAAATATAAGCAATTCAGATGGAAGGTCGAAGACAAAATGGGCAAACAAAAGGGATTATAAACAATTATAATTGATTATAATGAATTTTTTCTGCAAAACGAACGAATTAGAAAATTGGATAAATATAATCTTTTAGGATCGAAAATAATGTATAGTAATTCATTAGATTTGATATCAAAAAGAGAAATTATAATCGATTTTTAATTGAATAAAATCAATGTTTTTCTCAGTTTTGAGAGACTGGTTCTAAAACCATATCATAATCGATTATTAACGTTCAAAACTCGATGCGTGTAATTTAAACTGTCAAAAAGATTTTTTGAGGGTTTTCGAAACAAATGTATGTACTACGCATGATTAGCTAATTTCCATACAAATCATGCATGGATGTGTATGATTACGCATTATCTTCGATGATGGGCAACCCTGGAAAACAGATTTTGAAACTATTGGTCAATCAGTTTCAAAGGTTCAATCATATTCGATCTATCAAGTCACTGACCAGACGGCACGTCAAGTAAATGGCCATTAGCGCTGATACCAAACTTCGCTTTCTTCAATGATCACTGAATAAGTTGTCTCAAATAAAAAATACCTAGAACGAGAGAGTATGCAAAATATTATACGGTTGTATGTAAGGTAAGCAAACGATTGTAAGAGCTTTGTCTTTGAAACTAAAAAAGCCAAAAAAATGTATGTTTAAAAATCAGTTTTTAGACACAAACAATTATCTTACCATTTGCTCCAGAAAAATAAGATTACAGGAAAGAATGAAAGATTTAAGTGAAATGTAGTCCTGTTTATCAGTCTTGTTTATGAGTTTATTGCAGTCTTGTTTATGAATTTATACTGCAGTCTTGTTCATGAGTTTTCTTTTGTGAATGCATCCTAGATAAATAACATTACTTTGCCAAATTTTAAAGTGAAGCAGAGTGAAAAAACACACTTTTGAAAATGCATTGAAGCAATGTTTTTTAAGGGATTTTGATTCCCCACACTGGCAAAATTATCATTTTTCTCAATGTAAATTGATTCTTGAGAGCTTATAAACAATATGGTAATTGAATCTATAAATTCCCTTCACTTAAGTTAATTGATTTGCAACAAATTTCAATGATATTTTACTAAGATGACACAAATTAATTCTCATCCCGATTTTCGTAGAAACTACTTAGTATTTGAAAATGTTTTTTTTTGCTCAGTCAAATTTCGGTGATTGAAAAAAAAAACAGTATACCCTATCGATTATCTCAATTTTATGATCGAAATAAAAAAACTACACTTCATCGAATATATCGATTCCCTGAGTTCAAAATTTATAACATACGTTTTACTTCATTAATTTTTGTAAAGTTCCGAGGTTTCAAAATAGTTTGGCTAATCTCTGGAATAATTCATGAGCGCATTGCACATTTTATGCAAAGACTGAAATTTTAACCCGCATTATTTATGCGTTGCGAACTATCCCGCAATAAAAACATTATCAGCTGAAAAAAGACAGGCTAAACGGTGATAATAAATTTATTTGATTCATATTTTCAGGCTTGGTAATTGATATTAACCGTTTTTCAATAATGCGGAGTCGGCTTTGACGTAACAAACGAGCTTGCTTGTCTCATAAAAAATCCCACAACATCATTTTCAAACAAAACTTTGGGATCCGAACGATCATTTTTGTAGTATCAGTTTTTGATCAAAATTTTGTAGTGAGAAAAATTAATTATATGTCAATCTTATCATGAGATACAATCGCAAGAGGAGAGACGCTATAACCATTCGTTCTGTGGTCATAACTGTTGGATCTCGCATGAATCGGTTTCAGTGGATGAACAGTATCTTAAGGAAAACATTCTCTGAAAACCCTTTTTATGATCACGTTTTTAGTGGAATTTTCTAGCGACAAAAACAAAAATTATAAAAGCCACTTTACTCTTTTTAGTTGGAAGACTAAAAAAAACCGAATAATTTGTATATAATTGTTAAAGATTATATGTAAAAACAGATTAACAACGGATATCTGTTTGTCTTTTCTTAAAGTTTCATCACAATTTTATCACAAAATTTATTTCAAAGAGTTAACTAAAAACAATATTCAGTTCAAATCAAATTGGGTTCGAATCAAAAAAGTTGAATCCAAAAAGTAAAGCCGACGAGTTTAAACGATTTTTTTTTTCATTTAAATTCGTCTGTATTGAATTGAATGCAGTCTATTTTTGTCAGTGCTGCGAAAAGTTAAAAAGCAATTTGAAGACTTGGGCGATGTAGATAATCAAAAAGCCACAGAGAGAATCATCATGCACTACCAACAACCAAAACTGGCATCGGCGCTTTTGCCGAGCATCATTGAAAATGTTTGAATGCAAAGAGCACCACGCATATTTCAACATGGAAGTAAAACAAGATGTCAATTAACTAATAACCTATGTTACACAATTAACAAGATTGATTTTTCTACAGCAATTTTTTTTCGAAAATTTGCTTTATATTTCTTATTTTCCAATCTAAAGCTGCTGCAATTATCTATGCAGAATATACAGCTGATTTTAAAATGAATCATCAGTCGTTTCGTTCAATCAGGTTTAAAATTAATCAGCAATCATTTCGTTCAATCAGTTTTTGGCCATTAGAGGTTTTCGCTTTCTTCCATGACTATTGAATAAATTGTTCCAAAAAATTGTAGGAGCTTGATCTTAAAACAAAAAGCAAAATAAAAGGTAGCTTGTATGTTTGACAAATCAGTTTGTGAAAACGAATAGAAATCTTGCCATTTGATATGAAACACAATTTCAGTATGCAATGAAAAGTATAAGTGAAAAATAGTTTTGTTTATGAGCAGTTTTGTTAATCAGTTTTATTTATGAGTTTTTTGCACTCCTGCCTACAAATGTTTTGCTGTCTTGCTCACAAGTTTTTTTTTATGAATGTATGTTTGTCTTGTTTATGAATTTATATTGCAGTCTTGTTCATGAGTTTTCACTTCTGAATGCATCCTAGATAAATAACATAACTTTGCCAAATTTTAAACTGAAGCAGAGTGAAAAGACACAAAATACTTTTGAAAATGCATTGAAGCAATGTTTTTTAATGGGTTTTGATTCCCCACAACGGCGAAACTATCATTTTTCTCAAAATAAATTGATTCTTGAGAGCTTATAAACAAAATGGTAATTGATTCTATAAATTCCTTTTATTTAAGTTGATTGATTTTCAACAATATTCAATGATGTTTTACTAAGATGACACAAATTAATTCTCATCCCGATTTTCGTAGAAACTACTTAGTATTTGAAAATGTTTTTTTTTTGCTCAGTCAAATTTCGGTGAATGAAAAAAAAAACAGTATACGCTATCGATTATCTCAATTTTATGATCGAAATAAAAAAACTACACTTCATCGAATATATCGATTCCCTGAGTTCAAAATTTATAACATACGTTTTCTTCATTAATTTTTGTAAAGTTCCGAGGTTTCAAAATAATTTGGCTAATCTCTGGAATAGTTCATGAGTGCATTGCACTTTTTATGCAAAGATTGAAATTGTAACCCGCATTATTTATGCGTTGCGAACTATCCCGCAATAAAAACATTCTCAACTGAAAAAAGACAGGCTAAACGGTGATATTAAATTTATTTGATTCATATTTTCAGGCTTGGTAATTGATATTAACCGTTTTTAAAAAATATTCGCTAATAAAATTTCGATCCCGAATAACGCGGAGTCGGCTTTGCCGTAACAAACGAGCTTCCTTGTCTCATAAAAAATCAAAATTACCCGAATCGAAAAGGTTTTACTCAGAAACAATCAAAGTTCCAACAACATCATTTTCAAAAAAGTTTTTGGGTTTCGAACGATCATTTTTGTAGTGAGAAAAATTAATTAAATGTCAATCCTAACATGAGATACAATCGCAAGAGGAGAGACGCTGTAACCATTCGTTCTGCGGTCATAGCTGTTGGATCTCGCATGAATCGGTTTCAGTGGATGAACAATATCTTAAGGAAAACATTCTCTGAAAACTATTTTTATGATCACGTTTTTAGTGGAATTTTCTAGCAACAGAAACAAAAATTATGAAAACCACTCTACTTTTTTTAGTTGGAAGCCAAAAAAATTAGATAATTTGTATATAACCGATAGAGATTATATGTAAAAACAGTTTAACAACAGAAATCTGTTTGTCTTTTCTTAAAGTTTTTCACATTTTTATCATGAAATTTATTCCAATGATTTAAATAAAAACAATATTCAGTTCAAATCAAATTGGGTTCGATTCAAAAAGGTTGAATCCAAAAAGTAAAGCCGACGAGTTTAAACGATTTTTTTTTCATTTAAGTTTGTCCGTATTGAATTGATTATAGTCTATTCTTGTCAGTGCTGCGAAACTTTAAAAAACAATTTGAACACTTGGGCGATGTAGATAATCAAAAAACAACAGAGAGCATCATCATGCACTACCAACAACCAAAAACTGCGATCGGTGACTTTGCCGAGCATCATTGAAAATGTTTGAATGCAAAGAGCACCACGCATATTTCAACATGGAAGTAAAACAATTTTGCAATTGACTAATAACCTATTTTACACAATTAACAAGACTGATTTTTCTACAGCTATTTTTTTTCGAAAATTTCTTTATAATTTTTAATTTTCCGATCTAAAGCTGCTGCAATTATCTATGCAGAACATACAGCTGATTTTAAAGTGAATCATCAATCATTTCGTTCAATCAGGTTTAAAATGAATCATCAATCATTTCGTTCAATCAGTATTTGGCCATTAGCGGTTTTCGCTTTCTTCCATGACTATTGAATAAATTGTTTCAAAAAATTGTAGGAGCTTGATCTTAAAAAAAAAGAAAAATAAAAGGTAGCTTGTATGTTTGACAAATCAGTTTGTGAAAACGAAAAGATATCTTGCCATTTGATCTAAAACAAAATTTCAGCATGGAATGAAAAGTAGAAGTGAAAAATAGTTTTGTTTATGAGCAGTCTTGTTAATCAGTTTTGCATGAGTTTTTTGCAGTCTTGCCTACAAATGTTTTGCTGTCTTGCTCACAAGTTTTTATTTGTGAATTTATGTTTGACTTAAAACATAAATTCGCTAAATTTTAAAACAGATCAGGGTGAAAAAACTCAAAATGTTTTTAATTATGCTTTGGAGAAATTTTTTTTAATGGATCATGAATGATGATACCCGCACTGGCAAAAACTGCTCAATATAAACCGATTCTTGTAGATATTAAAAACCTCATAATAATTGGTTCCGTAACCTTCAATCACTCGAATAACTTGATTTACAACAGATTCCAATGTTTTTTATTTTGATGACAAAAGTTAATATTATCTGGACTTAAGTAGAAGTGCTGAGTCTCTGAAAATAGGCTGTTTTTTGCTCAGTCAATTTTTGTTGATCAAACAAAATTTGACTGGGCAAAAATTTTACTGCTATAAAGAACTATGCACAATCGAATATATCGATACCCTCAGTTCAAACTTTATAGCAAAAATTTTACTTCCTTGTTTTTTGGGGTTCAAAACATGGGGTTCAAAACTGCCAATTTAGCTATTCTATGGAGTAATTTATGAGCGCTTTGCACAATTCATGCAAAATGCTGAAAGTGTAACGAGCATTATTTTTGCGTTGCGAACTATACCGCACTAAAAATCATTCTGAGCTAAATTGAGACAGTCTAAATGGTAAAAGTAAATTTATTGGACTCAAATTTTTAGACTAAGTATTGAGTATTAACCGAAAATAATAGTTTTTAAAATTCGTTGCCTATAAAAAATCGATCCCGTTTAAGGGACAGTCGGCTTTGCCGTAATAAACGAGCAATCTTCTATCATAAAAAATCAGTTTAAATCGATTTGAAACGGTTTAGTTAAATACTTCAAATAATCAAAATTCCAACAAAGCAAATTAAAAATTTTTTTTGGGTTCCAAACGATCATTTGGTAGTCTCAATTGTTAAAGAAAACTTTATTATGAGAAAAAATAAATTTGAGTCAGGTTGTTTATGCAGAAGAATCGCAAGCGAGGAGATGCTAAAATCATTCGTTTCATGGTGATAACAGTAAGATCTTGCGACGAATCAGCTTCTATGGATGAACAGTATCTTAAGGAAAAAAATTTTAAAGTTTTTTTAGGATCACAATTTTAGTGCAATTTCTTAATCACAAAAAAAAGTTGAGAGAAACATTTTTTTAGTTGATAGTCAAAAATTTCAAAAAAATGGGTATAATAGATAAATAATTTCTTTAAAAAGATTTGAACATTAGTTATCCGTTTTTTCTCGAAAGTTTTACAGAAATTATCATAAAAACTTTCCTAATAAATTTTCTTTCTTTGAAACTAATATTAAGTTTAACTCGAACATGGATTTTTTTCAAGACTGATACCAAAAAAAGCCAAAAAAATTAAAATGAAGTCAAATTAAACTAAATTTATCTCTCTTGAATTCATTGCTATCTATTTTGCCAGTGCTGTAAATTTAAAAAAAAAACGAGTGAAGAGCTAAGCACTTGGGCAATTTGATAAATCAAAAAGCAACAGAGAATTTCATCATGAACTGCCAAGAACCAAGTCGATCATAATTGAAAACGTTTGATTGCAAACTGCAGGACGCAATCATCATCGGAGAGCTAAGACCAGCTGTTAACTAACCGGATGAGCTATGTTTACATTCACAAGGTTGATTTTCTTCTACGGGACTTTTTTTTAAATTGTTTTTTACTTTGTAGTTTTTTTTCTCTAAAATAGCTTTAGTTATATTTACATATTATGGGTTGATTTTAAAAAATAAGTCAATCAGTTTCATTTCAATCTATCAAGTCATTGACCAGAGGGTAAGTCAAGTAACTGGCTATTAGCTCCGTTTGCTTTCTTTTATGACTATAGAATACATTTGAGGTTGTAAGAGCTTGATTTTAAAACAACAATCAAAATATAAAGTAGCTGGTTTGCTCAACAAATCAGTTTGCAGAAACGGACAAGAAATTTACTATTTGACCCAAAAACTTGTTTCAGGAAGGAATGAAAAATCTAATTGAAATAGAATTTTGCTGATGGGCAGTCTTGGTTATCAGTCTTGTTGATAAACTTACTGCAGTCCTGCTTTGTTTATGACTGCTGTTTTGTTCATCAGTTTACATTCGTGAATGGATCTTTGATTAATAACAAAACTTTGCTATATGTTAAGATGAAGCAGAGTAAAAACACTGAGTGTTCATTGAAATTCACTGGAATAAACTTTTTAAGGGTATTTAATGGTGATAACCGCACAGGCACATCAACATTTTGCTCAATTCAAATGTTTTTCTATGAAATTTAAGCAGTAAGGCAATTGATTCTATAAAAGCCATTTACTCAATTAAATTCGCTTACAATAGTAGAGTATTGTCCTGATTTTTGTAGGGAGGGCTGAATAACTGAGCTTGGGTGGTTTTTTCATTTAGTCACATTTCGACGATGAAATAAAAATATATCCGATTGAAAAAAAGTATATCCGATCTACTTCTATCGAAACAAAAAATAACTAGTTATCATTGCATCTATCGGCTCCCTCAGTTCAAAATTTCAAGTATATCTTTTACTCCAGAGTTTTTTTGTACTCATCTAACGGTTCAAAAATCGCCAAATTGGCTATTCTCTGGAATAAATTATGCGCGCTTTGTACATTTTATTCACATTGCTGAAAACGTAACCCGCGTGATTTATGCACCGCGAACTATCCCGCTTTACAAAATTTTTCTGAATGGAGTTAAGACAGGCAAAAGGGTGGTAATAATTTTGGTGGACGAAATTCTCAGACTTGATGTTCAATTTCAACCAAAAATTTTAGCTTTTCAAATTTCTTTGGCACAAACTGTTCGATCTCGATAAAAGGGGCAGTCGACTTAGCTTTATATACGAGCAAGTTTGTCTCACAAAAATCACATTACATTGATTCAGATTGATTTTAGTTAGATACTAAAAAAACAATCATAAAATAATATAAAAATTGTTTCCAAACGATATCTAGTTACAAAGTTATTTTTAAAAAAATATATATAAATTCAAATTAGAATGGTTTGGAAGAGCACAATTAAGCCAACACGGCATGTTTTCAGGTGTCTCATTAACTGGAGAACAAAAAAGTAGTTAAATTTTTCGATCCATTGCAATGGACCTTCTACCGGTAAACATTTATTAAATATGAAATCGTTTTATTCGCACCTTTAAACCATTCTCTATATTTAAAAAAAATAGTTTTATTTTTTTTGTTGTTTTCTCGGGTAGTCTTTTGTACCTATAACCTAGAAAACAACACCAACAGAAATCGATTTGAACTTAGTTTGTCGATTGAATCCAAAAAGTAATCCCCAAGAGCTTAAAATGAACTCAATTTAATTTAAATTTAGCTATATTGAATTGATTGCAATCTTATTTTGTGAGTACGAAAAAGCTGCAAAAAAACGATTTGAAGTTCTAGCAAATCAGAAAGCAACAGAAAACTTCATCATGTACAGCTGCCGAGAACCAAGAACTGGCATTACTGAAAACGTTTGAATGTAAGCAGCAGGACGCATTAATCATCGTAAAACCAAAACAAGGTGCCAACTAACCTAATAGGTAGAAAAGACCAAAACATAAAAACACTAACCGCAGCCCGGGCCGAGGTGCACAATTTAAGCCACGACCGGAGAAGTTTCGCGGTCAAACATAGGTTTTCGACTCAAGCAAAGTCGGCAAAATTGCGACGTGAGTAGGAGCAAAGTGGCACCATCAGTCAGACATGAACGCAATACGGCTACGGCGACAGCTTGTTTTAGATTGCGCGTACTGGAGTTTTTTAGGTAATAATGAAATATACGTGTCTGTACAAAACAGTCTCATACAAAACAGTCGCACACAAAACAGTCTCATTCAAAACAGTCCAATACAAAACAGCCCTGATAAGTACCCACATCCAATTTTAGGGTTTTTATGATGTTATTTTCACGATTATATTTGATTATAACTAACAAAATTATAATTAAGTCCTTAAAAAATTTATATTCGATTATAATCGATTTTTTTCAAGAGATTATAATCTATTATAATCGATTAAAATTGGTTATAGTTCCAACAGAAAATCTCTCATAATCGATTATAGAGCGTTATAATTCCTGATTTTTTCAAAAAAATTTGGTGAAAAAAAAAATAAAAAAATTAATAAAGAAAAAAAATTATGTTAGAATATTCAATATAAACATAGCATGGTTTGATTCATGCTAAAATACAAAAATTTCTAACACGTTTTTTGAATTTTTTATTTTTTTTATTTTTTTGACACGTCAAAATTCAAAACTTTCGATATTCGAATTTTCGAAATTCCTCAAGTTGAAAAAATTGATTATAAACCAAAAAACCAATAATCCAAACAATCAGTCCCCACAAAAACCAAGCTTCAATAATGTCAGCGATGAGAAAAAAGATAACGAAACAACAAGCGATAAGTTTCGTAATGGTAGCGAAAATGTCGAAGGAAAGAATGTCGAAACACCACCATCTAGAGTTTTGATTGATGAATCTAAAACAAATAGTGCAGCAACTGCAAGCAAAGAAAAACAAAAGGATGAGGTTCTCAGCAATCAGGTTGTAGATTTTCATTCTTACTCTGCAAAAGAAAAAAAGACAATTTAAATATAGAAATTAACAAACCGAAATGTTTTTCTGATCGAAGAATGCTTCGAACAAGAGAGCATGAAATTTCATCAACATCTTGGTCACTTTTAACGCGGAAGAATGGGCCTTAAATGAAATCTAAAAATTACGGGAAAGACTTGGTTGGAGGGAAATTTTTGCAAAATTTCTATGTGCGAAAAACCAGATATTTTTTTTGTTAACATTTTTAGCATAGGAAATCCAGCTAAATTACGCTCACTTATCAAAAATGCCAAGTATTAAAAAAAACCCCAGTTACATTTTGTGCATTCAGGAAGCAGAATTATCAAATCTTACAAATATACATCTGAGTTTACTGGATAAATATAATTTTTCCTTTGATTTCCTACCGGGCTCAATTAGTTCTGGTGATTTCTCAACGTTATGGTCATCAAACTTGAGTCCTGCAAAAATAATTGCTTCAAAAACAGGTTTTCAATTGTTAAAACTTGTCAAAATTGATTGGTGTGTTATCAACGTTTATGCAAATCGAACTTCCTTCCATACGAATTTGAATTCCCTGAAATTAAGTATCAAGTTTTTACCCAAAAAAAAAAATCGAAAATTATTATGAACGGTGATTTTAATGCGCTGAGTTATGACAATTTTAACAGTTCTTCAATACGTAAAGTAATTGATACACGTATCAATCGAGTTAACCAACTCAAGGAACCAATTCTTGATTATTTTGATTTTGTTGATTTTGCTTTCAAGAATTATTTTTGTGATTAGACACATTATGACAAACAACAAAAAACTTTTGCTCGCATAGATTATGTTTTTATGAACTTCGAACCAGAGTATGACTTTATTCAAATCATACACAACTCAAATATCAATCTTTGATCATTTGCTCTTACACGTTCTTCTTAAGCCATCTAACTTGTATCAGCGTGGCCCTAGTTACTGGAAAACAAATGAAAAAAAATTGAAAAACAACGCCAGCTTAATTCGTGAAGATCTAAAAAAACTTTTTGAAAACGAATCACCAAGTAGTTACGAAATTTCTAAGCACAACTTTCGTGACTTTCCGAAGTTTATTGAAGAGAACAAAAAGCGTGTAGATCAAAAAGAATTTAATATAATGAAGTATCACGAAAAGCTCTCAGAGATTGCATTCACAGCGGAAAAGGTCTGAACCCGAATTTGATTGAAAAATATCATTGGGTGCTGGAACATCTTCAAAAAGTTTCTAAGGTGAAAGACTTTTCAGAATTTCGAACAATTCAGAAAACTCTCAGCTATACTTGTGAGGGTGTGCCTAAATTTGAAGTCAATGGACCTCAAAGAACACAATTAACTCAATCAAGCGAATTCAAGTGGATCAGAACGTTTATCATACGGATGAGGATGTTCTTAATCAATTTCGAAAGTGCTTTTCCAACATTTTTTAAAATAGTTTTACAACAGACTCCGATCAACTACTAATGACGTTTTTGTCAAACAATAATTTCAAAAATAACGAGATTGATGGCTATAATTACTTTAAAGAAGATGAAATTCATTTGGCTATAAACAAACTGAATTTTAAAAGCTCGCCTGGACGAGACGGCCTTACATCTCGGCTATATAAGACTTTCACGGATGAGTTTTGTTCAATTTTAGCTAAAGTTTTCAGTCATTTTGTTCATGCTGGAAAACTCGCAAACAGTTTTTATTTAGCAATAATCAAACTGCTCCCGAAATCTGAAATTGCCATAGAAGTACAAGATTTTCGCCCGATCAGTCTCATGAATACTGACGCGAAAATTAATGCCTATGTGTTCTGTAAAAGAATTAAAAAAGACCTTTGCAAAGTTGTAAAACACAATCAGCACGTGTATTTGCCTGGAAGAAAAATGCACACAGCAAATCGAAAGTTGAAAAAAGCAATTACTCCAGAATGATTGGCCGAGTTTTCCGTTAGAGCTATTGAAACTTTGTTTTTAGACTCAAAAGCAGTAGTTGAGATAAATGGTTTTTTATCAGCCAGCTTATAAATTCGTCGCGGCGTGAGACAAGGTTGCCATCTTTCCGCATTTTTTCATAGTTTTTGTCAAACCCCTTCTTCAAGCAATTGAATCTACTCCAGAATGATTGGCTGAGTTTTCCGTTAGAGCTATTGAAACTTTGTTTTTAGACTCGAAAGCAGTAATTGAGATAAATGGTTTTTTATCAGCCAGCTTCAAATTCGGTCGCGGCGTGAGACAAGGTTGCCATCTTTCCGCATTTTTTCATAGTTTTGTCGAACCCCTTCTTCAAGCAATTGACTCTATAGAAGCAACTGAACAATTCGTGTTATTGTGCCCAAAACTAGTTTCATATGCAGACGACATAGCTTGCCTGATCAAATTACGATGTATTGACAGGTTGTTTCGCTTAATCGATACATTTCGCAAACAAACCTAAATGATGATTAACATAAGTAAACGTGAAGTGTTTTCAATAAATGATTTATGACTCTATAAAACAGTCAAGGAAACCAAAATACTTGGTGTATTGTTTTACATTTCTCAAAAGGTTGAAAATATTGAATTATTGTTGAGTTAGGGTTAATCTAAGCAAATCTTTGAGGGCCAAGTCTTTAACACTGTCAGTTTATGTTCACCCTAAATTTTTTCATTTGGCTCGTCATACTACAATTATTTGGATACTGTTAGTAAATGCCAAGAAATATTACATGCAGAATTGAAAAAATCAAGCAGACTCGACATAAGGGAAAAAATTTTATATCACCCAATTTTAGACGATGGGGTAGGCTTACCATGCCTACAACCCAAACTTTTGAGTCTAAAATTAATCGATTTCTTTGCTTCCGATACGTCAGATCAAAATAGTTTGTTACCAACAGAGTTTATTTTCACGGAAGAATTCAAAAAATTGTTGTGAAATACGAACATGTCTACTGAAGTAAATTCAAGTGATATTGCAATATTTTCAAACGTTACCAATAGTCGTTTAATTTTAACACAATAAACAAATTTGCGAGATGTTTATTATTTCTGCTTGCAAAACTGTAGTTTCCATCGAGCTGCAATTTCCCGCTTGTGTTTTGCTGCAAACCTTTATCTCTGTTCAGAAGAAGGCTTGATTAAATTCAAAGGCAAAAATTGGAAAAATTCATTGCTTGGGCTATGGAAAAAAAACATTCTTTCTAAATTTGCGTACCCTGCTTTTAAAGATCGGGAGAAGTGGTGGTTTTTATTTCCTGAGAATGCGCCGAATCTGTCTTCTGAAATTTAGAATGCAAAACATTTGAACACCTAATTTTCAGTTGTCCCTCACTAAAACCTTCACGAAACATATTACAGATTAATAATTGGCGTGACGTTTTTGTAAATTCAGAAAAAATCATCGACTTCATGGAAAATCAACTTGCAAACATTTTTGTCATGGGAAGTATGGAAGATACGAAATACAAGTTGCTCCTTCTGATAAAAACTACCAAGGATATGTTAGACTTCAGCAACAAACCAGGATACCCGGTAAAAGTAATGTCAATTGAAGAAAAACTGCTAAGAAGTAGAAAGTAGATATTTCAAGCGTACCAGGATCCTCTGTATCCGGTACTAAAAAATGTATTTTCAGCACAAGTCACAAAAAGAACAAAAACTGTTTGCCGATCAGGACACCCAGTATCCGTTTGAACAAAAAAAGTACAGAAACAGTTCGGTAACTATCTAGACGAGCTCTTAACAATGTACAAGGTGTTTCTTGTGTCAACAATTAGGTTATTTTTTCGATGAATTGTTTTCGATAAATATGATGTTGTTTAATGTACATTTTGATTATGAAACTCACAACTAAGAAAAATTTAGTTTACAATTCAAAACAAAATTGTTTGAAAAATATCTTCGAAAGTAATCGATTATAATTGATTATAATTGATTATAGTTTTACTGAAATTGAACATACTTTAATACGGATTTCAAGAGATTATAAACAATTAATAATTGATTATAATAAATTTTTTCTACATTTTCAGTAAAACAGCTACTAAAATTATAACTTAATTGATTATTATCTCTTGAAATTGGGTGCGGGTATAAAATAATCATTTTTCGACTCAAGCAAAGTCAGCAAGATCGCGACTTGAACGCAATACGGCTACGGCGACAGCTTGTTTTAGATTGGGCGTACTGGAGTTTTGTAAATAAAAATGAATTATACGTGCCTGTATAAAACAGTCTCAAACAAAACAGTCTCATACAAAAAAGTCGAATACAAAATAGCCAGGAAAAAGAAAAACAACCGCCCCGAGCACAAGTATTCCGTTACTTTCGTACCAATAGTCGGGAAAACAAGACTGCTCGTACTATGGCGAGGCCCTGAATGTTCCGGCTGCCTTCTTAGGTTTATGAGGCAGTATTAACATAAAAAAGAGTCTCGAACATTCTTTTCTTAATTTTAGGTTTTTTTGAGAACATCATCTCCCTACACGCCATATAAAGTATAAAAGTATAGATTTCGCTCCTTTTAACAATTCAATTAGGGCAAATAAAATTCCTTCAACCAGTATACGCTTACGCGTTAATAGCGCATAATATATCCGCGCGTTAATTGTAGAACCAGTCCAAAACAAGTATTTGATATATCTTATTAGATTCATAATAACTATCTCTATGAATTTTTTTAGAATTAACGAATCATTGTCCATGACTAAAATCTACAAAAATCTGTAAGGCTGAAATTGTTTATAGTTTCAGCCAGAAGAGAATAAGTTTATTTTAGCAAACAGTTGCTTTGCCACAGAACAGTTCTTGGTTCTAAGCCTCGTAAGTACCGGTATACGCTAGATCTATTGAGACTAGTAGATATAAGAGTGAGATTAGGATTGGCATTAGAATAAGAAGTTGCACGAATCTATCCGGCGGAAAAAAAGATAGCGTGACGAACAGCCGAAGTACCTTATCTGAAATTACTCTATGAGAAAGCCACCTGGACTTAGACTCATCTGGTGCGACCAAAGGAGTCTCAAACATACCTCTACTAATTTAGATTAGCAAAAATAAAAATAAAAATGGACAATTAAGATCAAAAACGCTACACTAAAAAATGAAGCGAAATTCAATTTTAATTAGCTCTTTTCCACGTTTCAATGAGTCTAATCGAGCTAAACTGCTTATCAGGCTGACATCAGGCCACAATCCGAGCGACAAACGGAGCCTTTGTATCAAGAAATGATAAAGCAGAATTCAACGATTAATTCTCTACAACATGATTAATGCAGTACCTTTTGTTTTACTATTTTGAATTGCACTACACAGAGCAGTGAGCTTCATTCTAAAGCCATATAACTCTCTATGATAGATAACTAATATTTATATCCATACCCAATTGACTCAGATCAGTCGTCTGCCCTAAAAACTTACAAATCTGCAGTAACTTTGAAAGATTTGCTTTGTAATTTTTTTATTTTAAAATCTATTAGTTATTAAAATTATTTGAACTTGTTTTATATAATTTTTTAAAAAACTGCTCGCTTCTCGAGGACTTTGTTTTTCTGTTAATTTTCTTGTTCATCTAAACATAGAACAGAACTCATTAAAAAACTACTCTCCATTTAATTGAAAATCTATTTTTTTCTTATTTTATCAACCTTTGATTAACAACCGTATCAAGGCCTATCAATGTTTGTTTTAAAACTACATATTTGTTCTAACCAGATTGTCAAGGTTTTCCCTGAATAAATTAAATAATTATATTTTCCGCTACTTTTTAGAAATAGTGTCTAACGAATTTGAACATTGATTCATTTTCCTAACTTTACATAAGAACCAAGACTAAACTTATTTTTATGGAAAACTAAGCATTTTTCAAGATAAACAGTGAAAAACATCGGTTAATCATCCCTCACTTGATCCCCTCCTCCTAATTGAACCATGCTTAGACACGTGTTAGAAATAGTAAGAATTAAAACATTATCTAACAATCTACTTGCTTTCTGATTGTAACTAAACCTTGTGGATTGATTTTATTAATCTTCAACCTTTGATTGCAATTCAAAAGCCTATCTAAGAAGGAAAAAACTTTCTTAAATAAAATTCAGGCACTCCACAAAAAAACAAAATCAATTTAACGATTTGATATACTCTCTAGCCAACGCGTCGTCAACCTCGACAACCTAAGCACCAAATAAGGATAACCTCGAAAAAAAAACTGGCAGGAGTAAGAGTTTAGGAAAAGCCTAACCGCTGGATTTTGCAACAATCCTCCTAACGTTTATGGCAAAAGTTAATTTAGGAAACAAAAAAACAATAATATTCCATTTTTGTTTCATCAAAGAAGAAAGATATGATCTTGTAAATACACCGCACAAATAAAAAAGGATACCTTAGATCAAAAAGCCACCGAAGAAGAGGGGAAAAATTATAAAACAAAAACAACAACTAAAATCAAAGTCTCGCAGAACATGTAATGCAGTGAGCCAGTAGACAATCAAAGTTATTTTTCCGAATCGGAAGTCACAACACCATCATCCGGAGCAAAACGGAGAAGAAAAACTCATCTATTGGCAAACCACTAAAATTATGCAATTGGCACCAAACGACATATTAAAAGCTACACGTTAACCGTAATTCCATTAATTTTGATTCAATAGTTTCGTTCGATTTTTTCAATAATATACACTTTTGATTTTTTTCTTTAATAAAAATATTAGAAGTCCGATAGCACGACGAATATATACAACAAAAAATCAATCTCAAGATTTTAATTATACCTAACAGGCACCAAAAAATCCCACGTATCAATCTGTCATTCTCAAACCCTCGAAAAAGTTACTACTTTAACGATCGATCAAGAAACTAATCTAACAATCGAACTTCAGGCAACTGCAATAAAACTTATTTAAATCATCGTAATAGAAATTGCTCTAAGAATAGACCAAAAAAAATTTCTACCAACAGGCCATATCAAAACAATGATAACAGTAGATCTCGTGATATTTCTGCAAAAGGGAACAAAAATTATTCGAACAAATCAAGAAACTACTCTCAATCATCATATGGAAATAAAAAGCAATACCCAAATCCATAGAATCAAAACTATAGAAGTAGTACAACTAAAAAATCAACTACAAATCAATCGAGTACAATCTTCAAGTGAAACAACTCCAAGTCACCAGGAATCGATAATACCGAAACTTCAGAAAAACAACTAAATCATATACACTGTAAAAAACAGACGATGAAAGCGAAACCAAAAGCACATAAATTTTTAACAATTCAAAAAAGAGAACAGGAAAACGAAATTCAAACTGATTCGAATATTTTTCAGAATAAAAATCCTAACTCAAACTATCACAATCCCAATAGTTATCAAGAAATTGACATAAATTACACCCTTCATATTTTGGAAATCAAACTAATACGTACCAAAAAACAACAACCAATCATCGCAATACAAAAAAAAAGGACAATCCCACTTCTTTCAAAAAGTCCAAAGAAAAAACTCTTCATCCACCAGATCTTGAAATTATTTTTTGATTGAGAAGCAGAATCAAATATCCTTAGTATTCCTACATGGAGTGATATTCGTACACTACATCAAAAACCTTTTCCTAAAACCTCAAGTAAACTAGCAACAGCACAAGGCCCAAGTTTAACAAACTATGGTAAGAAACAATTATCTTTTATAGGAACACGAACGATGGAAAAAAAACAAAACTTTAATAAAACTTTTTAGGCAGATGTTCCAAACGACAGATATTGCACACAAAATAAATCCCAACTTTAAACATTCTAAATACCAAAATACAAACTAAAGATAATTACACAAGAACAAATAATACCTGTCGTGCGTTTTTTTAAAGATTAAAAAAACATTCTCCATTCTCCCCCCCCCCAAGTTTTACCCTGCTTACAATCAAAAACAAAAAACTTAATTTTACTGATAGTTATGCATACGATATTTCTATGAACCAAGTCAATCAATATATTCGCGATCAAAACAAACAACAACTATATATGTTAGAACTTGAATTTAGACCAAATCACCAACTTTTTCGGTTAACAATTTCAACTATAAAATAAGCACAAAATACTTATACAGTTGCAATAGCTATACATGTATACAACCGTTCATCATAAGAAATACACTTCACCTAGGACTATTAGGGTATTGCAAAACAAATGCCACAAAACATCCTACAAAAGAAAAAAGCATAAAGAGCAAATAAGAAAAAAAAATTTAATAGACATTTGCTAAACAACAATTCTTAAGGAAGTTTTATCTTTTAATAACATCACAAACAAACAAAAAAAACACACATTACTTTTTAAAAACTCCTATTAAACGCTCAAAATCAACATGTGAACAACAACAGTTTTTAATTGTTTAATTTCCAAAATTCTCCAAAGTTCAAGAAGAATTCGAACGAGTAGAAAATTTACTATTGAAATATTCCGTGGTTAATGCGACATCAAAATTTGATGTCGGAAAAATAAACTCACCATTACATCTTCCACTCAAATCCGACGCAGTTTTCAAAAAACAACCCGCTAGCAAAGTTCCAATACATTTAAAAGATGAAGTAAAAAGACTTACAGACATTCTCGAATAAAACAAATTCATTTCACCAGTCATTAGAGAACAACAACCAAAAGGAAACACTTTTATTAACCCAGTAATTATACTAGCAAAAGGCGAATCTTTTAAGACAGTTCTAGACGCCGATATTTGAACTGTTTTAATGACGAATCAGTTTGAAACTGGCCCATAGAACCCATGCGAACAATTTTCACAACAATAATTGAACAATACTGTACCACAGCAAAAATGAAAAATCTACATAATCAAACGCCACTAGATGAACAATCACTAGATGGAAACCAACAATATGATTTCATAAGACATTTCTATGAAAAATCCATAGGACCAGCAGCTTTTTTTGTCTTCAGTAAAAGTATTTTCAGACCACTAATCCTAAGTAAAATAATTATCACGTATTTAGAAAGTCTTTTCATAGAATCACAAGCAAAACAAGAAAATTTCAAAAATCTATACACATTTTTTCAGACTCTATTGAAAGAAAACATGAAAGTAGCTCCGAACAAATCACTTTTTTTCTCACTCGTGTAGAATTTTTTGAACATATTTGTGAAGGAACCACAATAACGCCCTTAAAATTACGAAAAGATGCAAGTTTCAAACTTCAACCAGCTTTGAATAAAATTAAAATTCAAGAATTATTTGAAATGTTAAAATTTTTAGGCAAACATGTCTATAAAATTATAATTTCAATCTTTTTATGACTTTCTTAGACAAAATAAAAATTCTCCTAACTGAACTAACGTCAGACACCATTCCTGATACGAACTAACCATTTTATGTTATGTGCGACGCCTCTATTTTTAGAATGGTCGCAGCCCTTTGACAATCATATAAAGGTACAGATAAAATGAACCTCATATCAGCAAGTTCAAGACTTTTTACACATGCAGAACTTAGGCTGTCTACACTTAAGAGAGAGTCTAGAACCATAATATATACATTACCGGATTATGAATTTTTTATTCTAATTATTCAACAGTTTTGTTTTCAGACCACAAACCTATTATTCTTCTCTTTATCCAAAAATCTAATTCTCACTATAGAGTATATTGATTTCAAGTAGTTTAGTGAAAATTCCTAATCAACATGTAGTTTAGACTGCAGGCAAAAACGTTGCTCACCCCGACACACATAACCAAAGTACACGGCAAGAAAAACAGCAGTAGAAAAAAACAACAGAATTTAAAATTCTTTCTCGCTAAAGACAAAACATCGCCACAATTAGAATTTAAAAACGCAGTCAAAATTGACTCCGATACTGAACAAACAAATGCTCTAAATCACTTTCCACTCTCCTTAGATTGCCAGAACAATCATTAGGAATTTGATTAAAGACACTTGTTTTCTTCAAACCTATACTATATTCATCATGGAAAAAGAACAATACAAAGTTGAAATCACATCAACACAATCCACAACGCAATCTATTAATTCCAAAATGAAAAAAGAGTACCTAAAAGATACAGTAATTTTAGCAGATCCATTAGAAACAAATCAAAAAAGTACTATAGATAAGGTAATTGATTCACAAATTCTCTGGACAATAGAATCCTATCATTTAAAGAAATTCAAAAGATCTTCTTACCATGAACAGTAGTTCTTACAACTGATTTACTCCAGAACTATCGAAAACAAGGCCATATCATTAGACAAATGAACTCTTGGCATAAATACAAGAAAAAACCTTCAAAGGCCGATATTACAACTTCACGAAACAAAACCTTACTCAGAAATTTTTTTAGAACAATCAACAACACTACAATGAACGAAGTTAATGATGTGTTAGAATATCATTACCCAGATAAGAAAGTACCTGTCTTACTTGAGTTTAACTTGAATCGCATATCATATGTCACACTCCTTAAATACAGAAGGACATACAGGATCAGTACAAAAACACTATCGAACTTTTTGCAGATTTTTTTTCCAAATGCACCAATTTGAGTTAAAGTTCTTTGTAATGACTGTATTACACGTCAATCAACTAAACCCTTTTCACATCAAAAACTAACTGTAGGAAAGCACGTTTTTAAAAGTCAAAGTTTGTATTTCAATCATCGAATCTCAAGGCCCTATATCCCCTCCTCAAAAGGTCATTCATATAGTAATGGTCATATTGGACGCATTTGCACAATATGTAGCACTCAACTTGTACCTCACTGTAATGCATATACCCCACTTTATGAACACTGGATAGCAAAACTTGGACTAAACGAAGTCATTGTTACAGACAATGAAACAGATTTTATAAATAATGAAGCCATTACTTTAACTCACCGAGGTATATTATCAAACATAAACCTAGAACATCACATGCTCCATGGACAAATGGACTAGTTGAGGATATGAACCGCGTAATACAAGAAAATCTCCGCTGTACCATAAATGGAAATGATAGAAAGTATCCCAAATGTTAAACAGACATAAATATATATCACTCACAGATATAATTCCCATTGGCATATAACATTCGGACTGTCACCCTATGAAAAGTCTTTTAATCAAAAACCACCCAAGCCCATAATATTCACAGCAAACTTATCAAAAAATGCACAAGGTTAATGTCAATAAACAAGAGATTCAATTTGTATTAACCTATCACTTCACACGCACGATGAAGATCTTTTCCGCCATCCCCAAACATTAATATCAGCCTCTGGAACCAACACAGAATGGAATTTAAACAGACATAAAAAAACAATGAATTGATCTGAAAATTGCAAAGAAATTACTACAAAGACAAAATATACAATATCAAATAAATTTAGCTTTGACACCAGCATCAGATCTTAAAACAGGAACCTTTGTTTTATTTACCAATTTTACAACACAAAAAGGAAACTCAAAAAAAGTTACAAACTATTCCGAAAGCAAAAAACTAAATTATAGAAAAACCCACAGACGTCACCAAAAAGTTAATTGATTGCAAACAAAAAGAATTAACAGTACGCTCTTCTATAACGAACACAAAAATATTATTTTCAAGGACAACACAACTAAAGACAAAAATGATCTCATACCACCCAAAAGTGTAAATAAAAATAGTTATTTTCTCTCATAATTTTCCACAAAATTTACCCTTTAACGAATCCTTAACAAATTGTTCAAAAGCAAAGACATAATCAAAAACAATACGAAAAAAATTTTAACGGCAGAAAAAAAACAAAAATTATAACAACGTTAGTCAACTTGTCTCAGAAATCAACCAAGAAAAGATTACAAAATCTTTATCACGCAATCTAAAAGATTAATGAAAGTAGAACTCCAACAACCCTCTGATAGTTTTTTTAATTTTCTTAATTGTGTTATTGTCAGGAAAAACAATCACTATACAAGTCTAAAAAGTTTTAAACATGTTTTCAAACAACTAAAACCTCTTTCTTTTTTTTCTATTTCTCAGAAACATTTAGTTCAAAATTGACCAATCGAATCACTTAATATCATCTCACTTTCTATTCAAACACCACCACTATTACAGCCAATACTTAATTCAACATGAACTAAATCTATAACTCCATTTCCGAGGCCTCCAAGTAAAAAAACACTACCACGATACTTGATGTTTTTGAAATTTATCATTCAAAAATTGCAACTCTTTCTATCAATCAAACAAGAATCAACTTTTTTTGTCTCAGTTTATACCATAAAAAACAATAAGAAAATAAGCCAAGAAAACCTTAAATAAACCTAAAAAATATAATCCAACCCAATCAGTTAGGCTAAAGGTCGTCAAAAAAACCCTGATCATCTCACAAAAAAAAACAAGAAGTGGAAACTCATCACCTTAGCCCTCAGGCTTCCCTTCACAGTAATTCTGCATACCCAGCTCACTTGTCAAAAATCTATTTCGACCCCTTTTAATATAACCTCGAAAAAAAAACGTCGACTGGGATACACTTTTAAGTTGCTCACTCTCAAATCAGTTCTAGAGATCCTTAAAACATTTATTCAGCACTCTCTATCAATCGTTTCAATATTTTAACACTTAGTATTTTTTCTTAACCCTAAATCTAGAATTTATATTCAAATTCTTCCTAATTTTCAGTATACAGTTCATAATTTTTTAATTCCCACAGTCAAACCTACATTTATTTTTCCAAAGTTTTGACCACTTAATCAGGTAAGAAAGCGAATGTTTTTTTTTCTAAATGTTTGCAAATTTGCCAAAAAAAAAAGATGGTATAATTATATGTAATTTTTCCAACTTTAGTAGCTTCCCTCATCCTTACCACTTATAAGTGTATAAATAAAACAATAATCAATTCGTACTAGCTATTGATTTAATAACCATTTTTGCTGAAGAATAGTATCAGGACTATTAACTTTAATAAAACATAGAAAAAACAATACGTGAATATCAAAATTGCTAACACAACCCCGAAAAAAATTCCCCGCCTACCAACCCACCCCAAGATCGCCAGTCAACACCTACATCTAGTCAACCAAACCAACCTCAATATCTTACAAGAAAAAACAGACTTGATCACGAATCATTGTATCAGAGTTCTATCGAAAGGTCACTACACATTGACCCTGAGAATGTAAAAATGAATTAAATTGTCTAAAACCAGTCACTAAAAAAAAACTACGTTCAAAAATTAGTTAATTTTACGTTTTTCAGAGTTTGCACACCAAGCTCAACTTAAACATATTTGACTACATGAAAAATGCCCTTGTCGATTGGAAAATCTAACTAGAAAAAGTACAATTAACACGTCATTTGAAAGATGACACTATACTATAACACGAAATTCGCTTGCCTTGTATGAAGAGAATGGATATTGCGATGCCACCACACGAACACAAGCAAACGTAGTATGGTTTCACGAAGACACGCGTACCACGTTCCAGGTTGCTAAAATTAACGCCAGAATGATAAAATTTCAAGTAAAAGTTTTCATGGAATCCATACCTTTTGCTATATTATATCCAGATCGAAACAGATTAAAGACAACACAAAATAAAAAAATATGCTGAATAGAAAAAAAATCAGGTTTTCAAATTTACTCTGTAACCAAAATAGCATGGAAATACCCGGAACAACTTTTTTGTACCCAAAATTCTGAAACATTTACAGAATACGAAAAAAAAATGCGACATGAAAACAGAACAAATAATAACTGACATTGCCGATACCATTCAAAATAGGCAAAACGATGAATCATATTATGGATAACATCTTATAAAAACAAGGAAATTATTGGAGGAAAAATTCTCCTAGAAAGTCGTGATAGTACTCAATTACAAGAACTATCACCAATGAAAAACACACATTTTGGCTCAATTCGCTATGATATTCAATTCGATATGAAGCTTGACCACACAATTAGCAACAAATGTCCATTTCAGAACTCGAAACACTGCTCTCAATCATGTCAAATAAAACGAACACAAATTTTACAATCTCTCGCATTAGCCGTACTCAAAATACACTATGCAGGATAACTCCCGTCAGGTAACTGCTCTATTTTCAATAATTATCAAGGAAAAATTCTTTGGTATTACAATAAGATGGTATGCTTTGGTATGCACTAAGAAATTCTCACCACTCTATCTAGTTGAAGACAAAAGAAGCTGCCTAAGAATAGTACCTATAATTTATAAAAGAAAATAAAGTTCATTTTGTAGACAAATTTTTACAATCAACATATTTATGAGATACAGCTGTCCTATCTGTACCTGAAAATAGCCACATTGTAGAGCAGCTAATTCCTGAAAATAGCCACAAGGTATAGCAGCTTAACAATACATATCATCCCATCAGTATCCTACTGAAAATTCACAACAACAACAACAACAACAACAACAACAACAACAACAACAACAACAACAACAACAACAACAACAACAACAACAACAACAACAAATACCCTACTTTGATGCCACCTCCAACGAAATTGTAACCTAAAACTATCCCTGCTCTAGCTCAAAACATATATATAGATTTACAATCCATAGACATTTACTCGAAATCAGATATAAAACATCACATGTGTAGATAACAATTTAGAGAAACTCTCACTAAAATTGATACAATCGCAATCAATTAACCGAAATTTCCGTTAACTCGCACACTCAAGGGTTTTTCAGACAACTATCGACAGGAATATAGGAGATAACTTAAATACATTACAGATTATGTTTATCTAAATGGAGAAAAATTGCCTACAAGATACATCACTAATCATTATTATTAGTTTTCAACATATCAAAAACTCCTAGCATTTCTAGGATGGTTTTATTACATCTTGGAAAGATTGACTTAAGTATACGCAACGTTGAATTTTATAGGATCTCTACACTCATTACTTAAAAGATTCTCTTAAACATGCACAAGTCAGTAGACAAGCTGGTGTAGCAAGAATTTTATTGAAGGATTTTTTGGAATTTTTTCCCCCTCAATCAGAAAAAAAATACTTCTCGATGCTGAAAAGGCGAATATAAAAAAAACACTGACAAAACAAATGCAAATTAAACTCCAAAAGACAGCGCAAATGCTACACCTACAGCACCATCACACTTACACAGTTTACAAAATCATCACCCCTACAAGTAAAATTGTAGATATTCACTCTCAACAGCAGAAAGTATGTTCCATAATAACAACCTACAACGAAGCCCCAAATCTGACTCATATAACACTCCAACCACAAATTATCGATGACACATGCACAAAAACTATCGAACAATCACACACAGTAAACCTTTGTTCTGAAAACATTCATTTTTTTAGGCCACGACGAGCCAAAAAGTTGGATCCCTCAACCATTCCCTTTTCTATCCATCTAATTTCCAAAGCCACGACTCTCTTATCACAATATCTGACCTCACCTCTTTCCCCTGCCCATATTTTCTCACCATACATGGATTCTGATTACTCACCCCAAACCATTTTTAAAATTAACTCTAACTACAATAACTCCGAGGTAGAACCATCCGATGAATTTTTGGATTCCGAACCTAGTCCCACTAATTTTTCCCAACAAACTTTCAACCTATAATTCCCCATACCCCAGTTGGAAACTCCATTTCCATTTCTTCTCATACAGACGCTACAACTATCTGTTTCCTCTTCCCAGAAATGCACCCAAGGTACCCAGCCCCATTACTGATGACCATCTTGAGCATGACTTCGACAATTTCATTACTAGTCAGCAGCAACTTCATATTACTAAAAACTCAGTAGTTACTCAACAGCTGATCCACTTCACTTCTACTTCCGAATCACCAATACCATCCGTCCCCATTGCTCTCTCCTGTGCACAGCATAATCTTATGGAACGCAACCATCCAAATCACGCAAAATCATCTAGACTTCTCTAAAAACATCATTTACGTCATAGATCGTAATCGTCTCAGAAATCGACCCAGAAACGATTAAAAAGTTTTTATAAGCCAACCTAAAACATCAAAGAAATTAAAATTCCAACAACCCTCTGATTGATAAATAATATCTTTAAAATTGTCAAAAGAAACATTCATCATACACATTTAAAAATTTTTAAAAATCTTCTAAAACACCTAAATCCAATTTTCTAGATTTCTTTTGATTAGAAACAGCTACTTCAAAATAGACCAATCTTCAAACACTACCCTTGTTTTTAGTCGATATAACTCAACTTGGACTAGATCTATACCTTCAACTCAAAGACCTACAGAGTCAAAAATAAACGATACTTCTTTGTTTGACGTTTTTAATGAATATCAACCAAAAATTGCAATCTTTCTATCCATCAAAGCAAGAATCATCAATATTGTTTCAGGTTATACCATAAAAATCACCAATTAAATTAGCTTAGAGGTAAAATCAACCCAATCACTTAGCCGAAAGGTACACTACCTCCCAAAAAACCTTGATTATCACACAAATAAAAGCAAGAAGTGGAAACTTATCACCTAAGCCCCCAGACTTCCCTTAACAAGTAATTCTTCATACCCAATCCACGTGTCAAAGATCAATGAAAACTTCGACGCTACTTGATATAACCTCAAAAAAAAATACATCGACAGGGAGAATCACATTTCAAATGCTCACTCTCAACTCAGTTCGACAGATTCTTAGAACAATTATTCAACACTCTCTATCAATCTTTTCAATAATTTTAACACTTAGTGTTTTTTTCATAACCCTAAATCTAGAATTTGTATCCAAATTCTTCCTAAATTTCAATATAGAGTTAATAATTTTTTAATTCCCTCAGTCAAACCTACTTTTCTGCTTCGCAAAGTATCAACCAGCTAGTCAGGTACGATACTATAAACTTTTTGCATTTAGTAATTGTATTTATTTTTGTAATTTTTCTATCTTTAGTAGCATCCCTCGTCCTGAATTTATAAGTGTACAAGTGTAATCAACCTCAGAAAACAATAATCGATTTTGTAACATTTTATAAAAACAATGAAAACATTGAAGGAAAAGTTCTCCCAGAAAATTTAGATAGTACTCAATTACACTATCACTGAAATGAAAAACACCTAACTTGGCGCAGTTCACTATGATATTCATCACGATATGGAACTTGACTGCACAATTAACAGAATTTTTTTCAGAAATTTCCTTTTCAGAATTCGAAACACTGCATCAATTATGTGAACTCCCTCATTGTAAAAGGTATAATCTCCCTCAATAGCCGTACTCAACAATTTTTGAGTGCATCATATCTCTTATCAAGTAACCGCTCCAACCTCATTGATTATGGAGGAAACATTCTCTGGTATTACATATACACTAAGAAAACTCAACACTCTATGTATTTGAAGACAAAAGATGCTAGTAAAGAATACCTAACTTTTACAAAAACAAAATATCCAACAACAAACATTTTGCAGAAAGTTTATCACAACCAACATATTTTTGAGATACAACTGTTCCATGTGTATCTTAAAAAAGCCATAATGCAGTACAGCTTAACCCAAATGAGAACAAATTTTATCTTTTTACACTATAATCTACTTTAATGCCACCTTTAGGGAATTTTTAGTCTAAAAACTTCCGCGCAATAAATCAAAGCCCTAAAAGAATTCACAACCTATAGGCATAAACTCGAAATGAGATATAAAACATCACATTCTTTAAAGACAATTTCGAGAAAATCTCACTGAAATAGATACAATACAAAGACAAAAGACAATCAATCGGCCAAAATTTCCGTAAAATCGAAGAAACAGCTCGTTTTTCCGACATCTATCGACAAGACTATAATAGATATATCCAGGACATTACACATTCTATTTATCTTAACAGAGAAAACATCGTGGACAAGATATATTACCAATCAAAACAATTAGTTTTCTACATATCAAAAACGAACTCCTAGCATACCTAGGATGGTCATATTACATCTTAGTAAGGTTGAATATTTTATATGCAAATTTGATTTTCACAGGATTTCCATTCTTACTACTTAAAGGAATCTATGTTACATGCAAAATCAACGGACAAACTAGCGTAGCAATATTTTTTTGAGGATTTTTTTTTTTTGATTTTTTTCAAACTCAATTAGAAAAAAGTACTTTCGATGCATCAATTTACAAAAATAAAAAAAAACATCGACAAAACCAATTGCATAAGACAGTATAAATACTATACCTACAGCAAAACGACTTTTACACAGTTTACAAAATCATCCTCCCCTACAAATATTTCCCTAAGACTGTAGAAATGCCTTCTCAACAGCAGAATGCAATTTCCAAAATGCCAACCTACAACGATGCCCCATATCTCATCTAACAGTCCAACCACAAAAATCAATGACACATGCGTAAAAATTGTCAAACAACTACCCACAAAATTTTTTCGTTCTGAAAACAATCACCTTTTTAGCCCACGGTGAACCAACAACTTGGATCCCTCAACCATTCCCTTTTCTATCCATATAATCTCCAAAGTCACGACTCTTTTATCACAATCTCTGACAACACCTATTTCCCCTACTCAGTTTTTCTCACCACACATGGATTCTGATCACTCATCCCAAACCGTTTTTAAAATTAACTGTAACTTCAATAACTCCGAGGTAGACACACCCGATGAATTTTTGGATTCCGAATCTAGTCCCACTATTTTTTCCCAACATCTTTTCAAACTATAATTCCTCATACCCCTGTTGAAAACTTCTTGCACTTTTTACCATACAGACGCTACTTCTATTCTTTCTCATTCACAGTGATACAAGCTCCATTACTGATGAACAGCTTGAGCATGACTTGTTTGCAACTTAAATGTTTGCAAATTTGCCAAATAAAAACGATGTTTTAATTATATGAAACTTTCATAGCTTCCCTCAACCTGACCATTTATAAGTGTATAAAAAAAACAATAATCAATTTGTACTAGCAATTGATTTAATAACTATTTTTGCTGAAGAATATTATCAGGGCTATTAACTTGAATAAAACATAGAAAAAAAACAAAACGTAAATATCAAAATTGCTAAAACAACCCCGAAAAAAATTCCTCGCCTACCAACCCACCCCAAGATCCCCAGTCAACACCTACATCTAGTCAACCAAACCAACCTCAATATCTTACAAGAAAAAACAGACTTGATCATGAATCATTGTATCAGAGTTCTATCGAAAGGTTACTACATATTGACCCTGAGAATGTAAAAATGAATAAAATTGTCTAAAACCAGTCACTAACAAAAACTACGATCAAAAATTAGTTAATTTTACATTTTTTCAGATTTTGCACACCAAGCTCAACTTAATTGTGTGATTTGAAAAATGACACTATACTATAACAAGAAACTCGCTTACCTAGTAAAAAAGAGAAAGGATATTGCGATACCAGCACACGAACATAAGCAAACATAGTTTGGTTTCACGAAAACACGTGTACCACATTCCAGGTTGCTAAAATTAACGCCAGAATGATAAAATTTCAAGTAAAAAATTTCATGGAATCCATACCTTTTGCTAAACTATATCCAGATCGAAACAGATTAAACACAATACAAAATAAAAATATATGCTGAATAGAAAAAAGTCCAGTTTTTCAAATTTACTCTTTAACCAAAATAGCATGGAAAAACCCGGAACACTTTTTTGTACCCAATATTCTGAAACATTTACAGAATACGAAAAAAAAATGCGACATGAAAAAAGATAAAATAATAACTGACATAGCCGATACCAATCAAAATAGGCAATACGATGAATCATATTATGGATAACATCTTATAAAAACAAGGAAATTATTGGAGGAATAATTCTCCTAGAAAGTCGCGATGTTACTCAATTACAAGCACTATCACCAATGAAAAACACACATTTTGGCTCAATTCGCTATGATATTCAATTCGATATGAAGCTTGACCACACAATTAGCAACAAATGTCCATTTAAGAACTCGAAACACTGCTCTCAATCATGTCAAATAAAACGAACACAAGTTTTACAATCTCTCGCATTAGTCGTACTCAAAATACACTATGCAGAATAACTCCTGTCAGGTAACTGCTCTATTTTCAAAAATTATCAAGGAAACATTCTTTGGTATTACACTAAGATGGTATGCTTTGATATTCACTAAGAAAGTCTCGCCACTCTATCTAGTTGAAGACAAAAGAAGCTACCTAAGAATATTACCTATAATTTATAAAAGAAAACAAAGTTCATTTCGTAGACAAATTATTACAATCAACATATTTATATGATACAGCTGTCCTATCTGTACCTGAAAGTAGCCACAATGCAGAGCAGCTTAACCCTGAAAATAGCCACAATGTAGAGCAGCTTAACCATACATATCATTCCATCAGTATCCTACTGAAAATTCACAACAACAACAACAACAACAACAACAACAACAACAACAACAACAACAACAACAACAACAACAACAACAACAACAACAACAACAAATACCCTACTTTGATGCCACCTCCAACGAAATTGTAACCTAAAACCATCCCAGCTCTAGCTCAAAACTCATATATAGATTTACAATCCATAGACAAATACTCGAAATCAGATATAAAACATCACACGTGTACATAACAATTTCGAGAAACTCTCACTAAAATTTATACAATCGCAATCAATTAACCGAAATTTCCGTTAACTCGCTGAGACAGCTGGTTTTTCAGACATCTATCGAAAGGAATGTAGGAGATAACTTAAAGACATTACAGATTATGTTTATCTAAATGGAGAAAAATTGCCTACAAGATACATCACTAATCATTATAATTAGTTTTCAACATATCAAGAACTATCACCAATGAAAAACACACATTTTGGCTCAATTCGCTATGATATTCACTTCGATATGAACATGACCACACACTTAGCAAGAAATGTCCATTTCGGAACTCGAAACACTGCTCTCAATCATGTCAATTAAAACGTACACAAATTTTACAATCTCTCGCATTAGCCGTACTCAAAATACACTATGCAGGATAACTCCTGTCAGGTAACTGCTCTATTTTCAATAATTATCAAAGAAACATTCTTTGGTATTACAATAAGATAGTATGCTTTGATATGCACTAAGAAAGTCTCGCCACTCTATCTAGTTGAAGACAAAAGAAGCTACCTAAGAATAGTACCTATAATTTATAAAAGAAAACAAAGTTCATTTTGTAGACAAATTATTACAATCAACATAATTATATGATACAGCTGTCCTATCTGTACCTGAAAATAGCCACAATGTAGAGCAGCTTAACCCTGAAAATAGCCACAATGTAGAGCAGCTTAAACATACATATCATCCCATCATTATCCTACTGAAAATTCACAACAACAACAACAACAACAACAACAACAACAACAACAACAACAACAACAACAACAACAACAACAACAACAACAACAACAACAACAACAACAACAACAACAACAACAACAACAACAACAACAACAACAAATACCCTACTTTGATGCCACCTCCAATGAAATTGTAACCTAAAACCATCCCTGCTCTAGCTCAAAACCCATATATAGATTTACAATCCATATCAATTTACAATCACACGTGTACATAACAATTTCGAGAAACTCTCACTAAAATTGATACAATCGCAATCAATTAACCGAAATTTCCGTTAACTCGCTGAGACAGCTGGTTTTTCAGACATCTATCGACAGGAATGTAGGAGATAACTTAAAGACATTACAGATTATGTTTATCTAAATGGAGAAAAATTGACTACAAGATACATCACTAATCATTATAATTAGTTTTCAACATATCAAGAACTATCACCAATGAAAAACACACATTTTGGCTCAATTCGCTATGATATTCACTTCGATATGGTGTAGCAAGAATTTTATTGAAGGATTTTTTGGAATTTTTTCCCCCTCAATCAGAAAAAAAATACTTCTCGATGCTGAAAAGGCGAATATAAAATAAATTACTGACAAAACAAATGCAAATTATACTCCAAAAGACAGCGCAAATGCTACACCTACAGCACTATTACACTTACACAGTTTACATCCCTGTAGATTTTCACTCTCAACAGCAGAAAGTACGTTCCATAATAACAACCTACAACGAAGCCCCAAATCTGACTCATATAACACTCCAACCACAAATTATCGATGACACATGCAAAAAAACTATCGAACAATCACACACAGTAAACCTTTGTTCTGAAAACAATCATTTTTTTAGGCCACGATGAGCCAAAAAGTTGGATCCCTCAACCATTCCCTTTTCTATCCATCTAATCTCCAAAGCCACGACTCTCTTATGACAATCTCTGACCTCACCTCTTTCCCCTGCCCAGTTTTTCTCACCATACATGGATTCTGATTACTCACCCCAAACCATTTTTAAAATTAACTCTAACTTCAATAACTCCGAGGTAGACACACCCGATAAATTTTTGGATTCCGAACCTAGTCCCACTAATTTTTCCCAACAACCTTTCAACCTATAATTCCCCATGCCCCAGTTGGAAACTCCATTTCCATTTCTTCACATACAGACGCTGCACTTATCTGTTTCTTCTTTCCAGTAATGCACCCAAGGTACCCAGCCCCATTACTGATGACCATCTTGAGCATGACTTCGACAATTTCATTACTAGTCAGCAACAACTTCAAATTACTAGTAACTCAAAAATTATTCAACAACTGATCCACTCCGCTTCTACTTCCGAATCATCCATACCATCTGTCCACATTGCTTCCACCTGTGCACATCATATTCCTATGGAACGCAACCATCCAAATCACGCAAAACCATCTAGACTTCTCTAAAAACATCATTTACGTCATAGATCATAATCGTCTCAGAAATCGACCCAGAAACGATTAAAAATTTTTTTTTCAGCCAACCTAAAACATCAAAGAAATTAAAATTCCAACAACCCTGTGATTGATAAATAATATCTTTAAAATTGTCAAAAAAAACATTCATCATACACATATAAAAAATTTTAAACATGTTCTAAAACACCTAAATCCAATTTTCTAGATTTCTTTTGATTAAAAACAGCAACTTCAAAATCGACCAATCTTCAAACACTACCTTTGTTTTTAGTCGATATAACTCAACTTGAACTAGATCTATAACTTCAAATCAAAAACCTACAGAGTCAAAAATAAGCAATACTTCTTTATTTGACGTTTTTAGTAAATATCAACCAAAAATTGCAATCTTTCTATCCATCAAAGCAAGAATCATCAAAATTGTTTCAAGTTATATCATAAAAATCACCAGTTAAATAAGCTTAGAGGTAAAATCAATCCAATCACTTAGCCGAAAAGTACACTACCTCCAAAAAAACCTTGATTATCACACAAATAAAAACAAGAATTGGAAACTTATCACCTAAGCCCCCTGACTTCCCTTCACAAGTAATTCTTCATACCCAATCCACGTGTCAAAAATCTATGAAAATTTCGACGCTACTTGATATAACCTCAAAAAAATACATCGACAGAGAGAATCACATTTCAAATGCTCACTCTCAACTCAGTTCGACAGATTCTTAGAACAATTATTCAACACTCTCTATCAATCTTTTCAATAATTTCAACACTTAGTATTTTTTTCATAGCCCTAAATCTAAAATTTATATACAAATTCTTCCTAACTTTCACTATAGAGTTCATAATTTTTTAATTCCCTCAGTCAAACCTACTTTTCTGCTTCCCAAAGTATCAACCAGCTAGTCAGGTACGATACTATAAACTTTTTGCACTAAGATTTTGTATTTCTGTTTTGCAATTTTTCTATCTTTAGTAGCATCCCTCGTCCTGAATTTATAAGTGTATAAGTGTAAAAAACCTCAGAAAACAATAATCGATTTTGTAACTTTTTATAAAAACAATGAAAACATTGGAGGAAAAGTTCTCATTGGCAGAAAATTGTGATAGTACTCAATTACACTATCACTGAAAGGAAAAACACATAATTTGGCGCAGTTCACTATGATATTCATCACAATATGAAACTTGACTGCACAATTAGCAGAATTTTTTTCAGAAATTCCTTTTTCAGAATTCGAAACACTGCATCAATTATGTGAACTCAACGTAAACAAATATTATAATCTCCCTCATTAGCCCTTCTCACAAAACATTGAGTGCAGTATATCTCTTATGAAGTAACTTGCCTAACCTCATTTATTTTGAAGGAAACATTCTCTGGTTTTACACATACACTAAAAAAACTCAACACTCTAAGTATTTGAAGACAAAAGATGCTAGTAAAGAGTACCTAAGTTTTACAAAACAAAATAACCAACAACAAACATTTTGCAGACAAATTATCACAACCAACATGTTTTTGAGATACAGTTGTTCCATGTGTATCTAAAAAAAGCCATAATGCAGTCCAGCTTAACCCAAATGAAAATAAATTTTATCTTCTTACACTATATTCTACTTTAATGCCACCTTTAGGGAATTTTCAGTCTAAAAGCTTCCGCGCAATAAATCAAAGCCCTAAAAAGATTTTTAACCTATAGACATTTACCCGAAATCAGATATAAAACATCGCGTTCGTTAATGACAATTTCGAGAAAATCTCACTAAAATGGATCCAATACAAAGACAATCAATCGGCCAAAGTTTCCGTAAAATCGAAGAAACAGCTCGTTTTTCCGACATCTATCGAGAAGACTATAAAATATATTTCCAGGACATTACACATTCTATTTATCTTATTGGAGAAAAAATCGCCCACAAGATATATTACCAATCAAAACTACTAGTTTTCTACATATCAAAAACGAACTCCTAGCATACCTAGGATGGCCCTATTACATCTTAGTAAGGTTGAATATTTTATATGCAACTTCTAATTTCACAGGATTTCTATTCTTACTACTTAAAGGAATCTACATTACATGCAAAATCAACAGACAAACTAGCGTAGCAATAGTTTTTTTGAGGGTTTTTTTTTGATTTTTTTCCAACTCAATTAGAAAAAAATTTTTCTCGATGCATAAATGAGCGAAAATAAAAAAAAAATATCGACAAAACCAAATGCAAATGACACTTCATAAGACAGTATAAATACTATACCTACAGCAAAACCACTTTTACACAGTTTACAAAATCATCCTCCCCTACAAATAAAACCCTATGACTGTAAAATGCACTCTCAACAGCAGAATGCATTTTCCAAAATGCCAACCTACAACGACGCCCCATATCTCATGTAACAGTCCAACCACAAAAATCAATGACACATGCGTAAAAACTGTCGAACAACTACGCACAAAAATTTTTCGTTCTGAAAACAATCACCTTTTTAGCCCACGGTGAACCAACAACTTGGATCCCTCAACCATTCCCTTTTCTATCCATCTAATCTCCAAAGTCACGACTCTTTTATCACAATCTCTGACCTCACCTCTTTCCCCTACTCAGTTTTTCTCACCACACATGGATTCTGATCACTCACCCCAAACCGTTTTTAAAATTAACTCTAACTTCAATAACTCCGAGGTGGACACACCCGATGAATTTTTGGATTCCGAATCTAGTCCCACTATTTTTTGCCAACACCTTTTCAAACTATAATTCCTCATACCCCTGTTGAAAACTCCACTTGCACTTTTTACCATACAGACGCTACTTCTATTCTTTCTCATTTCCAGTGATACAAGTTCCATTACTGATGAACAGCTTGAGCATGACTTCGACAATTTCATTACTAGTCAGCAACAACTTCAAATTACTAGTAACTCAAAATTTATTCAACAACTGATCCACTCCGCTTCTACTTCCGAATCATCCATACCATCTGTCCACATTGCTTCCACCTGTGCACATCATATTCCTATGGAACGCAACCATCCAAATCACCCACCACCATCTAGACTCCTCTGAAAACATCATTTACGTCATAGATCATAATTTTCTCAAAAATCGACCCAAAAAGGAATAAAAAAATTTTATCAGCCAAACTAAAATATCAAGGAAAACAAAATTCCAAAAAACGCTTTGAATGATAATTAATATCATCAAAATTGTCAAAAAAAAACATTCATCATACACATTTTCAAAATTTTAAACATATTTTTAAACACCTAAATTCAATTTTCTAGATTTCTCTAGATGAAAAACAGCTACTTCAAAATCGACAAATCTTCAAACACTACCTTTGTTTTTAGCTGATATAACTCAACTTGAACTTGATCTATAACTTCAACTCAAAGACCTACAAAATCACCAGTAAGCAATTTCTTTATATTTAACGTTTTGCAATCCTTTTATATAAGCAGTATCCAAAAATAAGCAATATCTCTATATTTGCAATGTTTTGCAAAAAAATTGCAATCCTTTTATCAATCAAAGCAAGAATCAACAATTTTGTTTCAACTTTTACCATAAAAATTATCAATTATTAAGCTTAAAGATCTCTTTGGATTCGTTGTGATGGTTGGCTTGATGAATGTGGTGGTTGGATTTCAATAGTGATTATACCATAATATGATTTGATATTACTTACACCTGCTAGATAGTGATCGAGTATTTGTCTTTTGATTTCTTACATCAGAAATTTTTGCCTGGATGGGCTATTTCTCTTTTGGAAGAAAGGTACATTTATTTTGTGACAAAAATAAACTTGTCATTTTGACGGTCTTTTTTTGGGTTAAAGAAAATTGGAAGGATAGCAACATTGTCAAACATTTTTTCATACTGAATCACTTTTTGTTTGGAATTACGGTTAACGTGTAACTTTTAATATGACGTATCGCTTGATTTCAGTTGTATAATTTTAGTGGTTTGCCAATAGATAAGTTTTTTATTCTCCGTTTGTTTTCTTGTATGATGGTGTTGTGACTTCCGAATTTGAAAACTAACATTCATTGTCTACTGTTTACTGCGTTACATGTTCTGGTAAAATTAGATTTAAGTTTTTGTTTTTGCTTATTAGTTTTTCCCTTCTTCGGTGGCTTTTTTGATCTAATGTAATCTAATTTTTGTTTGTGCGGTGTAATTACAAGATCATATCTTTCTTCTTTGATTAAACAATACTAGAATTTTATTGTTTGTTTGTTTCCTAAATTAACTTTTGCCATAAGCGTTGGGCTTTATTTTTACCAAACTCTTAGTCGTTCCAAATTTTTGGCTAGAAAGTATATCAATTCGTTAAAAAGATTTTATACTTTCTCGAGTGGCTGATTTACATTTAAGAAAGTATTTTCCTTCTTAGATGGGGTTTTGATTTGCGATCAAGGGTTGGAGAATAGTAAATAAATCCCCAAGGTTCAGCTACAATCAGAACGCAAATAGGCTTTTAGACAATGTTTTATTTCTTAGTATTTCTAAATTGTGTCTAAGCCTGGTTCAATAAAGAGTAAGGGCTCAAGTGAAGGATGAGTAACCGATGTTTTTTACTGTTTATCTTGAAGAAAATGCTTAGTTTTCTTGAAAATTATCCTTTAGTCTTGGTTCGTATGCAAGGTTAGGAAAATGAATCGATGTTCGAGGTCGTTAGACACTATTTTTAAAAGATAGCGGAAAATAGAATTACTTAATTGATCCAGGAAAAATCTAGACGATCTGGTTAGAACAAACACGTAGTTTTAAATCAAACATTGATAGGCCGTGATATGGTTGATAATTAAAGGTTGATAAAATGAGAAAAAAATAGATTTTCAATTGAATGGAGATTTGTTTTTTTAATGAATTATGCTCTATGTTTAAATGAACAAGAAAAATAACAGAAAAAAAGTCATCGTGAAGCAAGCTATTTTTTTAATTTGTATAAAACAAAATTAATTAAATTTAATAACTAATAAATTATAAAATGTAAAAATTAAAAAGCAAAGTTTTCAAAGTTACAGCAGATTTGTAAGTTTTTAGGGCAGACGACTGATCTGAGTCGAATGGGTATGGATATAAAGATTAATTATCTATCATAGAGAGTTATATGGCTGTGGAATGAATCTCACTGCTCTGTGTAGTGCAATTCAAATTAGTAAAAGAAAATATACTGCATTAATCATTTTGTAGGGAATTACTTGTTGAATTCTGCTTTTACATTTCATGATATAGAGGCTGCGTTTATCGTTCGGATTTTGGCCTGATGTCAGCCTGATATTTCGTTTGGTTCGATTAGACTTATTGACACGTGATAAAGAGCTAATTAAATTTGAAATTTGGTTCATCTTTTAGTGTAGCCTTTTTTTTCTTTTTATTTTTGCTCATCTAAGTTAGTAGAGGTCTGTTTGAGACTCTTTGTTTATTTTAATTTTGCCTCATAGACCTAAGAAGGCAGTCGGAACATTCAAAGCACCGCCCTAATACGAGCAGTTTTGTTGTTCCGACTTTCGGTACGAAATCAACGGAATACATGTGCTCGGGATGGGTTTTTTTCTTTAGACAAATTTCGACTTTTTAATTAACCATTTCTGACGGATATCATTCAAAAGCTATTGTTGTCCTGAGTTTATTTTGTGATCATTTTTTGTAAAGTTATCGGGGTTTAAAGATTGCCATTTTGGCCAACTTGGGACAATCAACGCGCGATATATTTCGAGCTATTAACGTGTAAGTAGAGATTTAATCCCCCTTAGAAACTCTCCAAATCGGTCGAAAGAAGCTCATTTGCCATTTTTTATTTGTTACAAGCAGCAAAATTTTATTCTATTTGTAGTTTATTTGGCGTGTGGGGGGATGATTTTCATAGAAAAAATTTCAAACTTTAGAATTTTTTTTTCATCTTTTCTTACATCTAATTTGTTAATGATTTTTTTGTTATAACTGCTCCATAAACCTTAATAGGCAGTCAGAACATTCAGTGCTTCACTAATTGCAAAGAGCGATGGGATAAGAGATTTTTTATGAACTGTTTTACTCGATTGAGACTTTCAAGCTTTTCACCCCATATTTTGAAACTTTTCACCCCATTTTCAATCGTTTTGATTAGATCGCAAACTAACTTTTTTTTATCTCAGTTGCTTGCTATGTTTTCTCAATTTCTATGAAAGAACAAATACCCAACTTAAATGGAAAAGGTTACGCACGAATGAGACATAGCAATAAGCAGCAACCGAGATAACCAAAGTTTGATTGTGATATATTATAATAAATTTAAAATCAATTTTGTTGTTCTGAAAATTTGCTACTTAGTAACCCATTTTCAATGCAATACATAATCCACCGTTTTTGAATTTAAGACAGACGTTGAAAGTCCAATTTACTTCGGTGCATATACAAAACAGTCCCATACAAAACAGTCCAATCAAAATAGTCCAAAAAAATCATATAATGAAGGAAAAAAAAGTCCAAAACAAAACAGTCCGCTGCTTTATGAATTATGACCTATTGGTTCTACTCATAGAGTAATTTCAGATAAAGTACACCGTCTGCTCTTCACGATATCTTATTTTCGGCTGGATAGATTCGTGCAACTTCTTAGTCTAATACCAATCTTAATCTTACTCTTATATCCCCTAGTCTCAATAGATCAAGTGTACACCGGTATATGCGAGTTAGTTCCAGAATGAGAATAACTGTATTTTAAGCTTAATTCGAATTGTTCTGGTGTTAAAACTACAAGTAGTTTCAACACGTACAAATAAGTGGGTTGTTAGTTTGATGGAGTATGATTGGTTAGTATTCAATATTTTATAGAGATAAAATATCAGCATAATATCCAATAATAAATTGTAGTTTAGGTCTGGTTCCACCCATCTGGCTTTTACAGAGTTTTAGTTTTTCAATGTTCTATTGTTGTAGAGTATGGATGATGGTGATTTTTTTGAGGTTGCAAGCATATTCTTTTTTTTCTGGTTTGGAAGAAGAGTTGGTAATCACGATGATTTTTTTTATTAATTATGATTTCTGATCGGTTGTGGTGAGTGTCGATTTGGTTGATCTTAGAGAATGGCAATGGTACAATCACGTTCGGGAGTGGCATATAGTGTGACTTTTAATGCAGTGCCGGGTGACTTGGATCTGTACGTATACTTGAACATCGAGATGGCCATTGTTCAGTTGCAATGGGTTTCCTTTGCTGCGATGCCAAGTCGTACTTTAAAATCGTTGAGTGTAGTGACTGTTGGCAGCATGTCGGGTGTGTTTTGCCATTCCGTAGTTGGAGTGTGATTGGGTTGTCAAGTTCCTTGCTGCTCGTCTTTGGGCCGTATGTTATCTATATACTGAATTGTTTTATTTACAAATATAAATCTTTATAATTTTGTTTTTAGTTATGATCTTGAATTAGTTTTTATCGCAAAAGCGTTATCGTTTAGTTCGTTTTTTTAATAGCTACTTACACTTGAGTAACTCTCGTCAAAAATAGAGTTGTGGGTCACAAAGCGTGGATGTAGCACTGTGGGTGAGGCCGGCTATAGAGCATGGTCAGGACGTCCTCTCTGGTGGGTTAGGCCAGGATTGAGGGTATAATTTCATGCTCTCTTTTTTGGAGGGTCCTGTTTGAGTTCAACCTTTCGTGCCTTTTTTATTACTGGTTTTTCCTCTTTTGTCTTGGTTGTGTCTTTTTCTCAAAAATCAAATTGTTTGTTTTGGGTTTGTCTTTCGGCTTTTTGGTGTTTTGTTCTTTTGTGTTCAGACTTAAAAGTAGTCTTCAAAAGACTAATTTGTCCAGTTCTAAGGTGGTGTTAATTCAGTTTGGGCACCGTGGGTTTTCTTTTCTTGGTCATGCTGTTAGATTGTGGTTTGTGGTGTTTACTAAGCTTGCGTTGGTTAGTTTGGATTATTATATACTTCCTTTCCAACCGGGTTAAAGGAGAGTTTGAAATGTGTTAAAACTGGTTAGAGTTGTTATCAGTGAAAGTTAAAACTTAAATTCATTCTTTTAAACAATTTTTCGTGGGCGAGCTGTGCGATTGTGGATACAATTGTGGGCGAGTGAATATTTAAACTATAGAGAAGCGTCTTTGAGAAGGTTACTACTGTTTTTAAGTTTATAGGCAACATTTATTAATATACTACTTTGAAATTATTAATTTACTGCTTGGTTTGGGGTTGAAATTATCAATTTAGTTTCAATTGTAAGAACATTTACTGGAAGGGGAAAAATTCTATATATCAATTTATTGGTTAGTATGGGGAATATTAACTGCTTCGTTTATTGAAATTGGTTAATAGAAATTTATGAATCCAGAAAAAGTTGTCTGTTTTTCAATTCGTTTTTCTTTTTTGTAGATGATTGATGATTGTGCCTGTAAAGACTATAGAATTAATAAAACATTTATAAAGAATGGTTAGTTTTTCTTTGAATTTATTAGTTAATTAATTAATTCATATTAACTATTCGTCTGTGAAGAATCCGTGGGGAAAAAGGTCGTGGAAGATTTCTGATGATGTTAGTAATTTACCTAACAAACGAATGCTGTATTTAGTTTGAAGAGCTTCAATGATGTTGTGCTCTTCAGTGCTAGGTGAGAGTTCATAAGGTGAATTTTGAATGAGGTTATAAAGTTTATAATTATATCTTGTGTTATGGGTGAATTCTAAGATTGGGATTTCAACGGGCTGTAGGAATTCGTGTGGGACGACTAGTGGGCGGAATTCGTCTGCGTTGAAGATTTTGGTTAAGGGACAGAATATATACATCTGGGTGATCGTATCGTTTTTGCAGAGGATGCCTTGTAGGTTAGTGTCTGTAATACAAAGAGTGAAGTTAAAAAAAGGGGAGAGGTATTTGGAGTTAATAAGTTAATATATTGATATCTATGGTGAATTTGTCATGCTGGTGTGTTTTGAGTGTAATGATGTTGGATGAACTTACAGTTAGTTGAAGTGTGTGTTTGTTTAGTTCGTAACATGACGTCGTGTGAACAATGCAAATCACGTTCTTTGGGTGTGAGGAAATGAAAGTTTAGTGAAAAGTGGTTAGTTTTGTTAAAGTAGAAATCATAAGCTTGAATATCACGAAGTGATGTTGAAATGACGTGGTCAAATTTTTTATTTAAAGTGTTGGGGTGAAAACGTATGGTGTTTTAATGAAGAATTTTTCTGTTGGTTGTGGGCTAGCAAATTGGTAGTCGTTTAGAAAGATATTTTCGTTAGGTCTTTTGATGTTATGGTCGATAGAATATTCGTTAGTTTTTGGTGCGCTGAATTTGATGAGTGATTGTTTGTATCCTATGTATGAGAATTTTTTTGGGGTTAGTGCTGTTGTTAAAAGATTGAGTTGAGTGCTGCATTGTTCGTTGTCATTAGGGGTGTTATATAATGGTAGTGATAGTGGATTAGTAAAGTGATAGAATGATGTCCATGAAAGTGTAGGGTATAATACGTTCTCATTCACACAATTAGGGGTTTCGTTATTGGGGTCTGAATGAAAGTATGTGTACTGGGGGAAAAAGGGTAAACACATTTGGAGAATTTTTTTGTATCTGTGTGAAGTGGATGATTAGCAAATGTTTTGGATGTTCCTGGGTTAGAGGGAAATGGAGTATTGGGGAACTTTCTTTTAAAGGTTCGGTGGGCTCGGTTTGTACTGGAGGATGGAGTTGATGAGGAAGTTGGGTTTTGCGAAGGGGTATAATGTGAAGAGGGAGTTGGGGTTGATGGGTTGGATGATATTATAGATTGTGAGAGTTGGTGAATGGTTGGTTTTTGAGGGTGCTGTAGTTGTTGTTGAAGTGTTATGAAACTATCAAGCTCGTGAGCTATTTGCGTATTTAAAGAGCTGTTGTTGTCGGAATATTCACTGGTCGAGGTGGAATATGTGATTTTTACATTGGAAATAGAAGAAGGAGGGGAAGGAGGTTCAAGTTTGATTTGGGAGTGGAGAGGTTAAAAAGGAGGTTGGCAAAATGTAGATGGGCTGGTTCGGAGTTGGCAAACTTGGCGGGGGTCTCGATATCGGAGTTATTAAATTAGGAAAAAAAGTTATATATAGTTGTGTTTGAATTAGTATTTGAATCCATGCAGGATGAAGTGTTATCATGAGGTGATTGAGGTGGAGGGAGAGCAAAAAGTTGGATGATGTGGAGGTTGCTTTGAAGGTTGGCTGGGTAAGAAATTGAGCGTTGGAATGATCCAACTTGGCGGCTCATTGTGGGCTAAAAAGTTGATTGTTCTGAGAACGAAAGTTGGTGGTATGTGGTTGTTCTATAATTTGCTCGTATGTGCCTTCTAAATTAGGTTGTTGGGTTATTATGTGTTAAATTGGGCTTTGTCGATAATTAGATCTTGAAGATAGGAGGTCTGCAGGGCTATATTTCTGAAATTTTCTGGCGCTATTGATTAGGGATGGTTATGCTTTAGGTTTAGTAGTTGTGGTGCCGTAGGCGTTTTATTTGTATTGTTTTGTGAATCGTCATATGTATTCGGTGTTTTTGATAGCATGGTATTGTATTCTTTTATATGAGCGTCTAAAAGTTTTTCATTTATTGATGTAGATAATATTCCAAAGAATCCTATAAAAAGTATGCGTGCTACACTTGCTTGTTTGTTTACTTGTGTGCGCATGTTCTGTAGCTTCCTTTTAATAGAGAGAAAAAAATCCAAGAAATTTAAACCAGTAGGGCCATCCTAGAAAGACAAGAAGTTCGTTTTTCATATTTACAAAACTCAAAATATTTAATGGTGATATATCTTGTGGTCTGTATTATTGTCTGTATTTCTGTATTCTGCTTGTCTGTTTTTTTTTGTATATGCATTGCGCATGTGTTATATATTCCTTTTATTACAGAAAAAGAAATCCAATAAAATTAAACATTGCGTATAAGATAGTCAATCTTTCTAAGATGTAATATGGCCATCCTAGAAAGGCTAAAACTTCGTTTTTCAAATTAAAAAAACTAAAGATATTGATTGGTGATATATCTTGTGGTCGATATTTTTTAACGTTTAAATATATGTAATCTTTGATGTCTTTAAAATATCCGCTGTAGTCTTGTGCGTTTATGTCTGAAAAGCTTGCTGTTTCTGCAAGTTTGCGTGTGTTTTGGTCTATGGATTGTCGTTGTTTTGTGTCTAATTTTGTGAGTAATTCTTGAAATTGTTGTTCAAATATGAGATATTGAATGTCGGATTTAGAGTATATGCCGATCGATTGTAAATCGATATTTGGATTGCGGGCAATAGCTCTAATGCTTTCTGGTGAAAACTTTTTTAGTGGTTGCATAAGTGTAGGATATGGTGTGAGAAGATAGTATTAATCTTCGTCAGGATTTAATTGTACTACACTGTGGCTGTTTTCTGATCCACATGGGACTGCTGTATCCCAAAATAAGTTCTTCGGGAGAGTGTATCAATAAAATGTTTTTTATTTTTGTAGAATAATGGACTTCTTTTATAGCATCTTTTGTCTTCAAAAACATATAAAGATGATACTTTTTTGTCACGAGTGTAAAACCATAGTATGTTTCTTTCCTAGTCATTAAAATTTGATCTGTTACCTGATAGTTAATATCCTCCGTAAAGGATTTTAAGTGCTGTTAGTGCGAGTGATTGTAGAACTTGGGTTCTTTCTAGTTCGCATAGTTGATGGAGTGTTTCAAGTCCCGTTAAAGACATTTCTTGAAAAATTCTACTTTTTGTATAGTCTAATATCAGGTCTATCTAGGTGTAAGTCATAGTGAATTGCGCTAAAATGAGTGTTGTTCATTAGTGATAGTTCTTGTAAAGTGTACTGTCTTTGTCTTGTGGTTTGATTTTTCCACCAAGGTTTCCTGTGTTTTCAGGAGAATAACTGGGATATTTGAATTTTCGTCACTGGTTGAGTGATGTGTTGCCATTGGATGTATGATTAGTTTTCCTGTATTCATGTCAAAACTTTGTTCGTGTTCGACAAGAATCTCTGAATTTTGTGTTTTATAAAGTGGTTTGTTATATTTACATGCAAGTTCCGTTTCTGGGTTAATTTGGGAACGTGTCAATTAGTTTTCTATTTTATGAATGTTTCTAAATTTAAAATTATTTTTTTCTGATTTGATCAGGATTAACATATTCATAAGGAATTGATTCAATAATGTATTTTTGATGAAATTTTATCATTCTAGTGTGTATTTTTGCTACCCGAAATGTGGTACAAGTGTCTTCGGGGAACCAAACAATTTTCGCTTGTGTTCGTGTAGTAGGCTCGCAGTATTCTTGGTCGTTTTTGCAAGGGAGACTGATTCCTTGGTAAATTATAGTGTCATCTTTTAATTTTTTAAATCTCTGTTAATTATACTTTTTCAAGTTGTATTTTCCAATCAAAAAACATTATTTCTTGGTATCCGTTGCTTTTAGTGTCGGCTTTACAATTTGAGGGTTTTTTTTCCAATGTGTGATATCCAATTTTTATCATAAAGATCGCAAGTTAATCTTCCTTGTGCTCCGTGAAAGGGAAATTTTTCGTCTAGTTTTATACGACCTTGGTATCTTTCAAGTTCGCCTCGATGTGCAGATTCTGGAAAAACTTGAAAAATTATCAATTTTCTGGTTGTGCCTTTGATTGATGTGATTTTCAATCGTTGAAGTTCGTTTTTATAATCGTTAGGGATGAGATGTAATAGTCTTTCGATATTACTTTGGTAGAAAGATTCATGATCTAGTCTGTTCTTATTTCCGTTTGAGACTTGAGAACAATGTACTTTCTTTTCGAAAAATTTTGCTGTGAGTTATATCCTGTTAGTGTTGTAGCTCGTGCTTTCGAGTAAAGTTTAACTTTTATGTTTGTTGTTTCTGTTGATTGTGGTTCGGATTTGCATTGAGTGACTTGATTTATTGCAAAACTATATAATGTTTTTGTTCAGTTGCTTCACAGTCATAGTATGTGACTAGTAAATCCTGGGGTCCTGTTCGGGGGGAAGGATTGTTATGATCTGTTTTTGAGAGATTGAGAAAGAGAAGGGCCTGGAAAATTAGTATCTTTCAAAGATACATGTGTATGATAGTCCTGCGAATGGATTGTAAACGTTATATATCCGATTGTTTTTTTTTGTGTATCTATCGTATATGTAGATAATTTCTGTGGTTATAAATGGGGGAGGTAAAGATTGAGCTGTTATATTGGGGGGGGGGGGCTAGGGATAAGGGATGGTAAAATTGTGTTATTTAGTCTTCCTGTGATTTCAAATTTTAGTGTCAAAATTTACTGTGTAAGTATTTGTATGTTTTGTTCTTGTATATCTTTGTGGATATCTTGTAATATGTTTAGTACTCAGTTGTGTAATCTTTTACTTTCGTGATGTTGTGCAAATAATGGAAGGGGTGCTACGAATATATTCCAATCTAATCGATTTTGACTTTCGTGTCTTGCTCTATTAAGAACTTGTTGGAGAGGGGGGTATATATTATGTTTTGGTTCGTATTGGGGTTCGCTGGGAGATGCTTGGCGATTTACTGGTTCTAGTGGTTCGGACAATCGTGCGTGCCTTTCTTCAAATGTGTATAAATTGTCTTGAAAAGAGATGCGTGTTGATGACTGGGGATTATTTGTTTGACTATTTGTTGACGCTGTGGGAGGTTCTTGGGATGTTTTTGGTAGGGACTGGTGTGGGGGTTGTTGATTAGCAATTTTGAAAATTATGAAAAATTATTTATTTACGAAGAAAGTTTGTGTTCATTGTAATATTTTTCAATGAAAAGGATTAAAAGTATTGTTGCTAACGCGAAAGTTATAATAGCCTTTTTTATACATTTGCATATTATCATTATGAGGGAGGTCAAAAAAATGATAAGTATTATAAAAAGAAGAAAAACATCTGTTCTATTGATTAGATGTTGCAACATTTAGATAGTTATGTGAGGAGGTGGTCAAGGATTTTGGAAAAAATAACGTAGGTTTGGGCTAGGGAAAAAAATTGATAAAAAAGTTACAAAAAGTTATCAGAAGGAGGATGAATTTTTCTAGGATATCGGATATTAAGATTATACAAAGTTTGAATAAATTTGAAAAGATTGAAAAAAAGCTGGAAAGAATATTTTGAAATTTGTTTACTGTTCGAGAAAGAAGCATTTGAAGAAATGATTCGTTCCGTCGAATTATTTTTTATTTTTTGAGGCTAACTCGAGTATGGTCGGATTATTTATTAGTTTTTTGACAAGTGGGTTGGGTTTCGGCAATTTTTGGTGAAAGAATGTTTTGAGGGCTCTTTAGGGTCTTTCTAGTTTTGTTGTTTTTATTGGATGTCCAGTTTGTTTTTTAGGCTAACCTAATATTTTTGCTTGAAGGGTTTTTGAGGTCTAAATTGGGACCATATTGTTGATCTCTCTTCTACTTGATAGGGGAGGGTTGTAATTGTTAGACTTTGTTTTTTTCAGGCGTCAATGTTTAGCGGTTTGCTTATTTTTGACCTGGTGGTCCTTTAGTTATAGTTAGAGACTCGCTTGAAGGTGATTGTTTGTCGGCTAAAGAGGTTGTGTCAAAAATGAGGTGATGATACGGAAAAGGCTCTTATTGGTTGATTTTGAACTAGTTTGTTCAGGTGCTTTTCAGCATGAAATTTGAAAAAATGTTCGAGTTATAGATTGTGGGATGAATGTTTTATAATCTTTGCATGGCTGATCTCGAAGTCGCGATGATTGTCTATGTGGAGAATTTTCTTTTTGATCTTGTGGTTATTTTTTTTCTAGTATTCAATTTTTTCTTCCTGTTTGAGTTATCTTTTTGTTATCTAATTTTTTTGATGTCTGTTTGTTAAGTTCTTTTCAATTTTTTTCCAATAGTTTTTGAATAGAATTCATATCACTGTTTTGATTTTGTTCGTGATCGGAGTTATTTTGATTAAATTTGAGTCCTGTAAAGGAGTATAATTGAGTCAGTTCGCGAAGAGCGTTCTCTTTCGGATATTAAGGTAAAAGATTGTTTTGGTGATGAACAATTTCTTTTTTGTTTAGGTCTCTAAGTTTGTTTGTTACATCAGTGGGTTTATCAACTAATTATTATGGGCATATTCCAAGTGGTTGTAGTTTTTTAGAATTTCTTTTTTGTGTGATAAAATTTGAAATTGAAAACGTATGTGCCGATTTTTAAGTTTGCAGCTGGTGTGAATCGAGAATTGATTGGGAATTAATAATTTGTCTTTGTAATAATTTTTGTTTACTTTTTGATAATTTTCATTTTGTTTTTTATCTCTGTTTAAAATCCAATCGATAAGTGTACCGGAAGCTAATTTAGAAATTTGTGGATGATGGAAGTGATCTTCATCGTGGGTATGTAGTGGTAGATTAAAACATAACGATTCTTTAGTGGGTTGACAATAACCTTGTGTATTTTCTGAAGAAATTGCTGTGAACATTATCGATTTTTGTGGTTTTTGAATGAAAACTATTTCATAGGGCGATAAACCTAAAGTTGTTGTGATATGTGAGTTATAAGATAATGGGAATAGTTTTACATCTGTTGACCATTCAGTATATCGTGTGTCATTTCCGTTAATGATACATCTAAGATATTCATGCAATGAACGGTTCATGCCATCGACTAATCAATTAGTCCAAGGTGCATGAGATGTACGTGGTTCGTGTTTAATATTATATAAGTGGCATAGTCTAATGATTTCGTTATTTATAAATTCAGTGCCATTGTCTGTAACAAGGATTTCGGGTAATCCAAGTTTTGCTATCCAGTGTTGATAAAGTGTTGCATGTGCGCAATAAGCTTTACAATGGGATACTGGGTTGAGTGCTACGTAGTGTGTGAATGTATCGACTATGACCATCATTTTTGAGTTTCCTTCGGAGGATGATGATATTGGTCCTTTTGTATCGAATGAAACTCTGTGGTTGAAGTATAGACTTTGCCCTTTAAAATCTTGTTTTTCTGCAATTTGTTTTTGGTTTGGGTATGGTTTGTTTAATTGAAATGTTATGCAATCATTGCACAATAATTTTATCCAATTGGTGCATTTGGAAAGTAAAAATTTTGTTCGAAACCAGAGTATGTTTTCTCTGATTCGGAGTTTCCTTTAGTGTGTAATGAGTGGGAGGTATGAAAAACTATAAGAGTCATACTTAAAGGTAGGCAAGGTACCTTGAGATCAGAGGTTTGGTATTCTAAAATATCTGTATTTTCATTCATAGAGGTATTTTTAAATTTTCTGAAATATCTAAGAAGGGTTTTATTTCCTAGAATGGTGATATCGGCTTTAATTGGTTTGGTTTTATACTTGGGCCAATATTTTAATTGTCTAACGACTGGGTAAAGACTTCGATGTTTCTGTAATAATTTGAGTGTTATTTTTTCTGTTATTGGGATAAAAGTATTTTCAATTTCTAATTTTGATAGAGATATTGTGTCTAGAGGGTTATGGAGGTTGAAAACATGGTTTATTGTATATTTTGAGTCATTATTTGGTGGGCCTGATAAATTTATGTTATCAGTTAGGTTTTCTTTTTCGATTAAAAGGAATATATCTGTTTTGTATGATTTTTGTTCGGGTTCGTTTTTGCTGTGTGTTGTTTTTAATCCATGGTGAGTATGGTATCGGTTCAAATGTAGATTTTCCTGGTAAATCTACTTCGTAGTGATTGTTTTGACAATCTAAAAATATTGGAAAATGTAGATTATTAATTTGTGATTGGTCTATGTCAGTTTTAACTGCATATTTGCATTGTAATCTTGGTGAAGTTTCATCTTGTGCAAGGAAAAACTTAATCTTTTGTGGTTTTTCAACTGTTGTTTTTCTTGTTAACAATTCAGGTGGTGTATTTTTGCTTAGAGTATCGGGTAGTGCAAGGTTTTTTCCTGCTGTTCAAACTATAAGTAAGTTTGGGAACTTCATTAAAATTAGTTGAAATCTATAAACTCTATGGTTTGGATTTGATTTTTGTGTAAAAAGGAAAATTAAGTGTTTATGATCTGCAAGTAAAACTGTTGGATGTTTAGAACCGAGTATTAAAAATTTATATTCTGTAAGTGTATATATTATGGCTGTGCACTCTCTCAAAAGAGTAGAGAGTCTAAATTCAGCTTGTGTGAATAGTCTAGAGTTTGCTGAAATGAGGTTCACTTTATTTGTTCCGTTATGAGATTGTAATAATGATGCACCGATGCCAAAATTAGAGGCGTCGCACATGCCATAATAGGGTTGGTCGAGATCTGGAATAGTTAAAACCGTTTTTGATGTTCTGTTGTCCATCCAAAATTTTTCTGTTGTCTAAAGATGTTGTAGAATGGTCTTAAGTATAACTGCAATTTATTTACGTTTTTACTTAAGAAATTTAACATTCAAAAAAATTCATGTATTTTCTTTTTAATAGAAGGTGGTTGAAGTTTTTGGACTGCATCTATGCGAGATTTTAATGGACTTACAGTGTTTCTTTTTATAATATGTTCGAGAAATTTTACTCGTGTTAGGAAAAAATGTGATTTATCCGGGGCTGCTTTCATGTTTTCGTGTAGTAATTTCTGATGGTGAATTTACTTTTCCGACGTCAAATTTAGATGTTGCGTAAACTTTTGGATGTTTTAATAGTAGGTCAGCTAATTGTTCAAACTCTTTTTGTGTTATCTGAGAGTGTTGGAAATTGAACATCGTTAAGATTTTCTTCCGTGTATTTTCATATTTGAAATGTTGGTTTAAAGTAAGGTGTTTTCATGAAAAAATCTGTGTTTCGTTTCTCATTACTAATTTTATTATTAATCGATAACTCTTCGTCAAGAATTGTTGAGTGACATATATCTAATAATTGTAAAATATTATTCACTATACGTTATTTCCTTTAGGGAGAAATTGTTGCGTTAGTTTCAAAGTAACCTAAGAGTCCTAGAGGTAGGGTTAATTTATATGGAGAATTGTTTTATAAATGTAAAGAAATCATGTGTGAGTTGGAGTCTTTCATGTATTTAATAGATGAAATTGTTACTCGGAAAAATTTATGAATTGGTCTGAATTTAACGTCAGACATAAAAAAAGAGATGTTGTTTGTTTTGTTCTTTATTGTATTGGTGAACTTATTTGATTGAGAAGTTATAAATATTACCTGCTAGTGGTTTCAGGTGTTTCCGTTCTTGATTGTATATAGAATAAAATTTAGAGAAAAATGATGGTTGTTTGTTTATTCTTTGAAAAAAGTTAAAGCTGTGTTTTTCATTCTTGTGTACTTATTTTTTATATGAATTCTGCTGTTTAGGATATTCATAGTTGGTATATATTTAGTAAAAAATGGTATTCCAAAGATATTATGTTTTATATCTGTGATGTGGAAGGTTTGTTTAAACGGTTTGCTCATAGGTGTTTGTTCTGTTCCATTGTTCGAGTGGGAACAAGGAAAAGCTGGATTTCTCCAAAAGTCTAGTTTTCTAAAACCTGAATCTGGTTCTCGAATTGAGGAGGGATATGATGCTCTCTTTTTAAAAGCTATTCTCCTTAATTGAGGTGTTAGAGTCATCATTAAGACTTCTGTCATTTTTGTATTTTTATAAACATGAGTGTTAAGTGAGTATGCTTTTCGAACTAGTGTTTCGATTCTAACTGCCAATTGTTTAATTGTTTCGTTTGGTAGTCTGCGAACTTCATTACATAAAACTCTTTGATGTTGTTTGTTTCTTTCAGAATCAAACATTTTTAGAAAATTCTTGTGTCAATCTTTTCCAATCTGATTTTATGTCTTAGAAAAATTTCATGTAAATCAAGTGTTGTTTGTACTAACGCTGTGCGTCTATGTATCCAATTTTAGTGAAGTGGTGTATTAATTGGCTCGGGTCCTTTATTTAAAATCAAATTTGCTGTTACTGTGTTTAGGTAATCTTCTACAGAGTATTCAGGGTCTGTGCCTGTAAATACCATTAGTGGCTTATTCGATGATATTGATGATCCACCCATTAGGTATGGATTCATAGTCATTTGCAGTGATTCTGCGGCATTTGGCATTTGAGAAAAAATTTTAAATTGACTCTTCGTTATTTCATGTTGTTGTAAACAATATGGCAGTGGTATTTCGTTATGCATTTCAGCTGGTTGGTATGATTGTGTATTAACTGGGTTTTGTTGTTGAAAATTATTCTTGTAAGATGTTGGATTATTTCTAGGTTGTCGTATTTGTTCATCTCGTGTGTATGCTTCGAAAATATCTGGTTGGTCAATTTTCTAAGAACGAGGTCTTTGGCTTGAATAAAATCGTTGATGATTTTGATTATAGTATTTTTCATCATCTGATGGAAAATAATTGGTTGTATAATGATGAGGTTGATTTCTGGTATGGTATCTAACTGTATTATTTTTTGTTGTTGAAAAAGTAGGTTATTTTCACTTTGTTTTTCTGAGGATTGTGGTTGATCATTAAAATTTACCGTATTTGAAGTCTGTTGTGGACTATTTTGACTTTGTGAATATGAGTAGTTCTGAGTATTCATTTTTGAAGGTTTTGTTATTTTTGATCTATTTACATAGTAATAATTATGTTCTGCAAAATTATTCCTATGTGATGTTTGTTGTTTATATGATGGTTTTGTTATTGATCGAAACGTTGGGTGCTCCATTTGTGAATATTTTTGAGCAACAGAAGGTTTAACTGTGTATTGTATAACTGTTTGTTGTAGCGTTGGGTTTTTTAGTTTTAGAGTTGTAAAATTGGGTTGAATAGGTGAAATGCTTCGTTGTGCTTCTGTTGTCGTTATTGTTTCAACTATTTCTTTGCTTACGAAAGGTGATGGAGTTTGTATATCTTGTTGTGTAAGATTTCTTGTTCCATTTAAGTTGTCAGGATTTACAAAAGTAGAGTCTAAACTACTATTTCCTGTTCTTTCAGGGAAAAATGAATTATAGTTTAAAGGTGTTCTGTAACTGGGTATACTCTAACATAATCTTTGTGAAGAGAGATTGTGCTAATTTCTTGACTTGATATATCTGTTGCTATATTATTAAACGATTCATGAGACCATTCAGGGTCCCAAAGATAGTCTGATTGTTCTGCTAAAACGGTTTCGTCATCTGTATTTTGTATTCTAAAAATTTTTTTGCTTGTGCAATATTGCTATATATTTGCTAGATCAATATTATGACTAAAACAAGTAAAATATATTTGATCGTCAGTTAGATGGTTTTTTTGAGTCTTTTAAATTAGGGAGCTCTTGTATTGCGGTTGTTTCTGATTCTGAGACTGCGTTTCTTCGTTTTGAAATTTTTTTCCTAATAATTTGTATTTGTTTGTTAATAATTTTCTTTGTAGTGTTTGTCTTTTTGTTCTTATGTATCCTATTGTTTGTCTGTGTGGTGTGATTACGAGTTCGTATCTTTCGTCGTTAATTAAACAATTGTGTTTTATGATTGTTTGTTTGTTTCATAAATTGTCTCTTGACATAAGGTTTAGGATAATAGATGCAATATTGGGTTAGTGAATTCTAAGCTCTTAAACTGTTAATTCTTACAATTTTTTGTGGTTAGCTTAACTTGGGTCGTATTGGTTGGGTTGGAGAGAAAAGCGTATATCGATTCGTAAGAATGATTTTTAGTTTCTCGTGAATAATTCTAAGTGAAGATAGACTTACCTAATCTTACTTAGGGGTTGTGATTTGTGATCAAGGGTTGGAGAACAGTAAATCGATCCACAAGGTTCTGGTATAATTAGAACGCAAGTAGTTCGTTAGATACTCTTTTATGACTTACTAAGTTTAATTGTTTTAGCCTGGGTCATCTAAGAGGAGGGGGTCAAGTGAAGGATAGGTAACCGAAGCTGTTTATCCTAATTGGAATAGTTAGCTTTTTGGAAAAATTTCTGTTAATTCTGGGTCTTTTATAAGGGTTGGGTAGTGAATCGACGTTTGAGGTCGCTACACACTATTTAATGTGTGAGGGGGAGAACAAAATTGTTCTATTTGACCCAAGGATAAACCTTGATGATCAGAAACTTAGATACAATTTAATTTAATTTAAAGATTCAAGGGAAGCCTTGATGATCTGTTATTTGAAATGAAATTAATTTAAGTGAAAACAAGGATAAGCCTTGATAGTTTATTGTTAAAAGGTTAAGTTAAAAAGGTTAAGTTTTCGTCTTGATGATTGATAGTTTTTGAGATTTGCTGTTATGTTTCAGGTGATGAAGCTGGGAGAAGAGATGATTTATATATACTAACGAGGTAGGATTTATACTAACTAAATTTTGTAATTTTATATTCAATAAATATTTTTTCAATATGTTATTTAGTTTACAGCTGATTTAAGGAAAACGACTATTGTTGTTTTTATCGGTCGTTATACTATAATTATTAGGCTTAGCGCCATGAAAGGTTATTGAAGATGATTCTTCAAAATTTTATGTCAGTAAATGGAATGTTAAATTTACTGCTGGAAGTATTCTAAATTTAAAAGTTTGATCTCGTTTTTGTCGTACAATCATGAAATCGATTGGTAGATTTCTTCCTTGTCGAATGTCGTCTCTTGTTCGATGTCTGCTTCCAATACCGGGTAGTTCTCGTATTGTTCGGAAAATTGGATTTGATCTATTGAGTCGTAGAGACATATCTACTAAGTTTTTGTCATATAACATTTTCGAAATGTTATGTTTGTCTAATTCGAATCTAATTTGTTCTAAATCTAGGTTAGTTTAAGGTCTGTTTGAGACTTTTGGTCGCACCAGATGAGTTCTGACCTATTGGTTATACTCATAGAGTAATTTCAGATAAAGTACACCGTCTGCTCTTCACGATATCTTATTTTCGGCTGGATAGATTCGTGCAACTTCTTAGTCTAATACCAATCTTAATCTTACTCTTATATCTCCTAGTCTCAATAGATCAAGTGTACACCGGTATATGCGAGTTAGTTCCAGAATGAGAATAACTGTATTTTAAGCTTAATTCGAATTGTTCTGGTGTTGAAACTACAAGTAGTTTCAACACTTACAAATAAGTGGGTTGTTAGATTGATGGAGTATGATTAGTTAGTATTCAATATTTTAAAGAGATAAAATATCAGAATAATATCCAATATTAAATTCTGGTTTAGATCTTGTTCCATTAAATTTAAAACCTGCCCTCTGTTGGCAAGCTCGCAACACGTTGGCGCGAAGGCGACGGTCATTATTTTGTGATATAAAGTTTTTTCATACTTGTACTGGCTGTTTTGTATTGGACAGTTTTGTATGAGACTGTTTTGTGTGCGACTGTTTTGTATGAGACTGTTTTGTACAGACACGTATATTTCATTATTACCTAAAAAACTCCAGTACGCGCAATCTAAAACAAGCTGTCGCCGTAGCCGTATTGCGTTCATGTCTGACTGATGGTGCCACTTTGCTCCTACTCACGTCGCAATTTTGCCGACTTTGCTTGAGTCGAAAACCTATGTTTGACCGCGAAACTTCTCCGGTCGTGGCTTAAATTGTGCACCTCGGCCCGGGCTGCGGTTAGTGTTTTTATGTTTTGGTCTTTTCTACCTATTAGGTTAGTTGGCACCTTGTTTTGGTTTTACGATGATTAATGCGTCCTGCTGCTTACATTCAAACGTTTTCAGTAATGCCAGTTCTTGGTTCTCGGCAGCTGTACATGATGAAGTTTTCTGTTGCTTTCTGATTTGCTAGAACTTCAAATCGTTTTTTTGCAGCTTTTTCGTACTCACAAAATTAGATTGCAATCAAATCAATACAGCTAAATTTAAATTAATTTGAGTTCATTTTAAGCTCTTCGGGTTTACTTTTTGGATTTAATCGACAAAATAAGTTCAAACCGATAATTTTCATGAAACTGTATAGAAATGTGTTGTTAAATTGTTTGGAAAGTTTAAGAAAGGATGGATAACCGTTGTCAAGCTCGTTTTATTCAAACTACTCAGGGGCGGATCTAGGATTTTCTCGAGGGGGGGGGGGCGGATTTTCGAAAAATTTTCCAAAATTTTGACGACCTTTTTTTTTTTTTAGGTCGACCAAATTGATTTTTTGAGCTCTCCCAAAGCACTGTTTTGCGCCTATTTTGGCAAAGTTTTCTGCGCCGCAGGCAAATTTTTGAAAAAACAGTCAAAAAAGCCGATTATAAACCAATTTTTTCGAATTTTTCGGCTATATAGCTAATGAGAGTAAATTGTCAATAATATCTATTTTTGTGACAAAATTTGCGCTAAAAATGTAATCATAAAACTTGCTTTCAAAGAAAATTTCCTTAAGATAATGTTTATCCATGGAAATGATTCGTCGGGCAACATCTCAGATTGGGGCGGGGGTTGCAAACGCCCCCTTCCTCGGGGGCTTCGCGACACCCTGCAGACCCAAAGGATCCCCCTTTTACTACTTTGAGACATCCATTTTTGACTGACAAAATTTTGCCAAAATACGATCTTTATAGTGATTTGATAGAGCTTGGAAAATCAAATTGGTCGAATTAAAAAAAGTTGAATTTTTTTTTAAAACTCTTCCCTCGAAAAAATCTTAGAACCGCTGCTGCAGTGATCACAATAAAAATCGTTTGCGGCTACCATTTTTCATGCGGCTGTAGGTCATCATAGCAGTGACCTAAAATTATTTTTGCTCAGTACAAAATATTGCTCAAACTTTGGAATACTACTATCGTTATAATTACTGAACAGAAAAAGAGACTACAACAAAACTGATTGCTGAGAACCGAAATATGTTTTGAAATTGATTTTGTTGAAATTTTGATTGCTTTTTTTCATCTAACTAAAATTATTCTGAATCAATGTAATCTGATTTTTGTTAGACAAATTTGCTCGTATATAAGGCAAAGCTGACTGCCCTTTAATCGAGATCGAACAATTTGTGTCAAAGAAATTTGAAAAGCTAACATTTTTGGTTAAAATTGAATATCAAGCCTAAAAGTTTCGTCCTACAAAACTATTACCACCCTTTTGCCTGTCTTAACTTAATTTAGAACAATTTTATAAAGCGGGGTAGTTCGCGATGCTTTGCGGCAAAAAATACAGCGCGCATGGTGGTTTCAATCATCTGATGGACTGTGGACCCTCTTGGGCAAGTGCGGACACTTTTTCTGGGGAGGAGGCATGCGTAGGGACACCTCGAAATACTAGAGCAACGACTAATCTCATCCGCTTAGAAGTATCTCAGGATTTTAGAGACAGTCCAGAAAAACGGCCAACAAGAGCTATTTAGAGACATCAGACAGAAAAAAGATGGGTGTTGATAGAAGCATCAGAACAAAGTTGAACTTCGCAGCGAATGATGGCGAATTTAAAGCACTATCGGTTCACGGTCAGATCAACTAGACTATCTTGGAATTACGATCAATTAAGGAGGATGAATTAAGGACTGGACCGACTGAAAGGTCTACAATTTAAATGCAGTATGTGACACCCAAAAGTGTCCCAAGTCAATTGCGCAGCGTGTCGCCAGACTCAGTAGGAGGGCTGAGAGAGTCAAAAAGTATCACAGGTCCGCAGCTGTGTAAAAAGCAGAGTCAGTAGGAATGTTAACCCGACTGAAGACGAGGACTATTGACTGCGGACTATTGACCCGACCAGGCCAACCGCGATTGTTCAAGAAAAAGACTTGTTGGTAGAAATTGTTTGGGCAGCGGAAGACATCAGTGAAGTCTAGCTAGAGAAAGCTATAAAAAGAATAGATAGGACCCTTTCGGACAATTTAGCCCCTTTCAGCAAGGTGGAGTACAACGAACGAGAGGATATCCACTGGGATCAAATAACCTCTTGAAATGCCTCATTGCAGATACAAGGCAGAGCTTTTACACAAGTTTTTTTTACACAAGTAGAAACAATATGAAATTTACTGGGCGGAAATATCAAACAACAGGGGCAGGAAGAAATTCTCAACCAGCTGCTTTCATTTGAAGCAACGGGAGGGCAACTCCCAGCTGAGAAGACGCTGGTTAGAATACGGAAGGGTTTCTTGTGGGAGACGATATGGACAGAACGGACGTGAAAAAAAAGTTCAGTATTGGCCAAGCCGTTCACACCAGAGTAAAAAAAGGAAGAAGAAGCGGGCGGCGGATTAGGCACTTTTTGATCCAAGAATCAAGTTCAACACAGGAGCATTTGATATCGCGGGATCAATGACAATGGTGACGATTAAGAGAGAAGCATGTGCTTGTAGTGATAAAAGTTTTCACGATAACTTGATTGCAGTTCTTCTGGTGTCATTGGATTCTTGTGATGTGATTCGTAAGAAAATGGGGTTCTGAAGTTTTGTGGTTCCCTTGTTTTGAGCACAGATCAAGAAAAGTTTTGGTGGCAGAATGTTTCAAAGATGTGCCAACTTTTGGGTATCGAAAAGACGCAAATTTCTCCGTTTGAGCCGGAGGTTACCGGACTGACGGAAAAGCATAAATTAAAGGTGGCTGATTTCAATTCGAAGTGTTTTGCGGATAAACCAAGGACGTGGGTTATGATGTGGCCGTATGTGCATCTTTTTTTTACAATGTGACGATGAATTGGATAAAGGGAGCTACTCCATTTGGTATGGTGCATGAACAGGAGTGCCAATTGACTTGCTCCAATTGAATTATTTTTGAATTTCCAATTGACTTGATCTACAAGGAAACTTGCGAGGAAGTTTTGATGAAGAATATTTTTGCGGAATGGCTATACGGGCAGCTGCAAGATGATCATCGCAGCGCAAAAGAAGTACTGGGGACTGACTAGAGTCAGAAAAAGGATCAGTATTGGAAGAAAATTCATGGGCAACCTCACGCGACTGGTGACAAAGTCTCCGTTCGTCAAAAGAAAAAAAAGGTCATAAAGTCCTTTGACCTTTGGGAAGGACTCTATAATTTGATGGGCAGGATTTCCGAAGTCAACTGCAAGGTATCGAAGGTGTCCAAACCGAGTAAGTTGAACTCCTGTTGATCAACATGCATGTTGAAACGTTATGTTGCGGAGTCAGTGCAACCAGACAAAACAACTGCAAGGAAGCAACTGGTACCTTGCCGGTCAGTTGACTTCGATGAGAAGTCAAGAAAAACAAAGCTTCTTTGAAAAAAAACTGAGGAAAATTAACCACTCGCAGGATAAACAAAAACTTACGAAGGCAGAGCGATGTACTAGAGGCAAATAACTCAATGAAAATGGAAGCCGTACAGATACAGGAGCCCGCAAAACACCTGAGCGAAGCTGAAATCAGACATCCTTAACAGGTGTCAGCGGATGAGTCAGAGCAACGGTCTGAATTCAGGGATGCGGGCCGCCCCAGCTGAACACAAAAGCCACATGCACGCTTTGGGATCGACGCGTTTTTGAGTTAAAATTTGTTTTTGAGAAAACTGTTCAACCCAACTCATCAATCCTAGATTAAAGCCAGATGTGATTCGTCATCTGGCTATTGCTTAAGTCTTGAACACTTACTCTATTTTTTAGACGAAAGGTTGGGCTGTACTACGCAGAGTGTTTTTTGAAGCAGTCATGTCTTGTATCTAGTTTACTTCTTCTCTAGTCTTGTATCTAGTTTACGTCAAGTCTTGTATCTGGTGCTTAAAGTTTAGAAGAATTTTAATAAAATTCACGGGCTGACTGGTAGATTCTCAATTTTATCACAGCTTTACTCTTTTCGGGAATTTGGACAAGAAAACGAGAAGGAAGATATTGGAAAATTTGTTTAGCTATGGAGATAGATAACTAGGGTAAATTTTGGGTCACTGTTGGTGCTTAACAAGTAATAAAAGTCTTAGGAAAGGAAAAAAATTTACAACTACTTTTTGACTTAGTAATATTTCAAACCTTATTCAGGAGAAAAAATCACTAGAATGTCAGGCTGTACAATTTGAAATTGTACTGTGTTATCGAATAACTGCAGATCAGTCTTACATGGCCCTATCATGGGTTTATAGAGGGTCAAAATTATTGGCCAAGCTTGTTTTTAACCTCAGTGTAGTGTTTTAGCCGAAGGAAAACAATTCATAAACATCAACTTTTTGACTTTGTTTAAAGCTATAAAATTGGAACAAAAACTGCCGCGAAAAAAAAACAATTAGAGTGGCATACGAGATTGCGGACAATTTTTAGGAGTCGCTTAATTCGGTGAATACTTTACGGGTCGCAAATTGTGCTCATAAGGTCCAACATTACTTTCCATAGTCACCCAGAATAGAGAAAAAAGGTAACATTTGGACTTTCAACAGACAAAAACTACTAGACATAATCAAAGGACAAAAAACGCTTCCGTGTCAAGTGAGCATGGTGAGGTCAAATCCGGAAGAGAAAATTTTCGGTAGAGTTCGAAAGCAGAGGAACTCCGGCGGCGATTGCACGAACCCAGGCAATAGTAGGAAACTTTAGTTTGAGGGAATCATAGGTAATGACGGGATACGTCCTGTATTGTGATTTGAGCCATCATTGACGTTTGGACCGAAGTCTGTTAGCGTTTGGAACAACCAGCCTTTAGACCAAAAAAAGGCACTTTTCGCAAAATAATAAAAGATGCTGATTTTGTTTGAGGTTATTGACTTTTTGCAAGTTGTGCTGCACTCTCGTATCCTGTAAGATCTAAAAAACCTGGTTCAACAATTGTAAATTATCGGCAATTTAAACATATAATATGAAGAAACAGTAACAGCTGAAAACAATGAGTTAAACAATTTTCGGTTAACATTTTAGCAATACGGTTTCCAACAATCTCCAAAATCTATAAACATTTTTGATGGCAAACTGAACTTATTCGGACAAACCACTAGTTTTCAAGGCTTTTTGTCTAAGAAAATCTAATTTTAGCTTTTTCACTTTCGCGCTATAATGACGTCCTTATCTTAAGATTAATTAAGCGCGAACATCTTCCGCGCCCAAAGGAGCGAAAACGGGTGCGAGTTTTACGGCAGCTCCCCGGAGCGGGTGGTAACAACGGCGGATCGAGCTATGTTGTCTTTTCCGTAATTAAGTGTTTTTATAAGAGCCAGAGGGTAGTTTCCCCTTGGGCTGCGTTCGTCAACAACCCACACTAAATTCCCTGTTTTTAAAATAACGTCACTGTCGGAGTGCCACTTACTGCGTTTATTCAGCGCTGGCACATAATCTCGCAGCCAACGACTCCAAATTGCGTGGGCGTAGCTTTGCGCTCGGATATATTGCTTTCGATGGTCGAAGTGCTCCTGGAAAGAGAGAGAAGGGAAGATAGTACCATTTCGGCCTAACAAAAAATGATTAGGATTTAACACCTCAAAACCATCCGAACTTGGACTTACTGATGTTATAGGTCGAGCGTTCAGTGATTGTTCTACAAGACAAAAAGTTGTTTCAAGGACTTCGGGAGTGATCTTTCTACTTCCTTTTATTGCGTAGAATAACTTTTTACAACACCGAACGAGACGTTCCCAAGAACCACCATGATGCGGGGCTCCCGGGGGTTAAATTTCCACTTAATACCCTTTTTCACCAGCTCTGGGGTTGCTTGTCCCTTCCACGACTGAATACAATTCAAGAGTTCTTTCTCGGCTCCCACAAATTTGGTGCCGTTATCATACCAAATGACTGATGGAGTGCCGCGACGGGCAATGAATCTTTCGATTCCATTTACACACGAACTCGTGTCCATGGATGAGACAATCTCAATATGTACAGCTCGTGTGGTCATACATGTAAAAAGGAAGCACCATCGTTTTTCAGAAATCTTCCTGATTGAGACGTAAAAGGGTCCAAAATAATCAACACCACAGTTTGTGAAGGGAGGCTGGCGGTAACCAAGCTTTTCAACTGGAAGCTCTGCTATCATAGGTGTGACAGTTTTGGCATTGCGCTTTCTACATATAAGGCAGTGGACTTCAATGGACTTTAATAAAGAGCGAAGGCTCAAGATTGCGAACTCTAAGTGAATTACAGCTCGCAGGTAGTCTAAGAACTGGTGCTGATAGCGATAAAGAATATCACTTAAGAACAATTTCACCAGCGTATGCCTTCCATCAAGGATTATGGGGTGTTTTGTGTCATATTCAGTTTCAACTAGACGGCGAATTTGCCCAGTTGAACGAATGAGGAATGCAGGACCCATAAACGGTGCATATTGTGCGATACGACTAGACTTTTTGACGGTTTTGTCGCAGGACTGGAGCAAATATTCCGCTTCAAAAGGTTCCTTTTGGGAAATCAGCAAAAGTCATTGTTTGGCGGTTTCTAATTCAACCGGATCGGTTATTTCCTTGACTTTAGTGTGGTAGTGCCGGTGTTTCGGACTAAGTCTGAGCATGAAGGCAACCACTCGCTGGAGTTTACGAAACGAGTTGAATTCTTCCCATGCAAATAAAATGGGTTTTTTTTTGTTTTTGTGCAACGTTTGAAAAATTAGAGGCCTGCTCTAAACCTTCATTAGGGTCACAAGCGGGACCAGCCAGGCGGATTTTCTTAACTACGTCTGTGCTCGGCTTGAAAGGCCACTCGCCACTTTTCAGCAGACTTGGCCCGTTTACCCAGCTGCTTGTTTTAAAGGACTCCGCTGAGATTCCTCTGGTTCCCGTATCAGCAGGGTTGTCTCCACTTAAGACGTGAAACCACTGGTCTACGGTCGTACTTTCCAGAATCTCTCCAATCCGGTTTGCCACGAACGTGGGTTGCTTACTACCTGAGTTTAACCATTGGAGTATAGTGGTGCTGTCAGTCCACATGAACGTGTTTGACACAGGAATGATTATAGCTTTGAGGACATCTTCCTTCAATCGGGTAGCGAGTAATGCGGCCTGCAGTTCAAGCTTCGGGATGGAAAGCGCTTTCATGGGCGCGACTCTTGCTTTTCCAAAGACGAAGGTAATTTGTGTTTCGAGTGAAGTTTTCACACGGGCGCGAAGAAAAGCATCAGCACAAAAAATTTCTTCTGAGCTAACACCGAACATGTGTAACTCAACCCAATCGACTGGTGCGGAGAAGTAGCTGCGCTTTATACTCATTTTTCCTAGAGATGGCAAATCAGAGTGCCAGGCAAGAAATTTTGTCTTGATATCAACGGGTAGCTCATCATTACATTGTTGACCATGAATGCGCGATATTTTTTACAGCAATAATCGCGCTCTTACGGTATAGGGCGCTACAAGACCTATGGGGTCGAAAACGGAAGAAACAAAACTTAACACTGTTCGCTGTGTTATCGAAATTTTAAGTTCACGGTTGACACCAAAGCTTACGACCAAAGTGTCGTCGATATGGTCCCACTTCAGACCAAGAACATGGGAAGAATTATCCTCACCCACAAGTTACAATATTTTTGTTTTCCTGTTGCGGCGCGCTTTGGGGCGGGTTTAACTCTTTAATAATTTTAGTTGCGTTACTTATGAACTTAGTTAAATTAAAACCACCTAGAGCTAACAGAGTAATTAACTCTTGACTCATTTTAAATGCAACATCAGGGTCCTCAGAGGAGTCTAGGTAGTCGTCCATATAAAATTTCTCTAGAACTGCGGACGCTGCGTCAGGGAACATCGCCTGATTATCCATTGCAGTCCGTTGCAATGCATAATTTGCACACGTTGGCGAATCTCTCGCTCCAAAGATATGTCTGGTGTACTGGTGTACAACCACATCGGTTGTGGGGTCCTCCCGCCACAGAAAACGAAGAGATGGTTGGTCCTCTGGAAGGACGCCGACTTGTAGGAACATCCCTTCAATGTCAGCCGATACGGCAAAATGATGTTGACGAAAACGGAGGAGAACGAACACAAGGTTTTGCAGTAGGTCGAGTCCTACTAGCAACGATTTGTTCAATGCCGTACCGTGGAATTTAGATGCTCCATTAAGGACACTCCTCACTTTACCAGGTTTGTTTGGGTTCACCACGGGATGGTGAGGAAGATACCACTCGCGTATGTTGCGGTTCGAAAAATTATGGGGAGAAACTTGAAACACGTATCCTTTATTCAAATCATCTTCGATAGTTTTTGAGTATTGATCCCTTAAGTGAGGATCTTTCGCTAAACGTTTTTCCAACAATTTTAACTGAACCAAAGAGGAATAGTAATTGTCTGGTTACTTGATAGATTCTTCTGCCCAAAGCATACCTGCAGCGTATCTTGATCCATCATGGACGGTGGAGGAATCAAGTATTTTAGCCACTCTTTTGTCCTCGGCTGAACGGGAGTCGACCTGTTTGTAGGCTCCGTATGACTCTATTTCATACCAGCGTTTGATTTGACAAACTAGTTCGGTATCATCCGTATGGCATTTGAAACAAGTAGAAAGGAACCAGTAGATGTCGGCATTGGGACCCAGCCTATTGGAAGGCGAACCGCGATGGGCGAAGTGTTTGGATCGGCCTCACTCTTGAAATACTCCTCAGGCCGAATAGCATGGAAGGAGTCTTGACCAATTAATAAGTCTACATCGGCGTAGCTATACACAATTGGTTTGATTGGAGCAAGGTACGGATACTTGCTCTGTAATGCAGGGATGTTGACGGTATCGGTACCGACTTTAAGTTCATCTTTGACAAATGCGGTTAATTCGAACGTGTTTTCGAATACATCGAAGTTAGAAGATAACTTCATCTGAACTTGTTTCGTTTTAACAACACCCGTGGTGTTAATACCATTTACTGTGAGATCCATATCTCTTCCTGAAAGGTTTAGACATTTGACTAATTTAGCCGATATCCAGGAATGACTAGATGCTGATTCATACAATGTTAAACAATCAGCACTCTGGAATTCGGTGGAAACTTGGAGCTTGATTATGGGCAGTAACCATTTCGATGTTATGATTGATGATTGGTCGTTCGAGATTGCGCAACCTACATCCAACGGAACGGGATTAATGTCTGCATGATTCGAACTTGCGTTTGGTATATTCTTGCTGAATGATTTTCGATCACCGTTTGTGATCGCTTTATCCGGCTCTGCATTGGATCTTGTTTGACCATCGTTGGGTTTTGTATGGATATCATTTTTGCCCGGATTTCGACTAGGATAAACACGTTCAGCACCATAGAGAAGTAAACTATGGGTGCTAGTGCAACCTGCTTTGGTGCATTTTTTTGCTCTGGGACATTGCCGGAATGCGTGGTTCCCTGGTAAGCAGGAGAAGCAAAATTTGTTTTCCGCAGAGAGTTTTGCAGGTTGTGTTGGGGTTTTCTCGTTAAACACAGAGCACTTCTACAAGGCATGTTTCCCCTTGCAGAGGATACAAGAAGGATATTCAGGCTTTTTCTCAACTGTACTTGTCGAGGCAAAAACTCTCGTTACAGCTTTAGTTTTGGATGGCTCTTCGACTTTGGGCTTTCCAGGCATAATTTTCATTTGCTCATGAGCTTCTGCTGTTTCTTTTAACCATTTGTTAAAGTCACTTAGGTTGGGGCGTGACCAATTACGTTTCACGACAAAAAATGACCACGATTCTCTCATGTTTGGTGGAATTTTCGAAAGAGCTTGATTTAACAAAGAGACGCTTTTCAAATATTCTTCATGCTCAAGAGACCTAAAGACAGCCACTAGACTTGAAATGGTCATCGAGAAGCTAATGATGTTCTCAGAATTGTGCATTCGAAGCTACGAGAAACTGGACAACTTATCAAGGTGGGCCGTAATTACGTTTTGTGTCTGGCCAAACTTTCTTTCTAGAGTTTTCAGAGCATCCTTATTCATTCTTCCACTGTATGCAAACTCTGCTATGGCTGACTTAGATTTTCCCGTGACTAATGTTTTTAAATAAGTTAACTTCACATCATCGCTTAGGGACGCTGCGTCTACAGTACTGCAAAATTGGCCAAACCTTTCGTGCCATTCGGGTTGCCATCGTACTGGGCCAGCTTCCGGCTATTTGGTTATTTTTGCATGTAAACGAAAGCTGATCAAAAGTTGTTTGGCTGATGGCCTGAAAAGGGTAATTTATTGCTTAGCCCTTAACAGACCAGAAAAATAAATGGCTACTTTAAGACGGTTAAAAACGAGTAGGGTTAAAGTAACTGCCGTCAGCCAGTCATCACTTGTTATCGCAGTGGCACATTGGGCAGATTAATGACGGCAGATTGTCCGCTAAACGGATTATTCACTGAGGCAGGGTTGCTATACACGTTATGTGATAGCAAGTTTTGATTTCTTCAGATTAAATTTGCAGATTTGGATGGCTCTTCGACTTTGGGCTTTCCAGGCATAATTTTTGTTTGCTAATGAGCTTCTGCTGTTTCTTTTAACCAATTGTTAAAGTCACTGAGGTTGGGGCGTGACCAATTACGTTTCACGACAAAAAGTGACCACGATTCTCTCATGTTTGGTGGAATTTTCGAAAGAATTTGATTTAACAAAGAGACGCTTTTCAAATCTTCTTCATGATCAAGATACCTAAAGACAGCCACTAGACTTGAAATGGTCATCGAGAAGCTAATGATGTTCTCAGTGTTGTGCATTCGAAGCTGCGGGAAACTGGACAACTTATCAAGGTGGGCCGTAATTACGTTTTGTGTCTGGCCAAACTTTCTTTCTAGAGTTTTCAGAGCATCCTTATTCATTCTTCCACTGTATGCAAACTCTGCTATGGCCGACTTAGATTTTCCCGTGACTAATGTTTTTAAATAAGTTAACTTCACATCATCGCTTAGGGACGCTGCGTCTACAGTACTGCAAAAATGGCCAAACCTTTCGTGCCATTCGGGTTTCCATCGTACTGGGCCAGCTTCCGGCTATTTGGTTATTTTTTCATGTAAACGAAAGCTGATCAAAAGTTGTTTGGCTGATGGCCTGAAAAGGGTAATTTATTACTTAGCCCTTAACAGACCAGAAAAATAAATGGCTACTTTAAGACGGTTAAAAACGAGTAGGGTTAAAGTAACTGCCGTCAGCCAGTCATCACTTGTTATCCCAATGATACATTGGGTGACTGCGGGTGTCCACGTTATGTGATAGCAAGTTTTGATTTCTTCAGATTAAATTTGCAGGTGTTTGTGACAAAACGGCATGAGGGTGTATCCAAAGTATTGATTGGAGATGGCGGGCATGTTTCCAACAACTCGAGAATCGTTATTAAAATTGTTGACGGGGATATGTTGAATGGAAGACGAAGGATGAGGTACAGAGAAGTCACAGCATACCGGAGTATTGGTAGCTGCTGTTACAGCTGGATTAAAAAATGACGATGTATTGTTTTCGCAAAAGGTAGCGTTATTTGAAATAAGCAATGACTGCGTTTCGTGCTCAGAATTAGTGGATACAGCGTGCTTGATTCCATCGCCATCGCTGAAGGAGACGGTTGGTTGATAGGGACAGCATTGTTGATCACAATCGAAAGTCTGATTCGGCAACGATCGCCGAGGTAAAGCTCCCGCTGTGGACACATTTCTGTGTTGATGCGAACCATTTTCTATATTTATACAGGTTTCAAACTTTGAAGAAGACGGAACTACCTCGGGTCCTTTTTGGTTTTCTAATGCATGATCAACCCAATCAATTACCCTGTCAGAACGACGATCAACCGAAGACGCCAGCTCGAGATGCTGATCTATTTCAGACTCTTTGAGGTATTCAGTTTTAAGCATTTTTGCTTCAGCTACTTTAATACGATTTTCTTCGCTTAATCGTTCCATTTCAAGCCGAATTTTTTCGGTTCGTAAACGATATTCTTGCTCATTACGGTCAATTTCATTCGGTTCGTAAACGATATTCTTGCTCATTACGGTCAATTTCAAATTTATGTTCTTGTTGTTTTCGTTCCATCTCAATCAGATGCTGTTGCTCTTCGATGATGGCTTCCTGCTGTTTCATCCCTAAGGTTGCTTCATGTTGTTTTTCTAACTCTTCTCGCTTCATCTTCGCTAGGAGCAGTTCTTTGCGGCGCTCACTGGGGGTCAATGATTTCATTGAGCTTTGCTTACTCGACCCGGATTTTGCCGATTTTGATGAAACTTTTGATCGACTAGTTTCACTGACGCAGACCTCTGAAGCTTGATTAGATTCCATATGAGCGCGAGCCTTACCGGTTACTTCATCGTTAACTTTAACTATCCTATCCCACCATGCAGCCAACTCCGTTAATAATTTGCTAGGTTTATCGGTTTTATTAGCTAATATCACAATTTCATCATTTTTAGCTAATGCTTTTTCGAGAATACTCTTGCAAGATTCAATTAAGGCGTTTATTTTTGTTTATTTTTGTTTACCAAATTGGTCCCTCTAAACCCTCAGTTATGCGACTGTGAACCACGGAAAGCTCATTTTCTAGTGATGTTCGACCATTCATCAATCGTCGATATTTTTACTCAATTTTTTCTGTCATTTTGATTACTTTTGAACTTTTTCACTTCTACTCAACCGCTCAACTGCTCAGTTTGAGAGAACAAAATGGAATAATTAATTTAGAACTTTAACTTTAATATCAATAAATTATATTATGACTCTTTAAACAATATCACACATTAGAGAGGCTTTTTATTTAACTCCTAGATGCTACTCAGCGTTTCTTCTTTTTCGATTAGCTTGCCGCTTGCGTTTTCTTGGCTTAGGTGTATTGTTCTTTGAAATATTATACTTTAAATTCTTGCTATAACGCCTAAGGATCGTAAACGTTTTCAGTTCTAGAGAGGGATCCTGGTGTAATTCTAAGTTTTTTTGCCCTAACTCAGTGAGATTCTGCTTCCTTCTAGATAACAGGTCTGCTACTATATTAATAACTAATATACCTGACTCTTTCAATTTACTATATATATCTTCCGTGCCTACACGTTTACAGTAAACGATTGCATAAACATTACATAAAAGAATCTTCTTAAGCTGGTTAGGAGTTAGTGCGTTAAAGTTATTACTACGGTGTGGACTAATAGAGTTTTTAACGGCGTCATGCCAAATAACAATGTCGGTTCGGTTTAAGAGATAGTGATCAAGCTGAAACTGACAAGTTTTACGGACGTTTACTGCGTTATGGTTGAAACTTAACGCGCGAATGGCTAAGCACGATTGAGATACACGCTTTTGCGAAGCGGGGGAAAGTATTTTCAAAGCGTGTTGCAGCGAGCTAGCAGCTAGTTTGAACATTTAGCGAATTAAATCAATTTTAGAGGAAGGGAATCAAGCAAACCGCGACCTGACCTCCCGCAACACCCTGAGCTAACAAGGTTGTAGCAAAAGGTAAGACGATTTGCTTGATAATACGCTACGGGTCTCGACTACGGCTAATTTTATCCATTTGAACTAGTTTAGTTAGCTTCACCACGTTTCAAGAATAAACATGGCGTTTTTCCAGAAATTTTTTTCGAAAATTTCGGATTTTTTTTTCAAAAATTTTCCAAAAAATTTTTTTTTCCGAATTTTTTTTTCTTCGAAAATTTTTTCCACGTTTTCATCCAACGGTTCAAGTTCCAACGATAACCTGATGCGTTTGCGAAATTTCGAGTTTTTTTTCTAAAAAGTCCGAAATTTGGGCAAAAAACTCGACTCGGTCGTTTTAATTAAATTATAATGAAAATAGGCGCTTTGCTGAATAATTTGCAAAACTTTAAAATTTTTGGAAAAAAAATCAAACGTTTTCAATTTTTTTTTCAAATTTTTTGGCCTTTTTTCGATACGGTGTTGAGCTTACAAACATGGTGTTAGGATAACGTAATTAAGGTTTATGAGGCCGGTTTTTTCCTAAACCCACAGAAAATTTTCTGATCAGGTTTTGGTATCGAGAAAAATTGGGGGTTACGATTTTGCCATCAAAAAACCTCGTATCAGAACTTAAAGCATCAAATCAGCAAGTTAGCACAAATAAATAAAGTTTTGGTTTTTCAGTCTTACAAGTTTTGTAGAGGCGTTCACCGGTAGAATCCAAAACTCGGGTGTTGAGAAAAAATGGATGTCCACAATCCACAATCAGGATACCTGAAAAGGCCTCCCCTTCTCCTAACTGGGACGTTTTGACTAACTGGGTCGTTTCGGCCAATCGGGTCGTTTTGGCCAATTGGATCGTTTCGGTCAATGGGGTCGTTTCGGCCAATTGGTCACCTTCTGACAATTTTTGGCTAATTGGACACTTTTGGCCAATTCGGCAGTTTCGGGCCACTTTCGGCTATTGCACAATTTCAGCCGATTGGGTCAAGTTTGGACAAATTTCGACTAATTGAACAATTTCGGCCAATTCGGATACTACAAGCCAACTTTCGCCTAATTGCACAATTTCGGCCAATTGGGTCGTGTTTGGTCAAATATCGGATAATTGGACACTTTCGGCCAATTAGGTCGTGTTTGGACAAATATCGGTTAATTGGACACTTTCGGCCAATTGGGATACTTTAGGGCAACTTACGGCTAATTGCACAATTTCAGCCAATTGGGTCGTGTTTGGACAAATATCGGATAATTGGAAACTGTCGGCCAATTGGGTCGTGTTTGGACAATTATCGGTTAATTGGACACTTTCGGTCAATTTGGTCGTCTTTGGAAAAATTACGGCTAATTGGTCTCTTTCGGCCAATTGGGTTGTATTTCGACAAATATCGGCTAATTGGACACTTTAGACCAATTGTGTTGTCTTTGAAAAATTGTTCACGATTATCGTCCGGACTATCTAATGTCCGGGTCGGCGGGCCAAAATGTGCCGTACTCTCGTATCCTGTAAGATCTAAAAAACCTGGTTCAACATCTGTAAATTATCGGCAATTTAAAAAGATAATATGAAGAAAAAGTAACATCTGAAAACAATGAGTTAAACAATTTTCGGTTAACATTTTAGCAATACGGTTTCCAACAATCTCCAAAATCAATAAACATTTTTGATGGCAAACTGACCTTAATCGGACAAACCAGTAGTTTTCAAGGCCTTTTGTCTAAGAAAATCTTATTTTAGCTTTTCCACTTTCGCGCTATAATGACGTCATTATTTAAAGATTAATTTAAGCGCGAACACAAATAATATAGATTTTATGACGACAATAGACATTACACACCACATTGGAAAAAATCCTTTGTGAAAAACAACCTTCCATCGACTCCTTGCGGCTTAATAGTTTTTCCCAGGATAGAGTAGTAATAGACCTTAGAAATGGAATAACTTGGGAAGTTCCAATGGGATATGGATGAAACTTGATTGGTAAGATCTCCGTTGGACTCGTTCTCGATTACAGAAAAATGACTCGGTTGACCTCGTGTTGGCTTTGAACTGATCTTTTGTCGTTTTGACCCAAAATTGCTTTAAAAAACCCGAGCTAACCCCAAAAAATGGCCTGTTTACAAGTCCTGAACCTTAGAAATGAGACTTGTATTCCTCGTTTTCTACAAAAGTGGGAACAAAAATCCAATCGAGAAGCTGTAGGTATGATCAGATTTGAAGCAGGGTAATTTCTAACAACAAATATAATAGATTGGAAAAGATTTATATCTAATACGGAGGGTGATAACTGTTATGCTTACCCTTTAAAAATTACCAAATAAACGAAACCTCCCCTTTTTTAATGTTCAATGCATATACAAATTTATTATTTTAATCCTCCAACAAAAAACACCATTATATTGCTACAAGAAGTTAAAAACAGAACCGCCCATTTTAGTAATGGTTGAATATCTGCAATTTAAGTAATCATTGACATCAGAAAAATTAGCATGTTAATTGCAGATATTTCTTGCAGAATTGTAAATAAAAGATTTCAATGCAATAGCAGACATAAAGAGGTGGCGGGCAATGCCCATCTATACCTTCTAGGAATTCGACTCCCTGACAGCCCAAAGGATCCCTTTTCTGTTATTTTACGGAATGCTATTGGGTCCACAGCTTAATTATGTTTTCAAAGGCGCTTCCGGCGTCAACATTGACTTCTTGACCAAATCCTTCCCATAAAACCTTCCCAAAGAGCACAAAAAATGGTACATATCTGCATAATAAAACATGTTTTTTTTTGGGATAATCAGATTGTGCAGTTTTCTCCATGTAATTTCCATTTTAAAATTTACCATGAGAAGCGTTTTTTAAAATGTTTTAGTGAAATTAGGTTTTAAGTAAACTTAAACTAATCAGATTTATCGCGAAAACTGTCATTTAGCTTACCATGACCATGCCTATGGTTCCGTCTCTTTTCTTGTTTGTTGGTTCCGCAAACTTCCGACAGATTTCGTAAAAATTGTGCTCTAAAATTTGTGCTTTTTCTGGCTTAAACCTGAATTTGCCTCTGGCTTAAACCGAAAAAAAACTTTTAATGAGCCGCCATTTAACATTATAAAAAATATTGTTCAGAAAGTTTCGATTAAAGGATCAAAGACAATCCAAGGAAACGCAAGCAAAAAAACAGGTCAAAGAGAGCCCTCTTGTTGCAAAGCTCACTTCAAACTAACAAAACACACAGTTTGCCCTCATAATTATGTTTGTCTATGCGTATTGAAAAGCCAAAATCTCAGCTCAGTGGCATAGAATCCGCTGTTTTCTAAAAAAATAAATACAAGCGCTTGTGTGATTTCTCGGTATGCAAAAATTGCCTCTCATAAAAAAAATGCTCTTTACCTTAAATTTTATATTTCTTTCTTTTTGCAGATATTAAAAAGCAAGCTCACACAGGAAATTGCTGGATTATGAGGATTATCAGTGATTTCGAAGACATATCAGAATTTTTATTACTTTTCAAATTAAGTAAGATTAGCGTTATAGTTTGAACAAATGTTTTCGTAACAAATCAGTATTTTTATTCCGCTAGAGAACTTCAATAAAATATACATTGTCAAAAAAACTGAAAACAATTTGCACATTGAGATTTGAATGCAAAATGCAGCAATTATAAATTATCAGTTGAACGCGGTTAAAAAACTATAGGCTTGCACGAACATAGCTAGATTCGTACAGAAAAAGATAAAAATTATAAAACAATCAGAAACTATCAAATAACAAACATTTATTTTTATTATTTGTTCAAAATATATTTTTCAATACAGTTTCTCGCAAAATTTTTATCTTATTTGCCCATCGAAACCATTATTTGAACTGCTCAACAAAAATTGCCTGTGAAAAATTGTTGTCTCTACTAGTTTTCTCTGCATGCTAAAAATTTTTAAAAAAGTTTGAAAAACTTTGCACTCTGCCATAATATTTTTTAAAAATTGAATTTTGCAGATATTTTGTAAACAAGACTGCACATAGGAGATCGCTGGATTATGATGCAAAAAAATACACAAAATGTGTGAATGTTTTTAAAACGATTGTTTATGAAGGCAAATAATAATTTTTGAATGTTTTTCAAACTGGGCCAGACTGAATTTTTACAGAATAAAACTCTTTTAAAGATGAATCTCCAGTAACTTGAAACCGAATGTATGTAATATGAATAGGCAACTTTTAAATCTAAGAACTCAACGGTCAATTGTTTCAGCACCACTGGAGAATGACAACGCCGCTGGCGGGTATCAATTACTGACCATCAAGGTCACTGGCACAACACACTATAAACTGAACTCAAAACTATGATAACATAAATATGTTTCTATGGCATTTCCGCTTCTTTGAAAAATTAAAATGCATAAATGAAAATTTGAAACGAAAATGTTTTAATAACTAAAATGAGTTTTAGACCCTACGGTCAACCCTATTCCTGGACTACGTGCTCAAATGCACGGTTAAGGCAAGTTTATATAGTTTTGAGCTTTCCTTCTCCTTTTCCTTTCTTCAACATAACTCACACCATATTCCGATCCTTCTCCGCTGGCGCTGACTTTCTTTTCCCCTCATCCTGAAGAATAACATCGATCATTACTGATACCATCTTCGACATTGCCGTCCTTTTTCGTGTACTCTTCCTTCAGACTGTATCGTCCTGAATGTAAGAATTCTGGCTAGAATACGATACTAACCGTTGTTTCTTAGGCCGCCCCACTTTTTTCCTCGTTCCGTCCTCTGTGTGCACCACCGGCTCCTGCCCGATCGCATCCTTTTGCGCCTTCCACTCGCGCCTGCACTCTACGCGGTAATGCTGCTGGCTCGTCCTCCGAATCCGAATCGTCCTCTCATGACCTGACTTTGTGCGACGTGCTTCGCGTTATTGCCTCACAAGGTCCAGGGCATTCATCCATTCCCGCCAGCTTTTTGCGCAAACTGGTTGTTGTTGGCGGGCTTGCCAATTTCTGTCCCCCGTAGCTTTATCGGCTTTTTCCGTTTTTTGGCTACGCCGCTTTTCCTAAGCACAGAACCATCGGCAAATGTGATAGTATGTTTACAATCACTAGCCATTCGTTTTGTGATCAATTTGTATCTGCTATTTCGTTCCTTTATTCTCTGAAACAAGAGTTCCGATTGTCGAGCTGGCTTCTTGCTCGGCTTGTCCGTACAACCCTTTGTTTCTGCATCTATTGACCCCTCCCTCGACACGAGGTTTCCTGACAGCTTCATTGGGGGGTTCATATTTTCTTGGTCATTTTCAAATCCGAGCACATGTTCCAGTTTGTGCTAGCGGGGTTTGGCATTTTCGACGTAAGCTAATTTTTGACGTAACACTTTGTCTCAATTCAAGTTTTTTAGTGAAGGCTTTTTTTTAGGATTACTCAACACGGTGTTTGTCTCTCGGCCATGGTTTGCTTCAAATGGCGATAATTTTAACGTAGCTTTTGGCGCAAAACGCCCGCCGCCGAGGGCCCACTCGACCATTACTTCTAGCTTTCCGTGGTTTTTCTCTTTCACATAGTTCAGAACAAAGTTCTTAATACTTCCTATGGTTTGCTCTACACACCTGGTGGCCCTATGATCATCCACCGGTGAATATATAATTTGGATTCCCTCGGTGTTACAGAAAACCTTAACTCTTTTAGATATAAAACTGGACCCTTGGTCCATATATTTTTTCCGAGGGACCCATGCGTATTTATGTAACTGGATTTGAATTTGAGGAATTTATCAGATTTATTTTTATTGCATATCATTGCAGAAGGCCATCGACAGAATCGATCGAGCGCACCCAATAGGTATTTATCAGATTCATTTAGATACTTGATAGGCCCCCAGAAATCTGGTTGAATACGTTCATGAGGCTCCTTTGGCTCATACACCTTGCCAGGATCAAAATTCAGGCATAGAGTTTTTAAGTTTTTACCTGCACACCCGATGAATATATGGTAACTAAATGTCCCCCGCCGCGTCAAACATATGGCCTTCCCGTGGTGGTAGCTATTTATCCCGATTGATGATGGGTCGTCGTAGCGGGATCGGAATAGCTAGTCGCTTGTCCATCCAAAAGCATCGCTCCCTCACATGGAAGTCGTTAACATGCTATCGGAGATAATAGCCTATGGCTCTCACCTTGTCCGCAAAGTCCGGGTCCTTAAATACGAGCATGTCTCGAATTGCTTCTAGTTGCTTGTCTGCCTTGTAGTTTGCATCTACCAACTTGAGGCTAAGCAGCTCCGGTAAACAGTCTTGCTTTCTCACCACCATACAGTCCCTCAGAATGACGCTCATGATGATGTTTGCTGGGTACACTGGCGAGTAAATTTCTCCTGAAAACTTTGATTGAAGGAAAGTAATCGTGTTAGTCTTTGCCTCTATCGTTCCTGTAGTTCTGGCCTCGTGATTGGAATTTACGTTGACTACTTCTGTCTCCGACGAATTTTCGCTGCCGGATACGGTATCTGGGTATTTGGTAGGAAGTTTGTTCAGTTTCTTTAATGATAAATTCATATTGTAGGATGGAAAATTAGAAAGCTTACTTAATTCACACTCAGTAATAACTTTAACTGTTTTTGCATGTTTCTCATTTGGGTCCCCTGATACGCAAATACAAGCATTCTGATTGGCTGACGTTTCGCCGCATGTAAATGAGGCTATTGTATTTACATACTGCAACGTGATTTGCTGAAAAAGAGATGAGCTTATTTTTTCCAGCGACCGGATTTGATGCTACCGAAAAGAAAACAAGCGATTTGCTAATTGAATTAATTTTCATTACTGTAAATGTGTTATCTTATCTACTTATTCGTTGAGCTTCCCCCACCGGATGTCTTGAAAGTTAATCCGCAATACCAATTATCGCCCCCCCCCCCCCCCGGCATATGTTCGATAACAAAATCAAATGTTATGATACGACCAATCCACCTGTTTAGACGACTGAACATTGTCTTGTTTTTCTTTTTGTTTCCTTTAAAAAATATTAACAAGCGCTTGCTTTTTGCTCGGTTAATACTGTAAAAATTATTCCAAGTATCTAATTTCTAAAGTATTCGGCCCCCCAAACTACCGCCAGCATTTCCAACTTACTTCTGGAATATATTTTTTACGCCGCATTCAATTATCTTGATGCAAACGAGACGAGATCAACCTCCAGCCCTCGGGGCCCAATTGCTCAAGAACTGCACATCAAGGCTGGCATCGCACACAATACGGATATCTTCATGTACGTAAAAAGGTTTTATTTCAACTATATTCCCGACTTGTGTTTTTAAAATTTCAAATGTAAATTGGCAGCCCGTCGACCACACGCAATCATTTTTCTTGCTAAGTAATGGCCGTAGGGGCGCTGACATTTCCGCAATTGCCCGCAAATTTTTTTGCAGGCTGTGTATTGAGCCCAACAACTATTTCAATTGAGACAATGTTCGTGGCGGTTGCAGTTTGTCGTTCGGCTCCATCTTTCGAACGAGCGCAGTACTTCCAGACGCGGTAATTTTAAGCCCCAACCCCTCGCATTGCAATTTCGCAAAATTACATTTTTGTAGTTTCAGAGCCATGTTTTCTCGATCTAATCTTTTGAGATTCTCTCGACAACGGCAACATGCTCTATCTCAGTGCTTTTGGCTCATATTAGAATGTCGTCATTGAATGCGTGAGCGTTGGGGATTTCATTCAAAATGGAATCCATTATCCGTTGGAATTCCGCTGGCATCGTCGTTAGGCCGTAGAACCCCGTTTTGAACCGGTACGTACCGGTGGATTGTCCGCCCACTAACGAAAAGTTACAATGTTTGCTCGTATCTTTATGTAAAAACAATTATTCATATGCGTACGTTAGGTCCATGGTTGTAAAGTAGATCGTACCTGATTTTCTTTCGCTAACTCTTTGACCAATCGTATCCATAAGTTCTTCAATATTTGGCATCTGGTACTTGTTTTTATGTACCTGTTTATTCAATCCCTTGATTCAAGTGCAAGTTTTGCTGAACCTTCCTTCTTTACCGTGATAACAATAGGCGATACAAAATATTTATCCGAGCATTCTAAGAGTTTTTCAATATGCCCTTGACTCAGCAATTTTTCAATCTTCCTATCCACTTTAACCTGAAATCTGATCGGAACGCGCCTAATTTTCTGCTGCACTGGCACTAATGTTTTGAAAAAATCTGCTTGCGTTTTATCGTTACGGTTGCGCCCTACCCTATTAAATAGATTAAGGAACTGCTACTGAAATCTAGCTGCCAATCATCCCAAGGCATATCATCCTGTTTTTCTGAGTGCCCTTGAACAATCATGACCTCCCCCGCATCGGCTCGGCCCAGCTGAAGACGCAGCTGCGGCGTCAGATCTCGACCAATGATTGAAGGCCGAAATCCCCCGATCACCTTGATGTATGTCTCTGCCGACCATCCATTCGACGTTAGTGTCGCTATCATTTTCCCCATGAATTTCAATGGATTGTTTCTGTAGTCACAGAACTGATTCTCATTCGGGCCCAAAGGTAATAATTTCACCCCCTCTTTTCCCAGCGTTTTCCGCAATTCCCCGATAGTGAAAATCGAAGTTGGCGACCCACTAATGATCCACGCCGTCGTCGTCTGCACGCTAATCCTCAATGGCAATCGTACCACTGCCACTTTATATTCGATCTCCTCCTTTTTCCCTCTAATTGACAAGACAACGTAATCCCTGAAGCTATCCGAATCCCATCCGTGAACACGTGGCGGTCGATTATTTACCCAACCTACTGGGTTTTCGTGTTGGGATGAGATGTCATCGTGGTCCGTAATTTGGTCGTCTCCCTCCGTCTCGCAGTGAATAAGTCCGACAAGCGCTCGGTTGGCACCTCGTTTGCCCCGGCATGTCCGCTCATAGTACACTGTATTTTTGCAGTAGTTGCTTGTGGCACTCCCGGCCGGACATTTCAAAATCTGATCTGTGGTAAAATTGAGTTGGTCGCAGTTAAAAGAACCGCCTCAAACCCCGTTGAAATGGCCGTCGATATCCCCCTCGGATAGAACTAATCGGTTCAGCCTACCTGGCACCGTATTCAGCCCCCCGTTAATTTTGTAGCTTTTTGCATATTTGTCTCCCCTTTCATACCATAACGCAGTTGTGTAAACCTCAGTTTTTGTTGACCTGCCTAAATCTGTTTGGGCATCTTTGTTATTCATATTCACTATGAAAACGTCAAGCAAAATTCTTCGTTCTAAAGTGCCAAGGTTGCATTTAGCTGCCAGTCCATTCAGCACCGAGTGAAACTGTTCGAGCGTCTCCCCCTCTCTCTTCTTACGCGACAAAAGTTGATAGGTCTCGAACGATTCGGTGCGCTCTTTCTTGAAAATCTCTTCAAAATCATCCAATATCCGAGAATATTTG
>NC_087063.1:48474091-48692692 GCF_963678635.1 Symsagittifera roscoffensis | reverse complement strand
AAAAATAAATTTCGAACTAATTATACAATTTTAAACAACATGAAACAAAAATTTGAAATCAATTCACAAAATCTTTTTTTCTCGAGCAGCTTTTTTCTTGTTGCGCTTTTGCTTGCCCCTCCCTCAGTTTACTGTATATTCACTCTTCTCAAAGTTTTCACTCTTCTCAATTAGCATTGAATCTGGGGGATACTCTGAATGAGGGTAGTAAATTGGAAAGCAGGCTCCCGCATCCAGTTTCAAGCGTTAATAATCGATTATATTATAATTTTAGTACCAATTTTACTAAAATTGAGAAACAATCGATTTTAATCAATTGATAATCGATTATAATCTCTCTTTTTAAAATCAAATTATAGGTAATTATAATCCATTATAATCGATTATAATCGATTATTTATTCGTTTTTTTTTATACAATTATAGTCGATTATAATTGATTATAATCCATTATTCTTATTCAAATTTCTAGTTCTTTGGTTTCGCACAAAAATCCATTATAATCGGTTATCATTGATTATAATCCCTTTTGTTTGTCAATTTTGTCTTCGAAGTTGCACTTTATGTTTTTTGTAGACGTTGGTTTTTATGAAATAAAAAAACTTTTAAAGAAGGTTTCCAATTATTTCAAATTTATAAGTTTTTTTTTTCATTTCTTCCCCATTAGAGCTGTTTTGAAATTTGATTCGGAAGAAGTATTTTTCATTTACCGCGGGAACTTTTCCACTCATATGAAAGGATCTCTATGAAACTTTTGTTTCGTGGTAAAACTTTGGTTTCAGATGAACCAAAGTGTTCAGGAGATCTCTCTTTTAGAAATTTTATTATTGACAGAAAAATAATAACCCATAAGATATATTTCGAATATAGTTTTGAATTGACAAAATTTCGGCAAAATAAGAGATTATAATCGATTATAATTGATTATAATTGATTTTAAGAGTTTTTTTAAGAGCGATTATCTTTCTATTATAAATCCTTTAAGCACCTAATTTTGGTAATTATTATCAATTATAATTGTCAAAAAATCATCATAATAATCCGTTATAATCGATTATCGATTGCTTACGCCTAGAGATGTTAACTTGAGAGTTAACTTGATCCCAGGCGCAATATAATCGAGGTTAAATTTTCAGAAGCATAAAAAGTATACAGTGCAAGTAGCTGTTTTAGAGTAGCATACGGTGAAAGCAGGCGACAAAGCCTCTCTTCCCAGGCCCACTCATTGGCCGCCAGAGTCTTTTTGCTGATAATTTACGTTTTATTGCCGACCAGCCGTATAAATTTTAGAGGGAGGCAATTTTTCGGTCTTTTGGCGTCATCTCGACTCTTTGAGAGGGGGAGAGGCTAAAAGTTTTGTTACAGATCGCAAACTGAAATCGGTAGGCCTAATATGACGGAAATATTTTTTTCAAAAAGATTGAAAAGCCGCCCCTTCTATTGCGTAAAAACTATTGCCGGAAAAACTAGAATGACGAGGTTAGGCGCACAACTTTGTATCTGTTTGTTCCTGGATTCCAGAGACAAGTCTTTAAATATGTTCAAAACTGTGGGTGAGTTCCTGTGAGCAAAGTTTCAGTGGATTCCTCGTACAAATACCTGTAACGTAATTTTGTCGGCACAATTGTGTTGTTGTGGAATCCGCAACAAGCAGAGATAGCTAGTTGTTCTCGATACCACAATCTTGAGTGGATTCCGCAAAATGTAAGTATAATCCGCAAATAAAAGTGGAATCCGCATAATTTGTAAGCGGAATCCGCAAATGAAAGTGGATTCCGCAAATTGTAGGTAGATTCCTCATTTTGTTTAATATTGAACTTGCATATCAGCATTTAAAAGCTAGAGGTGGAATATTTGATTTTTTATCTATGCAAGGACTTATCCATTTGTCAGCGGAATCCACAAACGAATCTTAAAACATTGGTTAACTGTGCGTATGTCAAATCTTTCTTCATCTTTATCCGATGATCGGATGATTTTTTTGGATCGGTAAATTCAATCATCGAAAGCAATTTAGATTTTCTGATGGCTTGAAATGGATTTGAAATGGCAGTTCAGGGTTTGAAATGGTAGTTCAGGTTTGAAATGGGGGCAGTTAAGTCAGTCAGAAGTATTTGAGTAGTATAGCTAATTTACACTGGGATCGGGGGGGGGGGGGGGTGATCCCTACAGGGATCATTGGGTATTGAGATCCCAACGTAAATTTTTGAGATCCCATGTAAAAGTACTGATCCCATGTAAAATTTGTTATGATCCCAAATAATGATCCCACAAATTTGATCCCAATGTATAATTTTTTAAACCAATGATCCTGAATGTAAATTTTTGTTAGGTTGATAACTAAATCGTCCAAATGCCCAGACGGTGTATTTAGTTCTTTTTGTTCATGCACCAAATTGGAGCGGTATATAAAGTGGTTATAGCGATTAGTATCATGCATGGTATAAGAAAGACGCTTGATTTCTGCACCGAATATGTTTGGAAGATATGTATAGAATCAGCTTGACTTTTATTCGAATAATTTGAATAGTGCTATATTTTTAAGTATTCTATTTAGCAAACTAAAATGTTTTGATAAATCCAAAGTGGGCTAAATGGTTTTGAGCCTACATTGTAATTCGATACTTGATTAATACTCTAATTATCAAAAAAAAATGGAAAAAAATCAATTAAAGCAAATGAATAAAAAATACAAATGTTAAAAAGAAAATTGTTAAATAATGAGAAGGCATATGAAATAGGAAACGTTTCAAAATAGAATGATTATTGTTAAGGAAATCAGAAGCTTAATTTCATTGACAAGTTGATTGAAATGTATACGAAAACAGTCATGTAGAAATAAATAATAGTTTAATGAAAAAGCATATGGTTTAGGAAAGATTCGAGTATTGTGCATGTTTGATCCGTTTTTGTGTAGAAATATTGTCTAAACTTGTACCTAATTGTTACTATAAAATTGAAGTGGAACAAAATTTCCTGGGGTCCGAGTAGAGGAAAACGCATGGCGCTCGACTCTCAGCCGAAAGGCGGCGTTTCGAAACCCGTCCGGAAAATGTACTGAAAGGAGGCAACAGTTGCTGGTATTCTGATATCCCCCCATAGATCGATTTTGTATTTTTTTTTGATAGTAATCTAACTTCTCAGATTATTGCTATTAATTTAACAATTGAGTAAAAATGTCAATTACTAAAAAATGTAATGTTTAAAATGAAATTGAAAAGTGTACAAAACAGCCATATAAAATAGTTAGTTAATGAGAAAGCATGTGAGTTAGAAAACGTTTCAAAACATGATCATTTATGTAAACAAAATCAGAAGCATCACCATTAAAGTTTTTATCATAAATCAAATGTGCAATATAAAAACAAAAAGAACCGCACATGGTAGAGTTTGAGTCTTGCATGGGATAATTTGTCATTATTTCAGTGACCTGATGAAATTTCTCATTCAATCGTTTAAACAGATTGGTGTACTGCCAAAGAGGAAGACCGAGAGGATCAGCAAAATATAAAATATTTCTTCTGTTGCAAATCACAATCCAATGTGTCCCCAGAGAATCTGATTTTGAAGTGTTCACAATCATAAAGATGTTGTTTGGGATGTGAGGTGGAAAATTATCCGCTGCAAATACTCTTATATTTCAGATGTTTACAGTTCTGAATGAGATCCTGTAACTGGATTTCATCCATTTTCAGACCGTCGAAATTGGAAGGACGTTCTTTGTAACTTTACGGTCAGATGTAATAAATACATTCGATGAGCGTATACCCCAAACAAAAATTTCCAGGTTTGCTGTCAAAGCGTTTGAGAATTGAAGATCGAGTGAAACTGAGCAGTTAGTAAGTTCTGGATGCAAGAAGTCATGAGCTGCCTGCTGTGTGCTAGTGAGATCGAAACACATAATAAAGTGCTGTTGGTAGTTATCCAGAGTGATTCCCAGCCCGCAGTGCAACAAACCTGGCGCTGATAGTGTGTTAAAGAAGAGACGTTTATGATCTTGTGTACTGATTGGTGTACTAGCTATTGGTAAACCGTTCCGTCTCAAGGTAACTTGCTCCAATCCAAACTTTTGATAATGAAAAGGATTCGTTCGGTTTGTTCCTAGAAATGCATTATTTGTGTTCAATGCTATTATAATTTGTCTAACCGGTTCACGAGCAAAAATATCTTCCTGTTGCCAGCTGCGCTGACCAGCTGTTGCAAGAAATGTTTTTGTAATTTCTTCTTGATATGGGTAGTTCGCAGGAGTTTTGAGCAAAGTTGATTCAATGGCAGAGAGAACATGGTCGGTCACAGTCATTTTTCTAACATAGAGGTTCGCTTCGAGTATTTGCAGCTTGTAATGCTTGGCAGCATCTTCAGATATGATGAGAAAGTCTTCATGCGAACGTCTGTACGAAAGTCTGAGGGTGACACCGCTCAACAAATGCTTGTCACATGTGAAAAAATCAACTCCAGCGGGTCCATAGAACCAAATTTCCCTCGATTCACGGACCAGTTCTCGTTGAGATGTGAAATCAGCTGCATCTATTGCAGTGGGATTGTTTTCAAAACGATATCCCTGACACTTAAGCCATGAGTCCAATAAAGCTTTTATGCGCAAAATTACTATTGGCATTTGAGATTTTGAGTCCATTAGCAGAGAGGGTACAATCAGAGAAAAGGGAATACAGGGAGTTGTTTACGAGGAACGGTGAATCAGACACAGTAGGATCAGTGTTGTCGTATCGCAGATCAGCTCCATTTGATTGCGTTACTTTGCATGATATTTCCAAATAAATTTTTTGCAGGTCAACAAAATTATTACGGTCACCGGTGATTTCAAATTCAAGCATTGGTCCATTAGGTGAATAGACAGGTCCAATTTTTTGATCAAAAGCGTTTTCAAAAGTAATCAAAAGAGTTTGTTTTTCAAACAAATCCAGAGAGCTATGGGAAGCTTCATTGGGTAACAAATTAGCGATCATTTTTTATGTTTGAGAAAAAATCTGCTCGACTTCTCACTGGTCTGGTTTTTCTTCGAATGGTTGTTTTTCTTTTTCGAGTCCCTACTGACCTTCTTCTTCGTAATCCATTCATTGGTGTCTTTCGACGACGTCTACTACTGCCGAGTTGTTTTCTTGCAGTTTTTGTGACAGTGTTTTTCAATGCTTGTTTAGGATCAAAAGTTCTCTGCCCAGTTTTTTCGCAGCCGGTAGAATAACCCGTCGTGCAAACGGTATAGCAACACGACCAATACCAGCAGCCAAAGCGCCAAATTCACTGCCGCGTTGTCGGTAGTGTCCAGAGAAATGAGGAAGTGAAGCTTGCTTTGCATAATATTGTTCCATTGGTTTTCAATCAAAGCGCTTGAATTTTAGAGTCAACACAACTTTACCATATCCTGCAAAGGGCACTAGTCTTCCAGTTTCTGTGCGCAACTGTACCGATATTGATTGTACAGATGAAGTGAATAATTTTTTGTAGTCTAAATTAGTGAAGTTTTTTCGATGATTAGGTTCAATGCTGCAGGCACTACCGTTTTTGATGCGTCTATTTGAATCAATGACGCGTAACAATGGGGCCTTTGCATCACCAACAGTTTGGTATTGAAAAATGTCAAAATAGACAAAAATTAGACTTGTCCCACTTGATAAGTCATATGGGAAATGAGATTCGTACAGTTCGTTTCCCTCATAAGATGCATCGAAGGAGGGTATCATTTTGTAACCAATTTGATATTCACCGTTCTCATCAAGCTTTGCATTGTAGCCTAACAGACTGGGTATTTGGGGACTTGGCAATGAGATTCCTTCATTTGCGTTCATCCAAATGCTCATGCTATTCGTGATTTCTTGAGGACTCGCATCAAAATGAATTTTGTCTGTGAGTTTTGTTTTTATCTCATTAATCAATTGTTCTATAAAAGTGTTTTCTCCTGATTTGATAAAAACTTTTTCACCATAGTAAGGTCTGGAAATTGTATTCCGATTGCCAGCGTTGGATTTACTGGCTACTACTTCGGATGCTCTGAAGTACGTAAATTCCTCATCAGTTACATAGTTTAATTTTGTTGGGAAAATTATTTCTGAGAGAGCAACTCTCCAATCTCCGTCTAAAGCTATTTCTTCTTTACAAAAATTTCTAAAACTGGCCAAAGTGTTGTCTGGGAAATAATCCATTGATGCTGTTGAAATCAAATGTACAGTAAACTCATCACTGCCCATTTTCGTTATAATCAGCTTTGTTTCCAATTAAACCAAGTTCTTTTTCATAAAATTTTCCGTTGATTTCTTCTTTTTCCGCATCAATTAGACTGTATGTTGGAGGGTTTACAGTAGGAATGGCAACTATTTCAAAAACTTCGTCTGTAAAAATCTGCTTGTAACCTTTTCTAAAAGGCAAGTCAGTTTTCGCTATTCGCACATAGTCACCAACATAAAATTTTGGTTTCTGTACCAACTTCGATGAACTGTTTGCAATTAATGAAACTAAAGCAGGTAGATGTTTTCTTGTGACCTTGTTTGGAGCCAATTTTGTTACTCTATTAACGCGTGAGTTAATCGTTTGAACAAAACTTTGTAATTTGTCAATATAACTGTAAGTCCATTCAAACTCCAAGTACTTGTAGATAATACTTTTCAGCGATCGAATATTTCTTTCGGCAAACGCTGATTTTTTTTCACTGTGAGTATTGTATTTGATGATTTCTCGTTTAATACATAACTTTTCGAACTCTCCTTTAAACTCGGTGCCTTTGTCAACCCAAACTTTTTTTGGTTGTTTTGTTTTAATCATTTTTTTGAAAGCTTCGGTTGTTTCTTTAGCATATTTGGTCTTCAGGGGTTCCACTCGTAAGTAGCGAGAGAGACAATCGACAGCAACTAACAAATATCGTACCCCTCGGTTATATTTGGTCAATTTATCAACATAAGCCAAGTCAAGAGACCAAATTTCGTTGATATCGTTAACAATCACTTTTAGCCGAGGATATGTTTTACGAAACAATCCATACTTTGTATGTGATGATTGAGATCTCAGAAATTTTTAAACTTGTTTTGGTGAGAGCTGACCAGCATTTGTTAAATTTTTAACGCTCCCAAATGCAGCTGGACCTTTCGTGTAGAGTAATTTGAGTTTCTTTTCTTCACTGATAGTAGGATTTCCATTCTTTTGTTGATGTCGTCGCAAACGATTCTTTACTGCTTTCATAGTTTTTATCATCGTCGTCATCGTCGTCGTTGGTGGTGGGGAAAAATTCTTTTTTCTGGGTTTTTCTTTTGTCGGATTGCTTGGTTCTGGGTTTGAAAGTTGTCGATCGAGTCTTCGAAGAGGAGGGTTTTGATCTCTTCGATTCCTCAGTTGTCGGGTTGTCGTCGGAGACAAAGTAGGAAGAAGTTGAGGGCTTAGCTGCTTCGCTCTTAAGCGAGCGGAGAATCTGTTTGGCATAAGTGTTGGACACCAAACTAGGATCAAGATTCAGTTCTTTCAAGTTTTTTTGTGTTTTGCTGTGTATCGTACAAAAAAGATTCAATTTTAACGAGTGTTGGTTTTCTTTGAATTAGAAAATATCCATCAACGTCTAAAGTCAGGGATTCAACTTTGAACAACTGCTTTAACACTATGTTTGCCCTTTCCAATTTATTAGCTTCCAATAGCTCTTGAATGGATTCCATAACTTTTCGAAACACTTCAGCGATTTTTCCATTACTTTTTTCATCGTTTTTTTCTATTTTCTTTGAGCTTGTCTGCTGCAGTGAATTGTATGATTCAAAATTTTTATCTGATTCATCATAACCATCGCCACTGAAATTAGTAAGTGCAGATAAATTTCTTTTGCGAAGATTTGGTACTACATTACTAGGGGTTAAAGGAATAGGAGATGTTGGGTTTAATGGTGGTGGAGAGTCACGGCTGATATTTCGTTCTCGAAATCGTTGTATGTAATTGAGTTGAGATGATTTGTCGTTAATTAATGGATTATGAAGGATTTGAGATTGTGGTGCAGTTTTTTCATCTGGAGCATATGTTTTTCGAGGAATGAGGATGAATTCTTCAGCATACATGCCTGAGGTTCTAGTTTTTCAGGTAAATGTAACACGATTCTCCGATTGATTTAACCAGTGAAATATTGTTTGCCAAAATTTTTCGTTTTTCTCGAATACTAAACTTAGGGTCAACAATTTTTTCAAATGGTACTTTCTTACTCTCGATGAAACTTTTGTTGGCTGGAACATGTCCCAGAAAAACATTTACAAAACAATCGCAGAGAAATCTAATAAAATTTGAATCAGCTCCTGTCAAAATTGATCTACAATGGTGACTATTGAGCATTTGCTTCAATATACATAATTCTTTCTCTTTCATTTTCAAGAGATGTGATAACTGTTTTTGAGGATGGTAAATAGAAAATGGTTGGTGATGGTGGAACTATGTTTGACGAATAACGAAGACATTCTAAAGTTTTGGGATCCAAGTCTATCAACAGATGACCGAAATCTTCTTTCGTTGCCAACTGATACGCATGACGGAGGAATTTTGCATTATTCAATTGTCTGCCTAAATAATCAATTTGTTGAATGTCTCGAGGTGATTTGAACAAAATTAAGTGAGTTGTATTCAAATCTATTGTACGTGATTGCATACTTTGCTGAAATAAATTGTGCTTGACATAAATAACATGAACATTTTTATGTCGGCCTGCTGTAGCTAATTTAACAAAATCTTTTTCTTTAAAAATTTCTTCACAGGTATCATCAAAGACAATCATACAATCTCGTAAGTTATTATCAATTTCAAAGCTGGACAATTTTATAAATTCAATATCAAATTTGTTGTGAGAAACAAAGGAACGGTATTTGGGTTGATCGTGAAGATAAAAATAAAATAATTTGTTATACGATGGATAGAATGTACCTTTGAAAAGCATTTGAAAAATTAAATCAGTTTTGCCAGATCCCGAGGGACCTGAAACGGACATAAACAGACGATCTTTTGTTCAAATGATCTTATTCATTATTATAACTTGGGATTGGGTAACATGTAACCAACTGTACTGGATAGTATTGAAAGCCAAATGGCAGTCTCGTCACAACTAAGATTGTAAAAAGACAATTTTGAAATAGATAAAGAGAGCAAAATGAAAATGAAACAGACTTGTGTGAAAAAGAGAACTTCTGCAGACGGAAGAGAAACAGAATTACAAAATTTCCAAGATCTGTTTTCGTGAGATAAAGACTGTTTGACACCACCAATGTCTACAAAGTCGCAATCATTGTTCTCGACAGTGGTGGCTTCTTCAATTTCCATGTTAAGTGAAAGACTTTTTTTGCTTATTTGTATCAAGGTTGATAGATACAACTGCATACCAATCGCCTTTTTTTCTCTCTGATCTATTGCCGTTTGGTTTGTATTTTATTATATATCTTGCTATGTTTTTGTCTGTCAGAAGTATCCGAACAATTTTTTCTACGTTTCCGGTACTGATTTCGTCTAATAACTCTTTTGGTAAATGGTGGAAAAAACATAAACAAAATTCCTGGAGTCTGGACATTGTACAGGTGAAAGTAGTCAAGAACTGTAAAAAACTTCCGTAAATTGTCGATTTCGATATCGTTCAGTGTAATTTGTTCGAGTTTTTGCAAGAGTGGTTTTCCTCGACAATCTAATATGCCTGTGTGTTTTCTTTTGGCAAAAAGATTTTTTTGAAATTTTGAATTTTCAAACACGACATGTTAGCAACTAGTAATCACACAAGATCAAAAGAAAATGAAAACAATCAATAAATATATTTATTATGATTCACAAAACTTGGCATATATATGTGATTCGTCATTTCGGTTCAACAGGCAAATCAACTCCTCGTTCAATGAAGAAAAACTCATTCTTTGCGAATTTGTCATGGTTGCAATTAGATTTGAACTTAACAACAAAATGAGCAGCAACTCTGATAGTGGCTTGAACTAAATGTATTTCCTCAACGTTATCAGTTTTGACTAATTCTTTCAGTTCAGCTGGAAGCTGATGGTCATGCAAATGGATTTGTCTTCTCTCTCCCAGCTGAGGTTGCAGTTCTTCCAGGTTGAGATTGAACAACGGAATTGACTGGCGAAATTCCTGGAGTCTGGACATTGTACAGGTGAAAGTAGTCAAGAACTGTAAAAAACTTCCGTAAATTGTCGATTTCGATATCGTTCAGTGTAATTTGTTCGAGTTTTTGCAAGAGTGGTTTTCCTCGACAATCTAATATGCCTGTCCGCGTAAGAGTAACTTTAATTGTTGGTGTTAAATTGTTGTCAGGACTCTGATTAGTCATTGAAGCGTAAACCACCAAATTTGGAGATAAGGTTGTTTGCATCATTGGACAGTTCATTTTGTAACCAATCGAAAAAAACTTTGGATTTTCTACGTGTACAATGCTTTAATAATTGATGCGAGGGAAGTAAATGAGAATAACTGTTCAATCTTTGGGCAGCCAATATCTTCCAAATTTGTCACGGTTAAATTCAAATATTCAGCTAATAAAACAGATTTTTGTGTACCTTTAGCAAAAAAATGGGAATTTGGGTTCCTCAAACGAATGCTGTCAAAAATTTGATCCAAGTATGAGTAAGGGTATTCACCTTCGTCCCAACGAAGCCCGTGTAGAAATTTAGATACCCAATTGTACGCTTTTTTCTCTTCTTTTGATAAATTGTTGAATTGAACTGGTGGCAGAAAATGAATTGTATCAATTGTATTAGCAGAGCAAACGGAAAGTTCTTTTATGATCAAAGGTTTCTTGCCACATTTAAATCCTTCAATATCTAAAATAATGAGATGGTTGAAAAACAATTTTTTAGTTTTCTTTCTTTGGGTTAACATGACTTTCACTCAACATTCCAACAAACGAAATAACTTTGGTTTGAATGTTTTAAGAAATAAGCAAAACGCAATACCTGTCACGTGACCCAGGTAACAGTTTTTTATTGGACAAGGCAAAACATATGTGTACCCAGGACCGGTATGATTTTTTTCTTGCAAATATCCCGCTGCGTCATGCAATATAGCATGTATTCTAAGAAATTTGAAATGTTTCAAGTGTTTGTCGAGCGACGAATTGTCTATTCCAATTAAACCACCATATGGTCTGTTTTTCAAAACAAAATCCAAATTAATATCAGTATCCAAATACAAACAAGTAGCTAAAAAATACTGAAATCTGACTGATTTGTCTGGATATTGTGATTTTAAGTCTATAAAAATTTCATGAATGAGTTTTAAATCGAAAGTTGAAATCATGTTTACTGAACTCAATATAATAGAAAAGGAATAATGAAAAGTATCAATTAAAACTTAACTTTCTCTTCAACAAAAAATTTCACAAATAGCACATCAGTATCTACATCAAGTTTTCCATATCCACTTGTCAAAATATCCATTATTTTACAAAAAGCGGCAGAATGGGGTCCATTAATTAAACTTTCAAATCTTTTCAAAGTTTCTGTATTCATCTCATCTGTTTGAACATGTCTGCTTTCTGTATGTTTCTTTGAAACTGAAGTCGAAATTCTTACGGATTTGTTTGACGATGACGATGCAGCAGGCGTAACTGTGTTATCAATTCTCTTCTGTCCCCCAACGGCCGGAGATTTCTTGCAAACGTTTTGGTTTGGTGAAGTCTGTTTGTTAGATGATGTTGCAGAAAGCAATAAATTGGGTAAACGTTTTTTGATTGCAGTTAAATCTAACAAATCGAGATTGGCTGCAACAGGTTGTGCTGAATAAGTGAGAGCCAGTTTAAGCTTGTCAAATAACTCACCGTTTCCTTTGACATCTTTAGCAGGAGAAACTAAGTATTTGAATCAAGTGAAAATACAAGGAACACTGAAACATTTTTGGTAAGGAAAAAATTGGTTTAATTGTTCCTCTGAATCTACTTAAATCAATATATGGTAATGATTTTTTTTTTCATTCTCGACTGAAAAAGGGCAAAATTCAGATTTGAAGTGGCTTCCAAAAGCATAATTTTTAAAAGCAGTTAAACTAGGAACTTTTTCAGTAATAACAAATTTGAAATTTGGTTGAAATTTTTTGAAATAATCAGGTAACACAACTTCGAACATAGCTTCTGCCATTTTGTAAAGGAAAATAAAATCGAGTCGTGCTTGAAATCGTTTGTGTTTGAGGAAATTTGAGATTTCCTGGCTCGTTTACAATTAGACTGTGGTTTGTCTTTGTTTTCAACAGTATCAGAAATTTCATTTGTTTGCGCTCGGATTGACTTTCCCGATTTTAGTTACTTTGAAAATTCATCGCTGCTTAAGGAAAGTCTTTGTACACATTCAAATTTAGCGCATTCAGTTGCTTTTTTGAAAACTTTCAGGAATACATAAGTTCCAGTTTGGTCATATGTTTTCAATGTAGCACGCACTAATCTTTTACTGTTTTCCGAAATATCGAAATAGCAGTCGCCAAAATCTTTATCTGCATTTGCTGTGGTCCTTGTTTTGGTTTTATTCATTGTAACGAGTAAATTTTCAAGCTAACTTGATTTAAAACTAAATAGAAAGAAATGAATGGTTCCGATTGATTGTATATGTCTGCAAAAGAAAGCGTTGTATCTATTTTAATTCATATACACATGTACTTTATATGGCAAAGATATTGGATTGCAATTTGGTTCAAATGGATTAGTATTTTGTGCATGTACAACTGATAAGAGTTTCTATGGGTGTCAAAGGTCACAATGTTTAAACGTTATTTTTGATACAAGCTATTTGTTTGAATGTAATTTAGATAAACATAGAATACCATGCAAGGTAACATAAACATTTTACACGCCCTCCCTTTTTAAACTGATTAAAAACGACATAGGAGGTCTTGAAATTTCTAATTTTAGAAGAACCAATCCCTATTTTAATCTCCTGAGGCGTTTTCACAATTCATTTCAGTTTCTTTTCTTTCCGCGTTACGTTTGTCTTTTTCTTCCAACTTTTCTTCAAAAATGCCTTGTTATCTTATTGCCGGATATTCCAATCACGAAAGAAGCATTTTTTATGAAACTGTTCACGCTAATTTTGTAGCAATAATTAACGAAGAAAAAAGTTTCAATTCTGATGAGTGGACTTGTACACATCACATTATGATTCCCAAAAATTTTTTACATTTAGTCAGTAAACTTTCCTTAAAAAATTCGAAAAAAGTTGAAGAACTGAATATAAAGTATTTGAGTTACCTTACAAACTCTGGTAAATATACGGATCCTGACGAGCCTCTTGCACTTCAGGTTGATATTTCGACTTTTTCAAAACCAGTTAAAAACATTTTCTATAAATACGATTGTGATGTTACTCCGATGTGTGAAAACCAGTTAGAATACTTTGAAGAAATTGAATTTTTTGATCGTTTATGGGGAATGGAACAGATTGAATCACCATTGCTAGTTACGCCGAAAGCTGATCATTCTCCTACAGTGTCACCATGGCTTGATGAACCAGATTCTACAACTGCAACTCGCACCCCCAAAGCGACAGTGAGTAATCAAATTGAAAATTTGACTCCTTCTCTATGCCTTGCACAAAAAGAAAAAGAGAAAGATAACAACACTAGAAAAAGCTCAGGAGTATTTAGACCTTATTTAACTTTATTGAACTGTTGTTGCGTTTGATTGATTTTAATTTGGTTTTATTGTGTATAAACTTGAAACTCAGATTGATATTTAATAGATTTCATTTGGTGTCCTCATGTAAAAACATTTTGTAAATTAAAACTCTCAGCCTCTTAATGCTTTACTTATCAAGTTGCTAGGAAAAGAAGAGCAGAATAAGTCATTTTATAACCGAATGTTCGACAAGTCTTCAATCAAAATACAAAAAAGAACTCGAATTTTTATCTCGTAAACTTGAGATCCTATAGTCTTTAGACCTCTGATCAAAATTAATTAACTGGTCGTGAGCAGTATTTTGATATATTGCACGACTATGTTCAGACCATCCACTGAAGAGATACAGACATTTCATTTTCGAAAAGCCTCATCCTATATCAATTTTCTAACTTTTTGTTACACGTTCCGAATATAGTCTTCCGACCACTCATATTGCTTCTCTCGGCGAGCTGGACATTTTTGAGCTAGGGTGCCGACACTGTACAACATCTAGTTTGGGAGATCATCATTTTTTGTACAAAATTTATATTTTTTTTCAAGTTTTGTTTCTATTTTTTTTTGCGGAAACATATAAATTGCTCTATGGATTGTGAAAATATGACCTAAGTGAGACGTGTTAAGTCTTCGATGAAATGTTTGGGAAAGTGTCAACATGATAATGTATATATGATAATGTTTAAGGTACATGTTTTGTTTAAGAAATTAATATTTTTTCTTCTTTTACCTTATTCACGGTTAATTAGTCTTCACCATGTCTAATGAGTTTTTTTTTACTTTGCAACATTGATGGTTAGTGAGTCTTTATACCAAAAGACATGTTGTAGTCTATTCAGTTCACATGTTCAAGCCATTAATAAGAAATCGAAAATGTTTTTTTTTTCAGAATATTGTTATTAATGTTTAACAACTTAATTAATGTATTGTCTCTTTTAATTGATTTTTGTGGACTGAAACCGATCGGAAGAAACAATATTTGATCATGATAACGAATAAATTCAATTGTTAATTAGAATTTACAAATCATTGGCAATCAAAATTTTTGGCGGGACTTTTAAATTGAATTCAAATTTTGGCGGGCGATTGCCGTTTAAACTCAAATTTGAGCGGGATTACATGTAGCATATTTTCAAATTCATCCAATCCCATGAAGTCGTGTTATGTATTTGAAAGTTTGTACATGATAACGAATAAATTCAATATTTATTTAGATTTTACAAATTATTGGCAATCAAAACTTTTTGCGGGACTTTTAAATTGAATTCAAATTTTGGCGGGCGATTGCCGTTTAAACTCAAATTTGAGCGGGATTACCTGTAGCATATTTTCAAGTTCAACCAATCCCATGAAGTCGTGTTATGTATTTGAAAATTTGTTCAAATACGAACTTTATTTGCAAACTTCTATTTCTCTGGAACACTTGATAATGAATCCTGCAAAATACAAATGTAATTTTTGTCCAATACTTTTCACATTTAAAACTAACCGAACCAGACATGAACGAAATTTTCATGCTATGGAAAAAGGTATTCCAATTTACATGTGTAATGATTGCCCTTTCACATCGTTATTGTTATCTTCTCTTGAACAACATTTTATTTCAACTCATGAGAGCATAGCCAATTTATGTGAATATTGTAATTTAGGCTTTGTTTCTAACAATGAACTCAATAACCATATGATTAATCTTCATAGTTTACCTGTCGCTACTAGTAACAATACTGCATCCATCAGCAAAAACGAAACAATTGCCCCAAACATGAATGTGAATGACATTGAATTACATAAATCTGCTTTCAATGGTACCCTGAAAAATTTTCTTATTCCTGGTGATGATAGTGTAGATATATTAGAATTTATGTCTAAGCACAAAGAACAAATCCAAAATTTGATTTTTGCAAACGGTTTCCAATGGCCCCAAAAAGTTCAATTTTCATTAAATTTGAGTTTACAAAAACCGTCAGTGATCAATGACGAAGATCTGAACAACCTCACTCAAAATGAGCTTGTTGACATTTATGTTAATTCCCTTATGGTTCCGATTCTATCCGACGGACTTGCGGATGGAACGTTTTATGAAATGGTCGATAGAATGCAATCGGTGCTTCATTCATTTGCTTCACACGGAAGCGGATGGGTTTTACAACAAGTGGTTAGATTGTTTATCAAATTTGTTAAAATGAATCCCATTCGAGGGTCATCACATATAACATAACCATTAAAAATTGCAAAAGCCAGTCATTTAATTAATATTCGCAACCATGATGACCATGACTGTTTTAATCTTTGTTTTACTGCTGCTTATCACCTTCATTATCGTTTGAATTTAATCGTTGGAAGATACGAAGATCCAGCTGCTGAAAAAACATGCCCTGCAACTTAAAGAACGAGCAACGCCAAAAAACCAATCGGTGAGTTTCCAACCCCAATGAGTTTCAGAGATATACCCGAATTTGAACATTTGAACAAAGTTCGTGTCAATGTGTTTCTTTATGAAAAAGGAGACTTGGTGCCTATGTTGATATCAAAAAATGAGTCTGGGGATACTTTCAGTATGGATCTTTTGTTGTTATTTGAGCCGGGTAAACATCATTTCGTCCTAATAACTAACCTGTTAAGATTCATATGTGAAATCAAAAGTTATAAATTCCGGACCTTCATGCGCCTGTGTCGGAACTGTTTTCACATAAGTTATAGCGAAGAAGCGAACAAGATGCATCAAAGATCATGCAAAGAACATGAACCTGCAGTAATAAAAATGCCATCCGCTGAAGATGGAAGCAATAAATACAAATTCAACAACTATGCAGCACTTAGTTTTGTTCCTGTCGTTATCTACTTCGATTTCGAATCGTTTTTGAAACCTGTAACCACATGCAAAAACAACCCGAACACTTCGTCGTCTAGGATCTTAGAAAAACATGAACCCTCTGGTTACTCTCTGTGTGCAATTGAACATGGTTCTTCAAAACCATACTTCTTTGATTTAAACAGTAGTGAAAAATGTATACCAAAATTCATCGAGCAGTTACACATACTAGCAAAACAAATCTACCAACAAAAAAATCGATACCCAAACTATATTGGCAATCGATCTATCCTGAAGCATGATGAAGCTACCTCATGCTGGTTGTGCCTAGCAGAGTTTGTTGAAGGTGAAACAAAATGTTTGGACCACTGTCACTACAGTGGTGAATTCCTAGGGTGGGCGCACTCAAAGTGTAACCCAGCGCGACGAAAGGTGCGATATACACCAGTTGTTGGACACAATATACAAAATTATGATCTTCACCATATTTGTTTGGCCTTGGGTGAGTTGGAACCAACGAGCACGATCCAAGTCATACCCGCAACAGATGAGAAGTATATCTCACTAAGCATTGGTGTATTGGTTGACACTTACACACGAGCAAATGGTGTTAAGCAAAATGTCCATGAATACATGCGATTCATAGACTCATGTAAGTTTTTGAATTCTTCGTTACAAAAAATTGTTGATAATTTACCAGCTGATAAGTTCTCTATACTAGATGAACACTTCAAAAAAGCTGATGAGAGTTCTCGCGCACTTCTAAAGAGGAAAGGTTTTTACCCTTATTCCTATATGTCAAATCGATTAAAGTTTGATGAACAAAATCTGCCACCACTCAGTGCATGGGGAAACTCATTAGAAGGAGGAAAAATCAGTGTTAGTGAAGAAGATTTAAAACATGCTCAAACAGTCTTCGATAAATTCAATTGCATTAACTTAGAGCAATATCACAATCTCTATCTCACATGTGATACTCTTCTTCTCGCATGTGTTTTTGAAGAGTTTCGTTCGATAACTCACGCAAGCTACGGATTAGATTGCGCGCATCATTTTACTGCGTCGAAGCTTGCGGGAGATGCTTTCAAGAGGATCTGTAACGCTGATATTGAACTTCTTTCGGAAAGAGAGCATTTAGAAATGGTGGAAAACATGATGCGAGGTGGGACAGCATCTGTTTTTGAAAAACGAAAATTCAATGCAAACAACCCGTACATGAATGAAAAGTACAACCCTCAAGAAAAAACAACTTTTGGCTTCATGTTGGATGCAAATAATCTATATGGAGGTGTTATGCAAATGCATAAATTACCAGCACGGGACTTTGAGTTAATCCATGTTAAGGAAGACGGTGAAGTTAGTACAAGCAGTGAAACGAGCTTTGATGAAATATTGGCAACTCCAGAAGATTCAGATATTGGTTTCATTCTTGAAGTAGATCTCGAGTACCCTCAAGAACTTCATGAATCCCATCGAGACTATCCTTTAGCACCAACCAAAGAAGTGGTGCCAGAGGAGTGGTTAAGTGATTACCAACGAGATCTGGCAAAACAAATGAAAAGCAATGATAATTATCGAGTTGCTCCTGGCAAAGTAAAAAAACTGCTTCAGACATTGCATAACAAGAATAATTATACAGTGCATTACAAACTCTCACAACTCTATGTTCGGTTGGGTTTGAAAATAACGAAAGTACATAGAGTTTTAAAGTTCAAGCAAGAACTATGGTTAGAACCCTATATAACCCTAAACACAAACAAAAGGAAATCTGCCCGAAACAAATTTGAAGAAGCACTGTACAAATTGTTGAATAATTCTGCATATGGAAAAAACATGCGAATCGAAAAGAAAAAGAGTGAAGGTTAATATTGTACATAACGCTGAAGAAACAATGCAACAAATTTCTGCTTTTGACTTCAAGACATTTAAAATATTTGGTGATGATTTAGCGGCATTGACGTCAGCACCACGATTCATTAATTGGATTGTACCTACCATAGTAGGAGCATGCGTGCTTGAAATCGCTAAATTTGAAATGTATCGGTTTCACTATGAAATTATGAAACCAAACTTTGAGTGTCGATTGCTTTACTCCGATACCGATAGTTTGCTTTATGAAATAGAAAACGAAAAGAATGCAGATTTTTACGAAATTTTGAAAAACAAATCCAACATTATTGACGAATTCGATTTCTCAAATTATCCCGAAAACCATCCCCTGTTTAACAAGCAAAACAAACTGACAGTTCTCAAATACAAAGATGAGTTCCCAGCCGACACCATCACGGATTTCATTGCTTTAAAACCCAAGTTATACTCAATCGTCTCTCTAAGTGAGTACTTTCAATTAATCATCAAAATTTGGGAAAAAATTTTTTTAATGAAAAAATTGTCCGAAAAAAATTTGGGAAAAATTTTTTTTTGAAAAAAAATTTGTCGAAAAAAAATTGGGAAAAAAAATTATTCGAAAAAAAATTTGTCGAAATTTTGTGAAAAAAAATTTCGAAAATTTGGGAAAAAAATTTGTCGAAAAAAAAATTTGGGAAAAAATTTTTTTTCGAAAAAAAATTTGTCGAAAATTTGGGAAAAAAAATTTTTTCGAAAAAAAAAATTTGTCGAAAAAAAAAATTTGTCGAAAAAAAAAATTTGAGAAAAAATTTTTTCGAAAAAAAATTTGTTGAAAATTTGTGGAAAAAAAATTTTTCGAAAAAAATTTGTCGAAAATTTGGTGAAAATTTTTTTTTCGAAAAAAAAATTCAATGTATTAACGATTAGTAATCATTTATTCATTTTATATAGATCATCGTAAGCTTTCAGCTAAAGGCATTTCCAGGGCAACTCAAAATCTTCTTACTCATCGGAAGTATGAAGAAACTCTTGAGATGGGTAGTCTCTATCGAGCTGAAAACACCCGAATTGCATCTGACTGTCATGTTCTGAATACTGTTCGTACGAATAAGATAGCATTGTCATCGTTCGACGATAAACGGTATATATTGGATGATGGCATTTCAACGTTGCCATATGGTTACATCGAGTCTTCAAAACCGCCTTCAAACGATAGTCGTGGTGATAATAACAGCTCTACATTTCATACCGATAGTGCGAACGATGAAACGTTAGATCGAGATAGTGATGATGATGACGATCTAGATGCATGGGTTGCTCATTTTGAAGACAATGACGCACCAATAGAATGGGATCAAGAGAATATACTAGATGGTATGTCGCAAGAACTTGATCGAACACAAATAGACCGGGATTATACGCAAGATGTGCAATACGATAGTCAAGATAGCTTCATTGACCCCAGCACAAGTCAATCACATGTGCATCGTTCATTGTTCAATCTTATGTCAACAGCCTCAAATGAAATAGGATTCCAGACTTCGGATCCTGGATTTGCACGTCTCGATCAGATAAACGAGAGTGACCTTGACAGTGACGATATTGCCGATTTGAATGCTGAAACTTCTGCAGAATCGTCTTCAGAATCGTCGGATAATTCTTTTCTAGATCGTGAAGCCGTTGAAGATGTGCCAACGCAACCAAAACGTTTTCGCAGGAAATAAGAAAAAAATATTTGTTAATGTGATAGTGGGTAAAATATTGTGCAGTAAAGAGTAACAGCATTTACATTCAGTGGTCAAGCCAGAAATAATTTAGCTTCAAACGCTTCCTATCTAATATTGACTTTATGACAAGTCTTATCTTTTAATGTGTACCAGTGTGCGTGTTAGAATTGGTGTTATATTTGAACCAAAAGTTTACAAAATTCAATTTAACCTTGAAACGTATGTTTTCCGTTTAATTCAGTTTCTTCCTGAAAGTAATTCGTTTAACAGTTTCTTCCTGAAAGTACTTGACATAGACGTTTACAGAAACCAGTCTATAGTAATACATCAAAATTTCAAGCTGATTCTATACATATATTTCAAACATAATCGGTGCAGAAATCAAGCGTCTTTCATATACCATGCATGAAACTAATAGCTATAACCACTTTAAATACCACTCCAATTTGGCGCATAAACAAAAAGAACGAAATACACCGTCTGGGCATTTGGACGATTTAGTTATCAACCTAACAAAAATTTACATTCAGGATCATTGGTTTAAAAAATTATACAATGGGATCAAATTTGTGGGATCATTATTTGGGATCATAACAAATTTTACATGGGATCAGTACTTTTACATGGGATCTCAAAAATTTACGTTGGGATCTCAAAACCCAATGATCCCTGTAGGGCTGTTTCGGCTGTTTCTGAATCCTTTTCCTCGAAATATCCACCTTCGACAAAGTGTCTCTGTTGTCTAAATGTCTCACTTTGGTATTCGTAGTCTGATGTGTATGTTGAAATATTCTCCAGATAATGTTTGCGTTTATCTTTCTTTTGAACTTAACTTTCTCTTTTCACAACTTTCTACTCGCATGGTTTGACGTGTTTGGGTTCTGATGTTTGAGCGTAATCAAAAAAGTTTTTCACAGAGTCAAGTGAAGTGAATTCATCCGGACAAACGAAGACTGTAATTTTTTCGAGCTGCAGACTCGAAAGGAAATCCATTATTTCGTCAGCTGAAGAATCCGAACAATAACAGCACCGAATGGTTCTTTCAGACACTGTTTTAACCAATCTCTCAGGCATTATCGCGTTTTTAGTGAAGAACATTGCGGTTGGAATGACTGTTAGCAGTTCTGGACTTGAGATGCCGTTTCAAGGCAGTTTTAAGTTCGCAGACGCAGACGATGGCTTGCAGAAATGGATTTTGGTACTTTCGCCATCTAAGGTGAGCCAATTTTGGATTGACGGAACAAATTTGTACAACTGATACGGACATAATGAAACTCGAACTTCATTTGTTTCATATGACCAACTTGCCATCTGAAATTGCCAGTAAAAAGGACAGGTTTCTCTTTGGAAATTATTAAGAGCATTGCTGAACTTGGACAGTGACCTGCAGGAAAAAAGAGTGACAGTTAGGGTTTGAGTCTCGTCCCTTTCCGATAAAACATTCAATGTTATCTCATTATCTGAATCCAGTGGTATTATATTTGGAGTTAATTGAGCTTAATGCGACAATGCACTCAACGAACCAGCCAAAAGTTTCTGACAAAAATTTAAAAAAAGTTATTGTGTTTTAATCTTTCGAAGAGCTCAGGTTCATTAAGGTCCCTCATGTGATCTGTATGACAGTGCGAAAGAAAATAAACTGTAGATTTGAGGTTTTCACCCTTGAAGCAAATAGTTGAAACGCCAGCAAGCTCTGATATTGGATATTGGACCGGCAAATTTTGACATAATTACAAAAGTAAAGAGGAGGTATGATCAGTGATATAATAAAATGAGGGTTGAACAGACACTTGTATAATTTTTAAGAAAGAAGACCACAATTTTTTGATCCTCATGAGCCCGTTTTGAGTGTAAACATTTATCCTAAGTTCAGTTACAGCTAAAAAAAAATTTAAAAAATTTGGCACATCATTAACATGACACGTGTGCATCCGACAAACAATAACAATTAGCTTCAGTTAGAGCCATTTTTCTTAAATAAAATAAAACTTGGGAATTTTCAATCACTAATGCATCATTGAAAACTTTTGAGCAATTTAGAAGATGCGCAATGTATGACAATGTCTCTCTATGCGCAATTGTTTTTTCGCATCCATATTCTTCAGGTTGAATTCGAACACATCTCATACAATAGATTCCTCCCTCTCGACGAAGAAGTCACACCACGGATTTTTCTATGTAATTTGCAAGTACCAAAAATGTAACTTTTTGTATATGGCTTGATAAATTTTAGCTTGAAACTTTTGATGGTTAGATGAATAAGCCTGTTTTTTATCAAATTTGTTTTTATTTTTGCAGGTGAAACAAACAATCGTGTTTACAAAAAAAAACACTTTTTTGTAGTTTTTAAGCTATTTGGGTGAAAAAATCATCCTGAACTACCTTAAAAAAAGAAGTCAAATTTTGCATGCAAATTTTTTTTGTGTAGTTTCTATTTGAGCACAAAAACAAGTTTGCAACTAAAAAAGGGATTGAAAATTTTTTAACTCAAGTTTGGAATTTTTTTTATGGCAAAATGATTATCTTATAATTTTCATACATGAAAATTGTATAACAAGCCTTTTTATATCAAAATTTTGAAAGATTTTTTTAATGACCAGAAAATTTCAAAAGAGGCAAACAAAATTGTTGATTAAAAGCTTTAAAACACTTTTTAATTTTTGTATGAATTTTGTATGACCAGCATTTTTTCCATAGACTTCATGTATTAAACTGTATGACGAGAATATTTTTTCTATGGACGTCAACCTGGGATATAATTTTTAAAAAGAATATTGGAAACGTTTCAATTTTTTGAAACCTTTTTGACCATGTGACGGTGGAAAGGACGTAAAATTTGCAACGGACCTTTTAAGATTGCATTTGAGCTGCATAAAGAGCAATGGAAACAAACATTTTCAGACTAACTTCAAGTCCACAATTTCAAAAAAAAATTTCAGCAGTGATCTACGATGCACTTTTCAGAGCCAAAAAGATTCAATGAAACGGCGATAAAAACAGCCAACACAAAACTTCAAAAAAATGATTTAGTTTTAGGTTGGAGCTCAGAATTATCCAAAAAGTTGGAATGTTGTCCGATAAAATTGTTAAAAACTTTAAGCCATCTAAAATCAAAAAGGACCTTTTTTATCTTAATGCTCTGACATTCTTTAGCTAGGACCGGCAGCGAGATACCAGTCAGAGACAGCTATTGAGTATAAGGCACGATAGAAGATCCGTTTCATAAAACCTCCCACATCGTCTTTAAAACAGCTCGTCTTTAAAACAGCTCGTTCACGCTTTCCCACATTGCCATTTCAACTTTTCCCCTCAAATCAGCCTTGACTTGAGGAGCACTTTACATAAAAATGGAGAAAATTCGAACTATAAAATGTGTATCATTCCATTTATTTTATCGATCGAGTTCCGTTTGGGAGCTCATTTCCTCAGTGATAAGAAAGTGCGTTCACACCCAAACCACAGATTTGACAGGAAGATAAGAATCAGGTCAATAGCGTAGAATCAAAAACACAATTGAATTGTCAATAAAAACTGATAAGATAAAACTAAAACAATGTTAATTTTCCGGAAAAGCAAGTTTCAATCAAAATGCCGATGAGGTCATTTTTAAAATTTTTCTCTCTTTTTGGTCGCATGTGAAATTTATAGCTACTAAAATATACAATTGCAACTTAACTAGCTCATGTACTAGTAAATGATAGGCCTACTTTTTGCAGTTTTTGCGACGATACAATAAAACATCATTGGCACAGGCTGCAAAAACTGAACCAACTGACGTAATTTTTGCAATCAAAAATTGTAGTATATGAAATGCGATCAGGTATTGTGTAAAATTTTTTCGAGGTACAAAATCAGCCAAACAAAAACCTTGCAATCATGGGCTTATCTAGGATTTTCGTGAGGGGGAGGGGCGGGTGTTGAAACAAAAAGAAAATTTGGCCCTTGTTTTTTTTATGTCGATGGACTTATTTGATTTTTCGAGCTCTCTCAGAGCACTAAAAAGACCCTATTTCGACAAAAATTTCTACGCCGCAAGCAAAAATTAAGTAAAATGTGTCAAAAATTTAGTCTTCATGATATGACAGTTTTTTGACCAAAGAATCGCGTTTTTTTCTCGGCGCGCTCTCTTTCCGGCAATTCTAGTGTTGATCACCAAAAATGGAGTTCATCAAATAATAACAAAAGAGGACCCGAGTGGGGGTCGAACGAATCCCTGCTTGGTGGTCGAAAGAGTGGGGGTTGAACGAATCCCTTAGGGGGGTCCCCTAAATCCCCCCTGATCGCAATCAAGAAAATTGGAAGTGGAAAAAAAAAACAAGAAGAAATCGAGTGAAAGAAATTAAAAGCGAAAACCCTCAAAATACCAATTTAGATTTTAAACGAGAGTGAAGATCGAGAGCAATGATCGAGAGCAAAACATCTGAGCTCCGAATGATCAAAGTATCGAAATTTAATTTTAAAGACTCACCTGTTTTTCTTGGTCTGAACATGATAGTTTTCATTAAATACATCATAAACACCGACGAGTAATTTTTTCTCGGAAAAATAAAAGTAAAAACGTTTGCTAAGCAAAGTGAAACTATCTCACCAGAAACATTGGGTTGTTCAGTGAGACAGCCTTGTAAACTCGGCTGTGCGATATATGTTTGATTTAAAATCAGTTAGTTTGAGTTTTAGTTTTTTTTGTCAATCTTGGAGCTGTCTGTCACTTCTGTCTGCCACTTTGCCGTCCAGTGAATTTGAGTGCTAAAATAGTGTTGTGAATTTGATATCAATTTACAGATGGCGACAATTTTCATACTTTGAAAAAATATATTAAAAACGGCAGTTTTCTCAGGGCACAGAAAGCTGAATATGGAACGGGAACTTAGTTGGGCATTACACTAATTGGGTCTAATAAGTGCACGGAGGAAACGATGTTGCAAGAACAATAGAAAACTCGCTCTATCTGGGGAGTGATAGCGAAACATGGTTTCGATCCAATCTCAATTTGCTTCGATAGAGGACTAACTGCAGCTGCGATTGTGGCGTTGCCCGCAAATGTAAAACGAAAATCCGAGTGGAGGCCGAGCAGACTTTGATTTCGAACTTGTTTTTATGCTTGGGCGAGCGGTGACAAGATGAATTGCTTAGTTAGAATACTCATCTCGATCTCGCGCAATTAATTGAACGCGCTCGGAGAGGTCTTCAAAAAAGCAAAAGGAAACCTTTGAAAAGGATCAGTCCTTTTCAAAAAAGCAAGGAGACAACACGTTTGAAAACTTCTATGCGGTACTGAGCTGTTGGCGCGATGCAGTTTTGGAACGCTAGAGGGGATAAAATTATGCAATGTTTTTTGCTTAATATGTCGAGCAAAGCTGCACAGGCCAAATATGGAGCAAAATTAGCAATAAAGATAAATAGGAAATCAACACAAGCATGGATGGACGATAGATTTGGTAAATTCGATCGGGGGTTATACAGCACCAATTAAAGGACAGATATTAATGCCTGCACTGGATCTCATTTTGATACAAGCACCTGTGGGGAGAGGGAGTGATGAAAATGCAGGGGAAACCAAATCAAGTTAGGCAACAGTCAAGTAAATGCATCAAAAACCGCTGGACGACTGGCAGGAGCATTTCTTTAAAAGTTCTGTAGAGCGAATGCATAATTACAAAATTCAGCCTTACTTTTTGAAAACCTAATTCAAGTACATCAAAAAGGTAAGCAATTACCTACCACCCTCCCAAATAAGGTGCATAAGGAAATCAATAAAATAGTAAAATACGGACTTATCGAAAAATGGGAAGAATGTTTGGATAAATACTTCGTATCGCCCAACGTCATTCAGATCTAAAAAGACGAACCAGTGAAACTAGTGTTGGATTCCAGAGAACTAAATAAAAATTACATAAAAAAGTGCCAGATGCCAAACATCGAAAAGTTAATGGATAGTGTCGGGCAAATGCCAAGCAAGCGTAAATCGAGGGAGGTATTTATCACAACCAAGGACTTACCGTACTCGCACGGGGTCTTGCCTTTGAATACTGAGACTCGCAAGCATTGCATTTTTTTTCTATTTGGGTTAAATTAACAGGTAAATTAACTCGGGTATATAGGCTCTGGCTTTGATTCTACGGCTTGATCACGACGTGGAGTTTCAACAGGTAACGGATTCAATGCTACTCATTGATATTCTAAGTGCGCACGTTTTAATAAATGATACTTTGGTTACCCGCATTCAAGTTTAGGCGTAAATAATCGATTATAACGGATTATAATGATAATTTTTTGACAATTATAATCGATTATAATTACCAAAATTAGGTCTTTAAGGGATTTATAATTGATTATAATCGTGATATTTTCCAAGAGATTATTATCTCTTATAATCGATTATAATTGATTATAGTTCTTACTAAAAACCCTTAAAATCAATTTTAATCGATTATAATCGATTATAATCTCTTATTTTTCCGAAATTTTCTTTTATTCGAAATATATCTTATGGGTTATTTTTTTTTGTGTCAATAAAAAAATCTCTAAAAGAGAGATCTCTTGAACACTTTGTTTCATCTGAACACAAAGTTATTCCACGAAACAAAAGTTTCATAGAGATCCTTTCATATGAGTGGAAAGGTTCTCGCGGTAGATGAAAAATAAATTTTCCGAATCAATCATGAAACTAAATCAATCTGCTGATGTTTTGGTGTTTAAAAAAGCTTATAATATGCATCACAACATAACTCTAATGGGGAAGAAATGAAAAAAAAACTTATAAATTTGAATTAATTGGAAAACTTTAAAAACATTTTTCTCATTTTTCATAGGAACCAACGTACACAAAAAGCATAAAATATAAGCAATTTAGATGCAACTTCGAAGACAAAAATGGACAAACAAAAGGGATTATAATCAATTATAATCAATTATAATGGATTTTCGTGCAAAACTAATAAAATAGAAATTTGAATAAAAATAATGGATTATAATCAATTATAATCGCTTATAATTCTATCAAAAAATAGACGAATAAATAATCGATTATAATCGATTGTAATGGATTATAATTAATTATAATTTGAATTTAAAAAGAGAGATTATAATCGATTATTAATTGATTAAAATTGATTGTTTCTCAATTATAGTGAGACTGGTACTAAAATCGTAATATAATCGATTATTAACGCTTGAAACTGGATGCGGGTATATATAAAGGTGCAGAGATTGAACATATCACCATGGTGGAAAAAGTCTGAAGAAACTCGACAAAAAATATATGGCCCTCAGATATTAGAAAAGTGTAATTTTGCAAAAAAAAAAATACATGAAGCATCCCTTAAACAGAACCACCAGAAAAGTTAAGCCCACAAAAAACTCTGTCACAGCTGCCTGTCTGTTAGAAGCTCAATCTATAGATTTCATCAATTTCTGCCAGCACTAGCGAATTATTCGACCCCCTTGCGCCCGTTGCTAGCTAGAAGAACAAATTTCTGTGGACAGCCGAATGTCAATTAGCGCCCGAGAAAAGAAGTCGCAAAAACACTTGAACTAAAACACTTCGATATAAAACATATACGCATCGTATCTGACGCGAGCTAATACCTTTCGCATCTTGGTTTCTAAACGTGGCAAAAAAAATCAACGAGCGAGCTAGAAATGCTATATGTCGTGTGGGGGCAATTTTTTTTCAGAAACTAGATCTACGCAAGACTTTCACGATCGTAATAGATCGTAAGGTTCGTGGATTAGGATTGTTTTTCCAGGCAACCGGTGGGTGAAAATTCGCGTGTGAGCATATACACATGTTCGGTTGCGAAAGTAGCATCGTTCCGTCGTTCCGTTGGTTTCCCGGGTCGAGATCCCGCTCAAAAACCGCTCAAGACTTGAGCGGTTTGAGCCGTTTTCCAGCAAGATTTGAGCGGTTTGAGCGGTTTGGGCGGTTTTTTTTTGGAAAACCCGCTCAAACCGCTCAAATCTTGTTTAAAAAACCGCTCAAAAACCGCTCATTTCTTGCGGTGATTTTTGAACGGTTTTTCAAGCAAGACTTGAGCGGTGTTTGAGCGGTTTTTGAGCGGTCTTCCCGGGTCGAGGTCCCAGACTCATATCCATACTTTCGCGATCGAAAAACTAAGGCGCGACATTGCAGACCGAAGCGGAGACGGTGCGACCAAGATTATATAGACGGATACGATGCCACTAAAATATATATTTTTTTTGTAAATAATTACTCTAACTGGAACAAAATAGAAAGCTGCCAATTTCGAATCCCAACGAACACGTTCATCCTCATGTTCACTACTCACTACTCGTTAAGTTCACTACTCAAATTCGAACCCGAACGAACACGTTCATCCTCATGTTCACTACTCACTATCCCATGTCGACGTCCCCAGCTACAATAACCACCCTTGGTACGAACCCAGCCCTACCCCAAGTGTTCTGATGAAGCGTAAAGCCCCCTCCCAGCAGAACAACCCCGTCTACCCCCTCCCACCTCGCATTTACCCCTCCTCTAACGAGTTTACTTCTCCTTAAACGTTCTCCCTCCCGTTTTTAAATAACCCTCCATGTGTTGAACCCCCTCAACCCTAATCTTCCCTCCTTCCCCAGAGCAGGTAACTTTGGGGAAAGGTGTAAACATGAGGCTGGGGGTCTGGGGTAGATTGCGAAGTTAGCGAAAAACTGAAACCCGAATTGAAGCTCGTGTGAGGTGGGGGGGGGGGAAACGAAAAAGAGCCGAGGTACGTATCACTGTCACAGGAATTTCAAAAGCATGAATTAGAATGCAGAGTATTCAGTATTCATTGTGGTGCGTAATTTATATTGGCTTCGCTGCGCGACACTATTTTCAGGGCCGCATGGGCTAACGGATAAGGCGTCTGACTTCGAATCAGACGATTGGGGGTTGGAATCCCTCTGTTGTCAACTTTTTATTCTTAAATCTTGCTCGGTTTTTGAGTGTTTTTTTTTTAGATAAACCGCTCAAAACAGTTCAAATCTTGCGCAGTTTTTGAGCGGTTTTTTTAGATAAACCGTTCAAAAACCGCTCAAACCGCTCATTTTGAAGCAAGATTTTGAGCGTAATTGTCTAAAAAAACCGCTCAAACCGCTCAAATCTTGCTTCAAATTAGGTGAAAAATCTCGACTCGGGTTCAAATAAAAGCATCACCCAAGAAAACAATTCAGTCATTACTACGGGAAGAGAAGTTTCAGGCGATCAAAGTGCAGTATGCACATATAAATGTAAAAGGCCTATGAATGAGAGCAGAAAAACAATCGCTAAGATGTCAGCCAATCAGAAAGTGAGTCACGCCAATTTAATCAATTTTCAAAATTTTCTAGTTTTTATTTCCAAAAAGAAAATTAACATAAATAAGCAGAATAAGTTACTCTCTCGCCATCCAGAAATAAAGCCGTCATCAGCTCTGAGATTGGACTGGTGCCTGAGATTGGATTGGTCTGATTCCTAGAGACTGTAAGGTTGTGAAGAAAGCCGTCTGACCTCCGCCACTCTTCAACTTGAAACTCATTCAGACAAATTACACGCAATTGCAAGCTATCTGAGACAAAATCGTGGCTATGATCCACAGCTGGGACAAAAGCTGCGCGCAATGCAGTTATAACTGGGGCAGCACGTGAATGACTTTTAAGTCCGGGAGAATTGATTTGTGAAGGAACGAGCGACTCGCTATACCAAACCCGCTTACGACTTCAGTACACAACCGGAGGCACAGCCCAACAACGGGCAGGGAAACATGTTTGCTACGCTTTGAAACATTTGGTTTCCTTACAACTACAGGAGCTTGGTTGCAGCCGCCGTGGGATGCCAACAACCTACCACAGCAGTGAAAACTTGAAATTCATATGCGCCAAGGACGATATAGGCAAAACTTACAACCTATGAGCCAAACGAACGAGTTCAACTTGATTCCCTAGGTCCGATTAAATAGTTAAGCGAACCGGTGAAATACGTTCTGGTAGCGGTAAACCGATTCTCGCTGTGACCGTCGGCGATGATATGAAACAACGAAATGCCAGTTATTGTCTAAATTTTATTAAGAAATACGTATCAAATCACGGTGTACTGCATAAAAGTTACTTAGATCGAGAGTCCAAGGTCACTTCAAATTCACTAAAAGCATTTTTCGAAACAGAGGTTATAGATGGGAAAAGTCTCCGGTTGGCGAAATTAGGGCTACAGGATGCGTGGAGCGAACCATCGTTAGCTTGAAAAACTATGTTCATACGTACGCCAACGAGGAAGGACATAACTATAACTTCAAGACCTCCAGGTAAAAAATAAGCAAACCACTACAAAATGACAACTAAAATAAATACAATCTCAATATTACAACCCTCCCCTATCAAGTAGTACAAAAATCAACATTATTTTCCCAACTTAGCACTCAAAAACCCTCCAAGCAAAAATATTAAATTAGCCTAATGAACAAAAAGCACATGATCATTTAGCCTAATGTACGAATATTTCTTGGACACTCCCAATTATTCCATAAATAAAAACAAAACTAAGAAGATTTTTCCGACACCTCAAAATAACCCCTCAACAACATTTGACAAAACACAACCCATTTGTCAAAACCAATAAATAATTTGACCAAACTCGAATTTAGCCCTGAAAAATTAAAAAAGATTCGACAAACCAAATCATTTCTTAAATGTTTCTTTCAACAACAGTCACCAAATTCAAACAAATCTTTCCAAACTTTTTCACAAAACTTTCAAACGTCCTTAATTTAATAATATTCTTAACTGATATCATAGAAACTTTAATAATTCTTTTCATAATTTTGCAATCTTTTCTTAATTTTCTACTCACTAATCGAAGTATATATATATCCCTTTCCGCAATTCTTGATAACCTCCTCAGGTACGATAATTTAATAACTATTTAAAAGTTTTGCAATCTATTTAGTAGAACCGATGTTTTTCTACTATTTATAATCTTTCTCACATTTTTAACATCACTCAAAATGACAATATGTAAATGTATAAAAAAGGCAATCATCACATTAGCATTAGCTACCAATCTTTTATTTTTTTATTGAAGAATATTGAAATAAACATAAATTTTCATCATAAAAATTCCACTCTTAGAAACTTTTCAAAATTGCTAATCAACAACCGCAATACCAGTCCCCACCAACAACATCCCAAGAAAACCCAACAACACCCACAAGTATCCAAAACCCCCAGTCATCTACACGCATTTCTTTCCAAGACAATCCATATACTTTTGAAGAAAGACACGCACGATTATCTGAACCATTAGAACCAGTTGTTCGCCAAGCACCCTTAAGCGAACCGCAATACGAACCAACATATATCATCCACCCACATCTACAACAAGATCTTAACAGAGTAAGACACATCAGCCAAAACCAAAACACACTCGAAATAAATCGACAAATTATACATCCTAGACGAAACAGAAATTTTCAAACTCCCAGAGTTCAATTTAAAATACCTCAATCGCCAACATCATATCCCCTAGACCTTTCTAGTAGCAATTTATCAGATACACCTCCAACTGCTTCACAACAAAGCACTTCAAATATTCCATCTGACTAGTAAGGTTCAACCCCCACATCAGAACAAATTAGAGAAAACCCTTTTAATCCCCAGCAACCACAGAACGAATTTGGTAAACAACCCAGTTGACGTTTCATTCGATACAACACTATCAACACTACCCGAAACACTTTCCCTTCCTTCAACACCTTCTTTAAGTCAAATATCACCATCAACCTTTCCTCTAAGTTTCCCTACAAATCTTGATTCCCGATATCAAGAACAATCATCTCATAATATACCACTACGATTAGATTGGAATACATTCGTAGCACCCCCACCATTATCTGGTCAATATCAAGAAAGTAGCAGTCTACATAATTGGGCACTAAATAGATTACAATATCGACACGATATTCACAAAGATATACAAGAACATAACATGCAAATACTACAACAAAGCAGTCTCACACTAAAATTTGAACTTACAGTAAGACTTAATAATATTGTTCAACACCCATTTCCATTAGACCCTCCTAATATAACAGCTCAATCTTTACCTCCCCCATTTATAACAACAGAAATAATATATAAATACGATAGAATTACAAAAAAGACACTCGGATATATAACTTTTTATAATCCATGCTCAGGATTATCAAACACATGTATATTCTAAAGATATTCACGTTTTAACACCTTCGTTTTCTCATTTTTTCCGAACCAAACCAAAATCCTTCTCCTTGCACAGGACCTCAGAATTTATTAGTAACACACTACCTTGTGAAGAAAACGAACAAAACACATTACAGAAATATGCTATAAATCAAGTAACACAATGTGAATCCGAACCACAAATTAAAGAAACCACAAATGTAATAGCTACATTATATTCAAAAGCCCAAGCAACAACACTAACAGTATACAAATTTACAGCAAAATTTTCCGAAAAGAAAGTACATTGTTCACAAGTTTCAAACGGAAATAAAAACAGACCAGACCATGAATCTTTCTACCAAAGTAACATCGAAATATTATTACATCTCAGCCCTGAAGATTGTAAAACCGAACTAAAGCGACTTAACCTTACACCAAACACAGGCACAAACAGAAAACTTGTAAATTTTCAAGTTTTCCCAGACTTAGCACATCAAGCCAAACTTGAAAACAGCCAGGTCACATAAGACTAGATACAAAAGTTCCCTTCCATGGATCACACGGAAGATTAACATATGATCTGCATGATAAAAGTTGGATACCACACATTGGAATAAATAATCCCTTAAATTGCAAAGCAGATACAAAAAATAAAGGATACCAAGAAATAATGTTTTTCGATTGGAACATACAACTTGAAAAAGTACACGCGACTTAAGAGACGACACAATACCTGATCAAGGCATCAGAATCTCTTGCAAAAACGACCAAAGATATTGCGATCCTACAACACGCACACAAGCAACCATTGTTTGGTTTCCCGAAGAAACCTGTACAATTTTTCAAGTAGCAAAGATACACGCAAGAATGATTAAATTTCAACAAAAATATTTTTATTGAATCAATCCCATATAAAGATTAAAACCACGACCAGATCAAAAATACAAATAATAAAATTCGAAACATCCACAACATAGAAACTAAATTAACACGATTTCAAATATACCCAGGAACAGAACTTGCATGCATATACAACAAGCCAATTTATAAAACACAGTCCTCAGAAATTCTTGTCGAAAACGAAAATGGTTTTGACATGAATGCAGGAAACTTAATCGTACATCCGATGGCCACAACTCGCTCATTCACTGATGAAAACTCTTACGTTTCAGAAAACTTTCAAAAGAATACAGGACGAATTGGTGGAAAATTAAAACCACAAGATACTGAAAGTACACGATTACAAGAACTATCACTTATTAATAGCACACATTTTGGCGCAATTCATTATGAAAATAATTTAGACATGAAATAAGATTACACAATGAGCAGAATTTTTCAAGAAATGTCCTTATCAGAACTAGAAACACTACATCAATTATGTGAACTTGAAAGAACACAAATTCTACAATCACTAGCACTAGCAGTTCTAAAAATACCATATGCAGGATATCTACTATCCGAAAATAGATCATTTTTCATTGATTATGAAGGCAACATTTTATGGTATTACACTTGTACCAAAAAATTATCACCTTTATACTTTTTTGAAGATAAAAGATGTTATAAAAGAACCCCAATATTCTACAAAAATAAATATTTTATTTTTGGGATACAGCAGTCCCATGTGGCTCAAAAAATTGCCACAATGTTGTTCAATTAAATCCCAACGAAGATAAATGCTACCTTTTCACACCATATCCAACACTAATGCCATCACTAAGAAAGTTTTTACCTGAAAGTATTAGAGCTATTGCCCGAAACCCAAATATCGATTTATAATCGATTGGCATCTACTCAAAATCAGACATACAATACCACATACGTTCACAACAATTTGAAGAACTACTTACAAAAATGGACACTATACAACAACAATCAATAGAACAAAATTTACGTAAACTTGCAGAAACAGCAGGATTTTCAGATATTTACGCACAAATTTACCACCAAGACTAAATCGTAATATTTACCACCAAGTCTAAATCGTAATCACCCATTATCACTAGTACCACAAAATTTCAGTAATTTAGCACTCGTAAATTTTTTAGATTACAGCGGATATTTGAAAGATATTAAAGATTTATTTAAACGGCGAAAAATACCGACCCAAAGATATATCAGCAATTAACATTTTTAGTTTTGTAAATCTAAAAAACGAACTTTTATCCTTTCTAGGATGACCCTACTACATCTTAGAAATATAGATTATATTATGCGCAATGTTTAATTTTATTGGTTTTTTTTTCTCTCTATTAAAAGGAATCTATAACACATGCGCAATACACAAACAAGGTTTTTTTGGAAAATTTTCCACATCCTTGAAAAAAAAATACTTTTAGATGCACAAAAAAAAAGAATACAACACAAAAATATCAACTACACTAAACACATATGACGAATCACAACAACACACAAATACATTACCCACAGCACCACAACCACCAAGTCTAAATCGTAATCACCCATTATCACTAGTACCACAAAATTTCAGTAATTTAGCCTTCGTAAATATTGCAAATTCAAGACCAAATCATATACAAAGTCCAATTCAACACATAATAACACAACAGTCTCAAAACGACGATAAATATGAACAAATAATCGAACAACCACATACAACAAGTTTTCAATCTCAGAACAATCATTTTTTTAGCCCACGATGAGCCGACAAATTGGATCCTTTAACCGTTCACTTTCCCATCCAGTCAATCTCCAAAACCCAATTCCCATCATTCCACTTTTTGCTTTCTCGCCACCTGAATCACCCCATATTAACACATCATCCGGAATGGATTCTGACGCTAACTCAAATATCACAGTTTTTCATACAATTTCCCAATTTAATAACTCAGACATCGAAACCCCAGACGAATTCGCAAACTCCGAACCCAGCCCATCAACATTTTCTCAACCCCCCTTCCGACCCATTCACTCCCAATCCCAGAATGATTCCCCCTCTACCATCTCTCATATTTCCCAAGTAACCCCGACATACTCCCCCTTTACCAAACGTTCCAACAACAATTCCCCAGAAACCACGCAAATCTCACATGAACTGAATAATCTAATAACACTTCAATAACAAATACAACACCCTCACATCCTAACCATTCACCAAGTATCGTCAAACATAACATCATCAAACCCACCTACTCCTATACCCTCTTCAGATTATACCCCTTCTTTAGCTCAATCCTCAACATCAACCCACTCATCATCCACTACTAACCGTGCATATAGAACATTCAAGAGAAAATTTCCTAACCTCCCGTTTCCCTCCAAACCCGGAACAGCCCGCAATTATGTAAATCACCCTGATCACACTAATACTCCCGAGTTTCTCCAAATCTCCTTACCCCTCTTTCCTCAATATGAGCATGTATTAATCCCCACACTTCACTGGACATCATTTTATTATTTCTCAAATCCACTTTGTATACCATTAAGTAACACACCTCACGAAGTAAAAACAATTAAATTTGACCTTTTTAGACTAACTACAGCACTAACACCTAGACAATTTACACATGTATGATATAAAAAACTATTAAAGATTTTCACCGCACCCCGAGCTAATGAATATTCCATCGAACACTATGACCACAATATCATCAGAATTAACCAAGATCAATTCCTCGACAAAGATAAGTTCGCTAACCCGCAACTAACCGAAAATTTTTTCATCCAAATACCCTACATCTTGACACTCAGCTCAATGGATAAAAAGCACGATCACATCATTTCCTAAGCATAAATCGACATCCAAGCTTATGAATCATTTCACGATAAATTTGTAACTTTTTCACTAACCTTCCACTTCCTCGCTCCAAAAAAACGAGATCTGCACTGTTCACAAGACATCATGTTAAGAAATAAACAAACGCATACTTACACTTACTATAGATTCATTCAAAATCACTTTAATTTACACACACCATCACGACAACCCCATCATAGATTTCCGTTTATTATTTCTAAGTACACATCACCATTTTTCTTAAATTTCACCTACTGCATTAAAAATACTAACTTCCAAGGCATCCTCAGAAATTACGACCCAAAAACCCAAATGTATATATTTTGTCTACTCACCAAGACCTTTAATGTAGAAGAATCCCGACCCCTCATTATCCCGCATGAATATATTTGACCTGTAGAAATCCCAATATTAGAATTCATTCACAAAACTAAAAATAATCACAAGCTTTTTAACCTCATCCAACACACCAATCACGAGTTTTCTATTGGCACTGAAGAACTAAACACCATCAAAGCTCTTGAAATGCTTTGGCCACTGCTTGAAACTAAAAATATCATTCGCATATTAGCAAAACTACTAACCACATCAGATGCAATACACGATATCTTCCCTCATGGCTTCTCCCCCGATGACTAGGTAAGTATGAAATAAATAACTTGTAACTAATCAGTTTGAAACAAACTAACCATTTCGTTTTAAATTTTTTTTTTAGTCTTTAGATCACCATCATCTACAAACAGAAAACAAAAATAAAAAATTGCAAACTCTTTTATAAATTATAAACTCCTATTAACAAACTGCAATAAATGATGCAGTAAAATTTCTTCTCCAGAGTAGTAAATTCATCTATAATATCTTTTCGCCGATGTAGTAAATCTAGATACAATGAACATCATTTAATAATTTCAACCCCCACAAAGCAGTAAAATTTAAAGTTTTCAGCAGTAAATCTATACAAATGTTAGCAGTAATAACCTTTTCAAGAATCAATTCACTCGCACTTAAACTCTATCCACACTCGCACAGCTCTCCCACGACGAATGGTTTAAAATAATGGTTTTAAGTTTTAACTTTCACTAATAACAACTCAAAACTAGTAACAAGTTTCAAATTTTCTTTTAACCCGGTTGGAAAGGAACTATATAATAATCCCAACTAACCAACGCAGCTTACTAAACACCATAAACCACAAACTAACAGCATGACTAAGAAAAGAAAACCCACGGTACCCAAACCGGATTAAACCAGCTTAAAGAACCGATAATTTATTCTTTTGAAGACTTTTGATAAGTTTAAAAAAGAAAGCATAAAACACCAAAAAGTCGAAAGACAAACCCAAACCAAACAATTTGATTTTTGAGAAAAGGACATAACCAAAACAACAAAAGGAAAAAACCAGTAACAAACATGATATAAAAAGTTAACACAAAACAGGACCTCATAAAATCCAGCATGTAATCATACCCTCACTCTTGGCCTAACCCACCAGAAGAGGACGTCCTGAGCATGCTTAATAGCCGTCCTAACCCACCGCGCTAGATCACACGCTTTGTGACACACTCCTTATTTTTGATAAGAGGTACTCAAGTGTGAGTAACTCTTTTGAAATAACTGGACTAAAAATAAGAGCTTTCGCGATAAAAGCTAATAAAAAATCATAACTAAAAAGAAGAACTAAATAAACATTTATTTATGTAAATTATATAATGTAGTAATATAGACCATACACAATCACGAAGACGAGCATCAACCAGCTAAGACGACCTCATCACACTCAACCCATAGAATGGCTAAACACAACCGATATGTCGCTCACAACCACAACTCAAAGGATTTGAAGTACGACTTGACTCCGAAGCAAAGGACTTCATTGAAACAGACCAATGACCACCTCGATGTTCAAGTATACGTACAGATCCGAGTTACAAGGCATTCCCTCCAAACTCGAGCTTCACGCCATTCCCAAATCAGATCGAAACACAGTTCTCCACACCGATCAAAAACAGACGACCATAAGAAACCATTTAGAAATCAGATTGATTTTGTTGGCGGTCTCAGTCATCGTTGAATGACAAAACAACCTCGATGATTCCAGCTTCCTGGAGCTCACACCTCCAAGGACGAAACAGAAATGGTACTCGCGAAAGACAAACGATCATCATCAATCCTTCATTACAGAAAGAAGTCAAAAGAACTAAAACTCTGTAAACCCCGGATGGGTGGAACCTGATCCAAACTATATATTATTATTGGTTATAAATTAGATATTTTATCCCTATAAAATATTGAAGACTAACCAATCACATTCCATCAAACTAACAACCCACTTATTTGTAAGTGCCGAAATTACTTGTAATTTCAGCACCAGAGTATTTTGAATTTAACTTACAAACTAGTTGCTTTCTCCAAGAGACGGACTCGTAACAAACCAGTATACTCTAGATCTATTGAGACTAAGAGATATAAGAGTAAGATTAAGATCGGTATTAGACTAAGAAGTTACACGAATCTATCCGGCCCAAAATAAGGTAGCGTGACGAGCAGACGGTGTACCTTATCTGAAGTTACTCTATGAGTTAGAGATCCATCCCAACTCAATATACTTTTATTTCCATTCTAGACATTTTATGAGTAGGATCTGTTTTCAAATTTATGAAACAGGATAGAATGCTTTTCTTGCATACTTATTGAAAAATGATTTACTAACATGTCATTTTGCCAAAACTAAATTGAGGCAACTGAATCTAAGACCACCCATAAAGCATGCCATCTCTAAACAAAGGAGAACACCGAGAAAAAATTGGAGGCTAGGAACCTCGACTGCATTTTCCACCAATTCTTCGCAAGTTCGAGACAGCTCAAAGCTCATAACCCTAGCGAGACCATACCGAGATGAAAAGTCACTGCCAGACCAGATCAACGTTGAAACAGCTGTAGAGACCAGTATCCAAGTCCAAGTCGTATTCAGCCTCTGCATTCTATAAAAAACTAAATCAGAACATCTATACTGAAAAACAACTCACATATTGTAACTTCTTCCCACATCACAAAAATCATCATATGAGACCACGATAGGAGTCACATATAAGACAATCCTGTCAAAAAGAAGCTGAAAATGACATATATGATTTTTTAGAAAACAGACAACTCATTGATGGCTTCGTTTCTAAAAGGGTGATCACATATTAATTGTTGCGATTTGTCTGATTGGTTCGAACACGGACGATACAGACGGAGCATTGTGTGAAAGGGATATTAGCCTCAAGACCGACGTTGCGTCGTTCAACTAACAAGTCTTGTTGTTGGTCCCGTTTTATACCTCATACATTAGATGTTATTTGGGGACTAAAAATATCTCTTCTGATTGAGATATAGCCTTGGATGCATGATTCAAGAGCTTTAAAGTGATTACGTGAAATTTGTTACACGTTTGAAACCACTTAGTTTAAACATTTTTTAAAAACGTTTACTCAGCAAGTCAGCTTTTCAGGTGCTCCCGACGGAATTGAGAAAGTCAACTAAGCAAGGTTTCAGCGTTACTGCAGAAATTGCTCCCATTTATATTGTCTACATACCAATAGTTGGTTGCTGTATGCAACCGTGAAGCATGATGGTTAAAACCGAAACATTTTCTAATCTAATGTAGTGTCTTTACGCTACAAGAATAAGAGTGAGTTTTTTTCACATGGCAGGACAACTACCAGTTGAAAAATGCCTTCAAAAACGGCAGATTTGGATATATGGTTTTGTAGAAAGCGCATTACGAAATTAAAAAATGAATTTTGAGAAAACCCATGTTTTTTTATTAGATAACCGGTTGATGAGGAAAGTACCGTATGCAATCAATGAGGCACGTTTTTTTGAACTCGGGCTAGATTCAGTCAAAAAGTTTTTTCCAATGTTTTTTCCCCAAGAAGTTGATCTGTATCAAATTGATATTATGGTGACTTTATTTGAAAAATGTAATGAAAAAAAAAATGGCGGAAAAGGTAAGGAGTTTTAGCGTGGAGTGGCTTACTTATAGAGTAATTTCAGATAAGGTACACGATCTGTTCGTCATCTTTTTTTCGGCCGGATAGATTCGTGCAACTTCTTAGTCTATTACCAATCTTAATCTTACTCTTATATCTCCTAGTCTCAATAGATCTAGCGTATAATGGTATTTGCTGGTTAGACATCTGGAACTTGTTCCAAAGGAAAACAACTTATTTATGGATCATGATTGGTTAGTAAGATATATATTAAGAGATAGTTTTATCAAGAATATAATTGGCGATGAATACTAGTTTTAAACTGGTTCCTTCCATCCGGGGTATAGAGAGTTCTTAGTTTTCAGATTGTTTATAGTTGTGAAGAATGGATGGAAAGATTTGTTTTTCGAGTCGTTTTCTTTTGAAGCAGTGACTTGTAGGAGAGATGTAGTTGTCTTCGTAGAAAAAAGAAGGGTAGTTGTTCGTGCTCCAGAAGTGGGTCTCGTTTTATTCTAGATCGCCTAGATCGTCAAGATTTCAGACTGATGCAATAATGTGTCGTTTTTGTTAAGCTAGAGCGAGACTACGTGCAAAATGAAGTTTGACCTTTCTGTGTGAAGCGCCGAGTGACTGGGATCTGTATGGGAAGTCATCATCGAGTTGGCTATTGTTCTTCTTAAATGGGTTCCTTTGCTGCGATGTTGCGTCCATACTTCAAATACTCCGAGGGTTGTGAATACTACAACAAACCAATAGATTTGCCATTCCAGAGTCACAGTGTCGTCCAGTTTTCATCTCTCTTTGCTGCTCGTTCCAATTGCTCTAAGAAATCTTTTACATTTTAAAATAAATCTATATCTTGCTAGTGAGATCAGTTTTAGTTATGGTGTTCTATTGGTTGTTTTCGCAAAAGCGTTTTTTTTAGTTTCGGTTATTTTAAAAACTCGCTCACCCTAGAGCAACTCTCGTCAAAAATTGGGTGTAGGTCATAAGCGTGGTGTAGCGCGGATGGCAAGGCCGGCTATAGAGCATGCTCAGGACGTCCTACTGGTGGTTAGGCCAGTTGGGGGAGTATATTTTTATCGTCTCTTCGAGCAGAGTCTCTTTTTATGTTCAATTTTTTGTTCTTTTCCTTCGGTATTTTTATTTTACTTTTAGTTGTGACCTCTTATCAAAAACAAAATGTTCTAATTTTGGTTTTTCTTTTTGACATTTTGGTGTTTTAAATGGTTGTAAAAAAACTTGAAAGTGGGTTTCAAAAGAAAAATGTATCCAGTTTTAATCTGGGTTTAATCTGGTCTGAGTACCATGGGACTTTCTTATACATGCGGTTGGTTTTCTGGTATTAGTAAGCTGCGTTGCTTAGTCTTAGCTTACTTATAAATCTTTCCAACCGGATTAAAGGAAAGTTTAAAACGCGTGAAAACAAGTTAGAGTTGTGATCAGTTATTGTTGAAACTTAAAATTCATTTATTAAACAATTCTACGTGGGCAATTTGTGCGAATTTGGTGGGAAGAGTGTGTGAAATGTGGTCGAGTTAAGGACAAAAATTGAGCTATAAACGAAGCACGCAAAAAAAGTTAGTTGCTTGTAATTTATTTGCATCCTTTTCTTTCTTACTTCGACTTTTTTTGAAATTTACTGCAGAATTATTAGCTTTTTGCATTGGTTATGAAATTTACTGCACTTGGATAATGCAGTTTCATTGTTACACTAATTTTTAAAAATTATAAACAGAGTTTGTAATTTTTGATTTCGATTTCATTGTTTTAGATGAATGACTGGTGAAATCTAAAAAAAATGTGAATAACACGTATTAAAATGGTGAGTGTCTTGTTTTGTTTGTTAGTGTTTATAAAAAAAATTCATACTTACGAGGGGTTCTGTTTCAGATAAAAAAACCATGGGGGAAGTTAGTTTTGATCTTGTCAGATGTTACAAGAAGCTTAGAAAGCATGTGGATTACGTTTTTAGTGCAAAGCAGAGGCCATAGAAGTTCAAGCGCTCTGATGATATTTATTTCATCGGTAAGTGTTGAAAAATCATGATTCGTGTTATGGATTAGGTGATAAAGCATGCGACTAAATTTAGTACCGTGTATGTGTTCGAGTAGGGTTATTTCAATGGGCTGTATATATTCATGGGGAATTATTATTGGGCGAGCGTCATCAATGGGGAAGGTGTTGTAGGTGATGGGTCTGTCTCGGTATTAAAATTACCGAGGATGCCGTGTAAGTTATTAGATTTAATACAATAGGTGAAATTTAGGAATAATGGTGATGTGTACATTGAGTTGATGAACATAAGACGATGTTGTGGGTTACGGGCTGTTGATTTGATGATCTATTGTTTTAGTATAAATTTATAATTTGTGTACGTGGGTTAGTTTGGTCTTTAGCATGTTCTTTTTCTTGGGTGTGAGGAAGGGAAATACGAGTGCGCAATGGTTAAATTTACTGAAAAATAGTTCGTAGACTTTGGTGTTTGTTAGTGCGCGAGCGATTATGTTTTCAAGTTTTTTATTAGTGCAAGCTAGGTGGAATATATATTCTGATCCGATGAAAAAATTTTCTGTTAGTTGAGGATTAGTTTTTGGATCGTCTTCGTGTGGGTTATCTTCCAAGTATCTGGTGACAGCATGATCGTAATGGTTAATGAAAAATCGATTAGCGCGTGTTGCTAGGAAACTATTTAGGGTTTGGTTTGAGCCAATAGTAGTGAATTGATTCTCGTTGAATGCGGTGATTAGTCGGTGGCTGAAAGAAAATCAGATTTCATTATCTTCGGGGTTGTTTTTTAAAGGGACTTTCAGTGGATTAGTAAAGTTGTAGTATGTGATTCAGGAGAGTGTGAGAACTAGCATATTTTCATCAACGAGAGGGTTCAGTTGGCTTGCATTGTCAGTCATAGAGTCTGTAAAATTGGGAAAAAATGGTAAGTTGTGAGTTAAAAATTTTGGGGTTAAAGAATAACTAAACTGTTAGTGTGTTGAGGGTGATGGGAATCCAGTCAGGTTGAGCGTGGACGTCTGATAAAAAATTGAGGTGAAGCGTTAGGGAGCTTTCAATTAAAAACTCTGAGTGCACTTGTAGTTGCAAAATGAATTGAATGAGTTAAGGATTTAGGTGTTGAGGCTGAGTGCGTTAGCTGATGAATTGTTATTGGGTTATTTGTGTCAAGGAGGTGTTGTTGATGAGTTATAAAATATCTAGTTTATGCTCTAGTTGATTGTCGGTCATGGGGCTAGGTTTGTCGGGTTGATTAGATGACAATGGGGAAAGATAGGGGTAGCGTCAGTGTATGAAGAGGGAGAGGTTTCATCGTGAAGTTGGGAAGCAATGGGTTGGAAATGTGGTGGGGAAAAGTTTGTACGGCTAGGTCCGGAGTCAAGATATTCGTCAGGGGTTTCTACATCAGAATTTTTATAGTTAGATATGGTGTTAAAAACTGTTTGAATTGAATCGCTTGAGTCCATGAATCGTTTGAAATGTCATTTATAAATGAAAGTTCTTGTAATTGTGTTTTATCATTATCTTCTGGGTGAATTCTCTGCCAGTTTTTACTGCATTTTTGTTACTGGAATTTAGGATTTTCTGTCTTCTCGATTTTAATATGGGTGTGCTGGGTCAATAATTAATTTGCCTGTTTTACCTGTCAAAACTTTTGTCATTTTCTACACGAATTTCTGAATAATGTGTTTTGAATAGTGGTTTGGGATATATACAACCGTGTTCCATTTCAGAGTAAACTTGAAAGCGTGTTAATTTATTTTCTACACCATCTATAATTCTATATTTTCTGGCTTTGATCTTATTCGATTAGGGTTAATATTATCCGAAGGAACAGATTCTAAAGGGTAATTTTGGTGAAATTTTATCAATCTTGCAAAAATTTCAGCGACTTGAAATGTGGTAAATGTGTCTTCAGGGAACCAAACTATGGTTGCCTGTGTTTTTGTAGTGAGGTCACAATATCCTTGATAATTTTTACCCGGTAAGCGTCTTCCTTGATACATTATGGTATCGTCTTTCAAATCTCGTGTTAATTATACTTTTTCTAGTTGAATTTTCCAATCGAAAAACAATATTTCTAGGTAGCCTTTATTTTTAGTGTCAGCTTTACAATTTGATTAGCTACTGATTCTGATGTGTGGTATCCAATTGTTATCATGAAATCGTAAGCTAAACGTCCATGTGCGCCATGATACGGGAATTTATCATCATATTTAATTTGAAATTGATATCGTTCAAATTCTGCTTGGTGAGCAGAGTCTCAAGAAATTTGAAAACTGACTAATTTACGATTTGTGCCTTTATTTGTGACAAGTTTAAAAGTTTTTCTTCGTTTTTTGCAATATTCATTGTTGAGATGTAAAAGTCTTTCGATATTACTTTGATGAAAAGATTCATGGTCGAATTTATTTTTATTGCTGTTGAGACTTGTGAACAATGTACTTTCTTTTAAGAGAATTTTGCTTAAATTTATATCATGTTTGAGTTGTAGCTCAAGCTTTTGAGTAAAGTGTAGCTGCTATGCTATCAATGCTGATTGGATGTCCTGTGTTCCAGATTCGCATTGTATTACTTGATTAATTGCGTATTTATTTAGAGTTTTTTGTTGGTTTTTTTCACAATCATTAAGTCTAACAAGGAGGTCCTGTGGTCCTGCTCTGGAGGAAGGATTTTGATGAGGTATGGACTCTAAAAGAACAAGTTGGGAAAATTTTTTCATTAGATAAACTATGGAAGGATATATGCGTATGATAATCCTCAAAAGGGATTTGAGAATGTTATTTATTCTATTGTCTTTTTTGCGTATCGATCGTACTTGTAGATAAGTCTGTTGTGATAAATGGAGGGGGCAAATATTGAGCTGTTATATTTGGTGGAGATAGGGGTAATGTATGATGTACCAAATTATTTAAATTTACGGTAGTTTTCTATTTAAGGGTTAAGTTATGTTGGGCAAGGATTTGGATATTATGTTCTTGTATATCTTTATGAATATCGTGTCTATATTGTAGTCTTTTGAGTGCCAAACAATGTTGTAGATTAATGTCGAGCTGTTGGCCAAAACGTGGAGCGGGTGCTAAAAAAGTGTTCCAATCTAATCGTAAAAGTGAACTGTAACTTGAAGTTAACGATATCTGTCGTCTAGGTTATTTGGAAAATTTGTGGGAAATGTAGTTGCTGGTGTTTGACTTGTTTCTGAAGGTGTTGATGGAGATGAGAGAATTTCTGGCAATGATAAAAAAGGTATCTGATGAAATGCCTATGGATTATTTAGGGTATTTTGTTGGGTACTCATTTGAAATGATGAAGGGGGCTTTGTATAGTGTTACTAGAAAGATTTAAAGGGGTCGATGATGGTGATGAGGGTATGTTAAAATGAACTCTTGGTGTGGCAAGATTCCGGTTTCGTCGGAAGTGAAAAATGTATCTATCTACTGTAGGTGTTAAGTTTTGGATTTGGGTTTTGGTTCTATTAAGTTCTTGTTTAAGTGAGGGGTTGAAGTGAGATGTTATATGTTGGCTCGTATTGTGGTTCACTTAGTGGCGCTTGACGACTAGCTGCTATTAATGGTTCGGAGAGTGATGCGTTTCTTTCTTCAAATGTATACGGATTTACTACAAATGAGCTACGTGTAGATGATTGGGGTTGACTTGTTTGGCTAGATAACGGTGTGGTCGGGGGTTCTTGGGATGTAGGGGTTGGTGGCGATTCTTTGATAGGATGTGGATGAGCAATTTTGAGCAATCTTATTTGTTCTTATAAAATTAGGTCTGTGTTCTTTATATTATTATTCTGCAAAAACTATTGGCAAAATTGTTGCTTTTGCAAAGGTAATTATTGCCTTTTCTATGCATTTAAGAATTGTTAAAATTAGAGATATGAGAAAAAGTAGAAAAATTACGAAAGAATAAAAATATATTTTCTACTTACTACATTTCGTGTCCTTTATGAAACACTAAGTTTCGCACCTGACTATGTGGTCAATGGTTTCGGAGAGAGAAAGGTAGATTGGTATTCAGAAATAAAAAAGAATGAATTGGCTGCAAAAAATTAGATAAAAGAGGGTTATTAGTTCTAAAAAGTTGGTAATGAAAAAATGCAAAATTAAAAAATTTTGAAAGAAATGAGAGAAAAGTTGAAATGAACAGTTTTTTTGTAGAACTGAGTTTGAAAAAAAGCATCCCAAAAATGATTAGCTTTGTCAAAAATTTTTTTGATTTTTTTTTGGAGTTGAAGCCAAGTGTGGTCGAATTGGTTTTTGACAAGTGGGTTGGATATGAGGAGTTTTTGGTGAAAGAAAGTGTGGGTATTTCGGTGGTAACTTTCTAAGTCTTGTTCTCGTTTGTAGGATGATTAGAGGATATTGGGAGGTAGAACGGATTTGAGTTCAGTAATCATGTCGAACTTTATCTTTAGGCTAATTCAATTTTTTCTTATTTTCGATCTGGAGTGTTTATTTTTGACCTGGATGTCTAATAAAAGTGGTGGTGTAAACAGAGAAATACTATTATTGCAAATCATTTTGATTGGTTGATTTTGAATCAGTTTTCACGAGGAGAATGAATAATTGTAATAAAGGCTTTACTAAAAATGTTTTTTGTGTTGTTTAATCAACCGTGGGTGTTTCTGAAATTCTACTTATATTATTATTTTAGTTTGTGGAAAAAAGGTTTAATAATCTTTTCTTGGTTGTTTTATAGGACGAGATGATTTTACTTTGGTTTTGGGTATGAGAGTTTGTTCTTTTCGCTTACGGTTTAGTCTTGTTTTCTGATCAATTTGCTTCGGGGCTTGTCTGATATATCCTGCCGAGAAACATCTGACCATTGGGATAGATAATTAGAGTTTGTTGTTTTTTTTGTATGTTGTTTTGTGTGCTGTTGTCAACGATTTGTAGCCTTGTGACGAAAAATATTTGTGTTCATTCACGGAGCGCGTGTTCCGTCGGGTAGTATAGTAAAATATTGTTTCAATAATATATTGTTTCTTTTTTATTGTGATCTTTAAGTGTATATTTGAAATCTGCAGGTTTTCGTTTGAAAGGGTCCTTTTTGGATAGGTTATAGTGTTTCAAAATTCTTTTTCTGAATAAATAATTTTCAGATCAAAACAAATAAATCCTTAGTTTAGGTTTGATGCTGGTGTAAAACGTGAATTTATTTTAGATTGAATATTTTGTCCTTGTAACAATTTTTTTTTGCCGTTTTTTTGCTAATTTCGTAATGTTTTTTATCTCGATTTAAAATTCTATGTGTATGGGTTCCAGAGACTAATTTTTTGTGGATGTTGAAAATAATCTTTGTCACTAGTGTGAGGCGGTAGATTATCACAAACTGAATCTTTGTTGGGTTGACAGTAACCTTGTGCATTTTTGAAGAGTTTTTGCTGTGAACATTATCGGCTTACGTGGTTTTTCGTTGAAAATTATTTCAAATGGAGATAGTCCAAAATTTGTTGTGATTTGAATTTTATATGTTAAGGAGAATAACTTTACGCCTGTTGACCATCCGGTGTATTTTAAATCATCTCCCTTTTAATTACATCGGAGTTATTCTTGTAGAGAACTGTTCATGCTTTCACCTAATCCATGTGATGTTCTAGGTTTCTGTTTTGTAACAAAGAGGTTGCATAATGTTAAGAATTCATTATTTATGAATTCTGTTCCATTGTCTGTGACAAGGATTTCTGGTAGTCCAATTTTTGCTTTTCAGTGTTGGTAAAGTGTTGTGTAAGCATAATAAGCATTACAATGAGGCACAGTATTGAGTGCTACCTAATGCGTAAATGCATCAACTATTATCAATATATACAAATTTCTTTCCGAAGAGGATGATATAGGGCCTTTGGTGTCAAATAAAATTCTGTGATTGAAATGTAGACTTTGTTCTTTAAAGTCTTGCTTTCCGCTAAATGTTTTTGATGAGGAAAAGGTTTGATTAATTGACATTTTATGCAATCGCTGCATAATACTTTTAGCCAAATTGGTGCATTTGAAAAGTAAAATCTTTTGTAGGATGATTAGATGATGTTGGGAGGTAGAACGCCTTTGAGCTCAGTGATCATGTCGATCTTTATCTTAAGGCTAATTGAATTTTTTCTTATTTTTTGACATAGAGTGCTTGTTTTTAACCTGGAGGTCTAATAAAAATGGTGGTGTATACAGAGAAGTACGATGATTGCAAATCATTTTGATTGGTTGATTTTGAATTAGTTTTCACGAGGAGAATGAATAATTGTAATCAACGATTACTTAAAGGCTTTATTATATGAGAATATCTTTACGTCTGTTGACCATTCGAAGTATTTTTTATCATCTTCCTTTAAAATACATCGGAGTTTTTTGTGTAAAGAACGGTTCATGCCTTCACCTAATCCATTTAACCATAGGGCATGTGATGTTCTAGGTTTATGTTTTATAATGAAGAGGTGGCATAATGTTAAGATTTCATTATTAATAAATTCTGTTCCATTGTCTATTACAAGGATTGCTGGTAGTCCAAATTTTGCTATCCAGTATTCGTAAAGGGTTGTGTAAGCATAATAAGCATTACAATGAGGCACAGTATTGAGTGCTACATAATGCGTAAATGCATCAACTATTACCGTTATATACGAAATTCCTTCTGAGGAGGATGATATAGGGCCTTTGGTGTCAAAGTAAATTCTGTGATTGAAATGTAGATTTTGTCCTTTAAAGTATTGTTTTTCGGCTAGTTGTTTGTGACGTGGAAAAGGTTTGATTAATTGACCTTTTATGCAATTACTGCATTTTACTTTTATATCAATTGGTGCATTTGAAAAGTAAAAATTTTGAGTGAAATTTGTGTATGTTTCTTTCTGAACATGCATGTCCTTTTGTATGAAAGGAATGTGAAATGTAAAATTTAATTAAAATTGAGCTTAATGGGAGGCAGGGTACTTTTGTTTCAGGAGTGTGATGTTCTAAGAGATCGGTGTTTTTGTTGATCATGGTACTATTAAACTTTCGGAAGATTTCGAGCTCAGCTTTTTTGGTTTTGTTTTATATTTCTGCCTACTGATGACAGGATCAAGGTTTTGGTATTTTTGTAATAATTGAAGTGTCATTGATTCGGTGTTTGGATGAAAAATAATTTCAATTTCTTTTTTTTTGAGAGAGATAAATTATCCAGGGCTCTTGTAAATTGAAAATCTAATTGATTGTTTTTTTATAGGTTTAAATTAAAATTGTATGGTTTATTTAACTGGCATGTTATGCAATCGTTGCATAATATTTTCATCAAAATCGGTGTATTTGGAAATTAAAACTTTTGATCAAAGTTTGAGTATGTTTTTTCTCATCCTGCATGTCCTTCATTGTTTAAGGAAACTGAAATGTGAAATGGTAGGAGTATCATACTTAGTGGTCAACAGTGTAATTTTAATTCAAGTGTTTGGTATTCTAAAATATTTGTATTTTCATTTATAGATGTATTGTTGAATTTTCTAAAGTATCTAAGAAGTGTTTTGTTTCCTAGAATTGTGAGATCTGCTTTTATGGATTTTGTTTTATAATTGTGCCAAGATTTTAATTGTACAATGACTGGGTCAAGGTTTTGGTATTTTTGTAGTAGTTCAAGTGTGAATTTTTCTGTATTTGGCAGAGAGAGATATTTTCAGTTTTTTTTTTCAAAGAGATATGTTATCTAGCGGGTCACGTAGGCTAAAAACTAGATTTATCGTGTATTTTGGATCGATATCTGGAGTTCCTGATAAATTTATATTATCAGTTAGATTTTCTTTTTCTCTTAAAGGACATAGATCTGTCCTATATACTTTTTGTCAGAGTAGTTTTTAATGTGTTTTGTTTCTGATCCACGATGAATATGGTATCGGTTTGAATGTAGAATTTCCAATCAAGTCTACTTCGTAATGATTATGTTGGCAACCTAAATATAATGGAAAGTTGTGTAAATTATTTATTTGTGCATGATCAACGTCGGTTTTTACTGCATATTTGCATTCTAATTGTGGTGATGTTTCATCTTTTGCAAGAAAAAACTTAATATTTTGTGGTACTTCTACTGTTGTTTTTCTTGTTAATAATTCAGGTGGTGTGTTTCTACTGAGTGTGTCTGGCAATGCAAGATTTTCTCCTGCAGTCCAAACTATATGTATGTTTGGGAATTTAATTAAAATTATTTGAAATCTATAAACTATGTGGTATGGATTTGATTTTTGTGTAAATAGAAAAGTTATAGGTTTATGGTCTGTAAATAGAACTGTTGGATGTTTTGATCCAAGGATTAAGAATCCATATTCTGTTAAGGTATACATTACAGCTGTACATTATCTGATAAGGGTAGAGAGCCTAAGTTCTGCTTGTGTAAAACGTCTTGAACTTGCTGATATAAGGTTCAATTTTTTGTGCTTTGATGTGATTGTAAAAGTGCTGCGCTAATTAGAAAAATGGAAGCATCGCTAATAGCGTAGAATAATTGATCTGCGTCTGGAATAGTATTTGAGATTCGTTCTTTGAGGAGGGTTTTTTCGAAGCGTGTTTGATGCTCTAATGTCCATTCAAAAGTATTTTGTTGTCGGAGAAATTGTAAAATGGTCTCAGATATAATTGCATTTTATAAACAGTCTTACTCAAAAAGCTTAGAGTTCCAAAAATTTCCTGGATTTAATTTTTATTAGATGCTGATTGGAGTTTTAATTTTGCATCTATTGGTGATTTTAAAGATGTAATTGTAGTGCCTTAAAAAATGTCCACGGAATTTTCCGAGTAGGAAAAAAATGTTGTTTATCTGGGACTGCTTTCAATTTTTCTTTTAATTAGATTTGGTGAAATTTATCTAATACTTTTAGCATTTATTGTTTTGTTTGTGACTGTCTGAAAAAATCGTCTAAATATTTAATTACACTTCTGCTAAGAATTAGTGGTATAAAAATTTTACTCATAGATGCTGTAAAAGCTGCTGGTACTATGGATATACCATAGGTTGTCTATTAAATTCGTATTGTTCATTCCCAATAACAAATTGTGTGTGTCGACGTGATTGTTCATCTAATGGCATTTGATTCAATGCGCTGTTCATATCAGTGGTGGTATAAAAGTGTGCATTATTTTTTGTAAGGCTTACTTGTATTGGTTTTATGGGCCAGTTACAGTTTGATTCATCAATTAGGAAATTGAGGTATCATAGATCTAGAACGATTTTTAGTGATTTGCCTTTAGGAGAAAAATTACGGGGTTAATAGAGGTATTTCGTTTCGGTTATTGCTCTTTGTTTGCTGGTGAGATAATTTTGTATTGTTCAAGAAATTCAAGGAGTCAATTTACTTTTTCTTGTAAGTGAATTGGTACTTTACTTGCTCAGTGTTTTTTAAAAACTGCGTCAGGCTTAAATGGAAGGTGTAGTGGTGAATTTAATTTTCCAACATCAAAACTATTTTGTAATTTTATAATAGATAGTTTTTCAATAAGAATTGTTGATGGACAAAAATCTAAAAACTTCAAAACATTATTAACTCTAAATACTCTTTCTTGTGTGGGTTGGAATGGTGCATGTGCTTCCCAAAATCCTAAAAGTCCTAAAAGTAGAGTAATTTTATAGAGTGAATTGTTGTATACATGTAGTGCTAGTATATCTGTGTTTGTATCTTTAGCGTATTTTGATAGATCAAACCATTACTCAAAAAATTTTATGAATTTGTTTGATTTCAAGGGCAGACAAAAATAGTTTTTGTCTGTTTTGACCAGTATTTTTTGATGTACTTGATTAATAGAAAAATCATATACATATCTTGATAATGATTTCAGATGCTTCCGTTGTTGGTTATACATGGGTAAAAATTTGAGAAAAATGGGGTTTGGTTAATTAATCTTTGGAAGAATGTTAGAGATGTTTTATTAGTTTTGTATATTTGTCTTTGATGTGTAATTTAATGTTCAGGATGTTTTAAGTTGGAATCTATTTCGAAGTAAATGGGATTCCAACGATATTGTAATTTATGTCTGTTTTATGGAATATTTGCTTGAAGGGCTTATGTAAAACTTTGATTTGTTCCATTGTTCTAGTTGGAATAAGAAAAAATTGAGTTTTTTCTTTATTTGTTAGAGTTGTACCTTGTGCAGTGGCTAGTTTACTTGATGTTTTGGAATGGAAAAATTTCGGATCTCGAGTCTGAATTTCATTCCATATAGAGATAATAGTAAGATTTGATTCTGCACCAGAATCAAATAAAAAATCTATTTCAAGATCTGGTTATTGGAGATTTTTGCTTTTTGAGCTTTCTAAGAGGAAGGGGATTGTCCAAAATTTTTTTGGTGGTGGTTTTTTATTTGTTGTGTTTTGATATATGTTGTTTGTGGTGTATTTTGTGGTTTCTTGATTATTTTCTGGTTCTTTGGGATTAGAACTAATAATTTTATTTTGGTAATAATTCGATTCGTTGGTGTTTCATATTCATTTTCTACTTTGAGCATATTGATAATGAGTGTGTTTCACAGTTAATGTGATTTAACTGAAGTTGCAAAAATTCTGTATTGTCGATACCTGGAAGGTCTGGATTTCTTTCATCAGTAGGTTGTACTTGATGAATTTTTTTTTGATGTTTTGGTGTACTGCTTCTATTGTTTTGATTTTGTGTGTTTGAAAACTGAGAAATAGTTCGATGTGGTGGTTGAGAATAGTTTCCTGATCTGTCGTGGTAGTTGTTGTTTCACTTTCTAGAATTATCACGGATCCAAAATGATCATAATACGGACTATTGTTGGAGTAGTTTTGTGATCTATAATTCGAGTCGTTTCGATTTTGACTATTTGAATAGTTTCAATTTTGATTGTTTGAAGAATTTCTTGAACGTTCATCAGAATAGTATCTGTTCCGAGAGTTTATAGTTTGAATAATTAGTTCTATTTGAATTTGGTATAGAGAAATTGTTTCTATATTGATTATTTTGACTGTTTCATCTGCTATATCTACTTTGTGAAATGTTTTGCGATCTGATGATCTTTCGCGAAATTATTTGATAGAGGGATTGTTATATTTACTATAGCTATCTGAGAGTGATTTTCCTGAGCTGTTGTTACTTTGAAGTTTTTTTTTGGTGAACTTTGGCCTTTTTTCATAATTTGATAAAAAGATTTGCTGGGTTCTCTGTGTTTTTGCGGTCTATTGAAGTTGTCTTGCTATTTTTGTCTGCAAGTGGTTGTTGTGTTTGTCGTGTTTGCTCTGAAATCATCAACGGTTCAAAAGTATCTGGTTGATAAACATTGTTGGGACTAACATTATTCCACTTATATTTTCGTGGTATATTATTGTATTGTTGAATTTGATTGAAGTAAACTTCATCTTCGGAGAACAGTGTGGTTGACTTCTTGTGAACTGTTTGTTCGTTGGATTTTATTTTGTTGAAAAAATGAATAATTTTCAGTACGTTCTGTTGGAGAATTTCGTTTTTCATTAAATAATACTGACTGCGATACTGGTTGTGGTATCTGTTGAAAATAGTTATGTTAAATTGATGTCGCGTTGTGCGAAGGGGTTTTGCTATTGGGCTTCTATTGTTGTTAGCGAAAAAATCCTAATTTTGTTTTGCGAATTTTTTTTCTATTTGCGTGTTTTTGTTTGTTCGGTCGTCGCGTTTTAATTTTTGGTATATTTGATAATTCTTGTGAGAATATTTTGGAACAACGGATGATTTGACTTCTGATTGACGTGTTGTTTGTGAGAAGGAAGTTTTTCATTATGTGGCGTTTTGAGTGTTGGATGAATAGGAAAAATATTTTGTTGTATTGTTGTAGGTATTGTTCCGACTATATCCTCGTTTATAAGTGCGATGGAGTTTGAATATCTTGTTGTATCAGATTTCTAGTACCATTAAGTGTTTCCTGTGAACTTATGAATGGTGAATTTAAGCTTTTGTTTTTTGTTCTACCAATGAATATTGTGGTATAATTTAAGGGTTTTGCATCAAGGGTGAGCATATTTAATCTGAAATAATGTTTTTGCACGGAGACAGTGGCGATTGCTGCAATTGAAAAATCGTTAGGTATATTGCCAAACAAAAGATGAGACTTTTCACGATCCCTCACATATTCTATTTGGTCTACTAGTATAGTTTCATCGTCTGATGTCTGTGGTCGGAAAATTTTTCCTGCTGTTGAGATTAAATCTAAATTGTGTACAAAAAAATTCTCTTATGAACCATGCTAGGATTCTTTGTAGATCAAATTATGCTATTTGTGATATAACGTTATTGGCGAATGTTTCACAAATTGAGTCTAAAAATCTCGAGAAAAGGTTGATTTCTTGTCTAACTAGTGCATGTCGAGATGTTTGAGGTGGTGATACATGTAAAACTTCGTTTGATTCTAATATGGAAATGTAAGTATAAAGGATAGAGTAAACATCACTCGTGAAAATTGAGTTCGCTTCATGTGAATTCCGGTGTTGAATATTTTTATTATATTCTCTGAAAATTTTGAGAAATCTAGGTCTAAATCATCTGTTTGAATTCGGTGTGGTGTTTGATTTGTTTGTGATGGCAAGATTTCAATACTAAATATCCTGTAATAAGAAATTATTTTACAAATATCTTGCAGATAGTGATCAAGTATTTTACTTTTGATTTTTACTTCGGTAAATTTTTGCCTACACGAGCTATTTCCTTTTTCGAATAAAATTGCGATTATGTTATGAAAAAATTGTGCTTGTCCTCTAGCTGGATCACTTTAAGGGTGAAAAATAAAGAGAAGGTTAGAATCATGATCAAAGTTTTCGTCGTATTGAATCAGTTTTTTGTTTGATTATTGTGAATGTGTAACTTTCAGTGTGTCTTATTGGTTGATTCCAATTACAAATTCGTACTGGCTTACGAAAGCATGAATTTTTTATTCTGCGTTTACCTTTTAATTGTGATGGCTTTGTGAATTCTGGTTCTGAAAAACATTTCGGATCGTTTATTGGGTTACTTTTGTCGATTGAATTTTTTAGATCCTGAAGTTATGGTATCGTTGTTATGTTGGATCCCGAAACTTCGATTCGTGTTTTAGAATAGTTTCGCGTAATAATTTATTTTTGTTGTGCTATAATTGAATATTTTTTTTTCTTTTGGATCTGATGTATCCTAGTATTTGTCTTTGTGGTTTAATTACAAGATTATAACTTTCGTTTTGAATTAAACAATTGTGAACTTCTACTGTTTGTTTTTTGCCTAAATTATCTCTTGACTTAAGGTTTAGAATGATGGTTGCAAAATTCAGGTGTTATAATTTTTATTTCCTAATTTGTTAGTTGTTACAGTTTTTGTGTGAATATTCTAACTTGGGGCGTAAGTTGTCGAGGTTGACGGGTTGGAGAGAAAATATATCAATTCGTTAGAATGATGTTTTACTTCCTCAATGGCTAAGATTTTTTAAAAGGAAAATTTACCTAATGCTACTTAGGGTTGCGGTTTTCTGATTAAGGGTTGGAGAAAATTAAATGAATCTACAAGGTGCAGGTATAATTAGAAGACACGTAGATCGTTAGAAACTATTATAGATATTACTAATTGTAATTTTTATGATGCTGTTTTTAACTGTGTCAGCTGAGAGGAGGGGCTCAAGTGAAGGATGAGTAACCGAAGTTCTTCACTGATTATCTTAATTAGAATGGTAAGTTTTCTGAAAATTTCTATAAGTCCTGGGTCTTTGATAAGGGTTGGAGAGTGGTGAATTGACGTTTGAGGTCGTTAGACTTTTAATTATGAGGTGGGGCAAACAAAATTGGTCTGATTGATCCAAGGGAAGCCTTGATTATCAAATAATTCAAATGAATAATCGTTAAATTAAGGTTAAATTTAAAGATTCAAAAATGCCTTGATGATCTGTTTTTTTTTTTAAAATTTTAGATTATCGAAAAGCAAAGATATGCCTCGATAATTATTTAGATATAAAGTTAAAGTTGAAAAAAATTATAGGTTTAAAAATTTGTTTAAGGGTTAGGTTTTTAAATGATATTAGTTTTTGAATAAATTTAGGTGTTTTAGGTGAGTATGCGTGGATGAAGAAAAAACGAGTTCTTGAAAAGTACGAAACTCTTTATAAATTTAATAAAACTAATATAAATTAAATTTCTAACTAGTTTTTGCATTTTTATTCAAGAAAAACAAATTTTACAAAATTTTTTAAAACTAAATTGCTGCAGATTTTGAAAGAAACGATTTGTGTTCAATTTATCAGTCGTTATTATTGTTATATAATATGGCTATAAAGCATCAAGAAATTTATTGCTTGGAAATTAGGTTTATTTTTCCAAGTAAATTTACTTTCATGTCAGCCAATGAAAATCAACTTCATTTTTATTAATCTTGGGTCGTTGCTAAAGGTTGAGAATGAATCGACGTTTGCGAGCGTTCGACATTTTACAAAGAATTCGGGAGAACAAAAATGTTCTGATTGGTTCAAGGAAAACCTTGATGATCAAACATTTTTTAAATGAAAAAAAAAAAACTTAAAATAAGATAGAATTTAAAGATAGCATTGGTGGTCTGCTTTTGAGAAAATTTTGAATATCGAAAAACAGGGATAGGCTTTGATAATTTTTAGGTTTTGAATTTCAGCTAAATAAAATATTAAGAGTTTAAAAGAAATGATTTAAAGATTAACAATTTAAATGATATTGGGTTTTGAATAATTATGGTGATGTTTTAGCTGAAGAAACAAGGATGATAAGGATTGAAAAAGAATGAAAGGGTGAAGGGATTACTTAGTTCAAAAAAATTTACTTCAGTTTTGTTACTTTTAATTTTTTAAAATTTTTTTATGAAAGGAACCACTTGTGTATCTTTTTGTCAGTCGTTACTAAAGTTATATAATATGGTAATATAACATCAAGAAATATGTTGCTTGGACATACATCTTATTGCTCCAATTACATTAGTTAGAGAATGAAAATTTACTGCATGAAGAATTCTGTTGCAGTTTGCGTCGTTTCACGATGTAGAAGCTGGGTCTGCTGTTCAGTTTTTGACTTGGTGTTTGTCGTATCGTTCGAAATTTTGGAGTAGACGTATTTAGAGACATATCTTTAAGATTGTCTATGCTATCTAACACTTTGCAATTTTGCAATTCATATTTTGATCCTGTTTCTAATTCTATTTTGCTAAGTCTAAGTTTGTTCGAGACTTTTAGTCGCACCAGATGAGTTTTAGCTTGAAGTGGCTTACTCATAGAGTAATTTCAGATAGGGTACACCGTCTGCTCGTGACGCTATCTTTTTTTCGGCTGGATAGATCGGTGCAACTTCTTAGTCTAATACCAATCTTAATCTTACTCTTATATCTCTTTAATTTTATCTCTAAAGTTTTTAGGGTCGGTCGGCCAAAAATGGATTTCTTAAAAAGTGGCCAAGGGGGTCCTTTGGGTCGAGAGGGGTCGAATCCCTGAGGGAGGGGTGTCCAAAGTTGAACAAAGTCGACAAAGTTTGGCAAAAATTGATCAAAATTGACAAAGTCGAGGAAAGTTGATTCAATATCAAATCGAGATGATGAAATCAAAATATAATATTTTCCGTGAGGGGACCCAATTTTGAAACAAAGGTTTATATGAATATCATTCCCACCGCTCAAATACAGGGTTTAGATAATTGAGAAATGTTCAGTTTCATTTTACACGAAAGGCGACTACTTCGAAAAAATATTTGGACCAGCGTGAACTCAGCAGTTGACGTGAGAACATCTGAAAGATGATAAATTTGACAAAAATTGTGCCGGACTCAGAAGCGGTTGTTTCTTCTCAATCAAAATTTTCGATTTTTAAATTAGCAGCTTTTGACAACATTTTCTCATATATTCTGAGACAGAATGATTTTCCAGTTTAAGATAATGAAGATAACTACCCTGCATATCTTTTCTTGTGGAGTCAGATGGGCTTGAAGATTGGCTCATGTTAATTTCCAATTAACGCATGTTGTAGGCGCTCATTTGGCCAGCCCAGCGTTGAGGCGAGCTAATTGATCCAAAAGTTGGGTAAAAGGAAGCAAATTTTGCCCTTTTCAATTTGATTTTGAATATGGTGGAATTTACAAAACTTAAAATTTCAAAGTTTCTTTGTTTTTTTTTACTCAATTTTTTTTGTTTTTTTTAAACCTTTAATTGGAACAATCAAAACTTCTCCCTGACTTCAGTAAATTGTTCTATTCATTTTTTTGCCAAACTTGCTCAAAAAAAATTATGGTTAAGTGAGAGATTTAATATTCATGGCTTTGCCCTGATATACGGGTAATTTTGAATGAGATTAAATTTCGCAACATTGAATGAGGATTAAAAATTATTGAAAACAAATGATATGAGATACAAAGGTTGCGGAATTACCGAGTGAAAAGGTACCAGCATAAGAAAAACGCAAGAATTGTAAAATCTACCCACCAAAAAAAAAGAAATTCAGCATCTTCATGTTATAACTAAGATATAGCCACCCAGGGGTGGATTGGGGAATTTTTCAGGGAGTGTAGAGAACGGACGGGTTTAAAAAAATTTGTCAACTTTTTTTAGATTGGTCATATCGATTTTTCGTGCTCTTCAAAAAAATTCTTTCGCATAATTTTCTGTGCCGCCGGCTTGTTATTTAAATGCCAAAGCGCCATTTCTGGGTCAATTTCTGCCCCTATAAAACCATCCCTGTCAAATCAGTTTCATTTTTATATTTATAACTTATAAGAAATCTAAGCTCCCTAATAAAATCATTAATTATTTTTTGAAATAAAACCTTTGGCTTTAACACTTTTTTGGGATGATCAACTTGATGGAAATAACGAGGAGCTTAAACTTGCGGTATACTTTTGACTATATTTGAAGGTGTAAGTTATTGCTAATTATAAGTCAGATTGTTTTGTACTGCTTCTGATATCGACGGACGACAGATTGTTCCGACTGTTTCCCCTGGACGAAAGCGACTTCAAACTGGAATGCTTCAGTAACCCAATTCTGTAGTCTCGCATACGCCTGAACTTCGCTATTTTATTCACTCGACTCTCCTTCCTCGCAAAAACCGGAGTCGGACTCGGAGTACTCGTACCGTTTGTTACATTGTCGTTCACGCCGACAGAAACTATTGTCAAGTCGGGTTCCGGGGGATTTGCTTCAAGCTGCGAGTTTTGATCTTCAGGGGGCGGGGGTTTGGGAGGTGGAGTGTAGCGGGTCTCTCGAGGTTGCAAGTTTTTGATAGCCCCCCACTGTCGGAAAAACATGTAGACTAAGATGGCCCATCCGCATAGAGAGAGTAGAATAAGAATGGCTTCTTTGATTGTGGCAGTGTTGTCAAAGTGATTCAGACCTGAAACAGAATTGCCAAATTATCGAAACAATCATAAGAATGACCATGATGGTAATCATAATATATATGGTTTTCAGGCGGAAACGTTCAAAAAGTCACAAAATGACACTTTAGTATACTTGCGACAGCCTGGGAGTTCAGCAATGGATCTACAGATACGTTTTCATGTGTATATGAAAAATGACAACTAATCGTATAAAAGATCTTTTTAATAACAACACTTTGCATCATATTTCGTTGCTAAAAAGATGTAAGCGAGCAATTTATTGAGGAACGTAATCAACAAAACCCGATAGATAATTCACAAGCGCTTGTTCAGATTATAAATTCAAAAGTGTACCAGGGTGTTAAAAACACGTTTTTAGTCCTCTTTCATTCAGTGATACTTAGTTTAATGAAACGACCTTTTTACAGTAGCCAGCAAAGTTTCCCCAAATTCTGATGGTACATTTCCTTTAGTTGGATTGTTTTTTAGAATCAGCGTTTTTCTTGGCTTATCAAAAATTTACTGCATTTTGTGTTGAAAAAGCTCAAACAGGCATAATTTGAAATAACCGGAAAAACGAACAATAGAATGATTTTTTCACACTTGTTTTTTTAGATTAGATTTTTGTGACTTTAGATTAAATTAAAACAAAAATTACGACGACAACAAGCGTCGTTTGATTAGTGCAAAAAGTTTTTGTGTGTATTGTGAGAGGAAGAATTTTTTTTGTTTAGTTTTGACTTTTTAACGTTTTTTCGGCACGAATGAAGAATTTCTGCCCAAATGTTTTCGGCGTTGTTACCACTTGGTGAATATGTTTCCGATGATAATTTTGTGTTCAATTATCTGGGCTTTGTTTTACAGCTATCTTGTTAATTTTGAGTGCGAACTGGTGCGAAGCTCAGCTTTGCCTCTGTATATCGAAATTTAATGTTGCTGAATATTGCATGAAAAGACTTCAAGGCTTCAATCATTCAGATACCTGTAAACTGCGCGAGGATTGATTAAAATTTAGTCATTTTGATAGTTGAAAACAGTATATTGATAAAAAAAAATTCGGTCAAACTTCAGATTGAAAAATCAAAATTCTTGCATTTTGTGTTTTAGATAAATTCGAGAGAGCACAGCGAGCAATTAGGTGATAAATGAAATTTTTTACAGAAGCAGAGAAAAACTCTTTTATATTCTGGGAAATAGTGTTTTTGTATTTTCTGCAAGCGCTTGCCTGACACAAAATTTAATCTGTAAATAATATAGAAAAAAACTTGAGATAATTTTTGTGGTGCTCCTCATCAGATCTAGTTCTGTGATTCTTGTTATTCTTTCTGTGATTCTTGCACAGCAGTCGGCTACCCGCACCGAGCGCCCATGGATTCAAATCGATTATAATGGATTCCCGAGACAAAAATAATCGATTATAATCCATTACGGATGTAAAATTCAGACCACGAAATCGATTATATAGCCATTATAATCGATTATTTTTGAACATATATAATCCATTATAATCCATTATAATTGATTATAATCCATTTCATTTTTAGAACTAAATTCGGTTATTTTTCGGGGGGGTAAAATATATCTGGGGGGGGGGGGGGGGGGAGTGAATAAACATAAACCGAACAGGGTGGGGGTAAATAAACCGATTATAATGGATTTTATTGGGATAAAAAATATTGGAATTATAATCCATTTTTAATAGATGCTGACCATATTATGACAATATAATCGATTATGATCCATGGGCGCTCGGTGCGGGTAGCTTTGTTTTAGTTAAAAAAGAAAACCTCTCTAACGTTTTATTAGAAACTTAATGGCATAGCAAAAACAAAGTTGATTTGCAACAAATTTTCGGATTGCCCATTAGGGGCGATGAGTCAATGAAAAACATTAGGGGCGATGAGTCAATGAAAATTACACCAAAAACAGTTTTGGTGTATTTTATAGTTTTTGCCAAAAAAGAGGAGGGCGTCGAAACATTCAGGGCTCTGTCTCATATGAGCAGTTTCCTAATTATTAATCATAGAAACGTTGAACTTAGCTGAAAGGCTAAGCCACCAAGGGATGCCGTGAATCAAGGAAGATTTATTTTCAGTCTATCTAATAAAAGTTCATTAAAAATCAACATCGACTCAAAATGTTGCTAAACATTTCATTAAGCCTCAATTGTTCCAGTTTCGGACATAGTTACGAGCTTGCTAAGGTAAATAATCGAATAAATTTAAAATAAAGGGAACGCTTGTCTTCAATCTTAGTACTCATAGCCATGAAAAGTAATAAATACAAGAGTTTTTACTACGGGTGCTTTAAGGAGCCTTTTTTGTTTACAATTTGATATCAAATTTTGATAACCAGGTCTTGATTTGTCTCAAGAGCGTAGTTCTTTTCAGTAGATGTTGTGTTTTGACATTAAAGTTTAGTAGGCAGAACACAATTTAGACATTCTCATGTTTGCATAATGTTGTCAGTGAAAGCTGGGTAAATCCCATGTTTAAAACTTGTGAGTTTATATCCGGGGTGGCTCACTCGTAGGGTAATTTCAGATGAGGCATACCGCCTGTTCGTCACATCTTGTTTTCGTCCGGATAGATTCGTGCAGCTTCTTAGTCTAATACCAAAAATAATCTTACTCTTATATCTCCTAGTCTGAATAGATCTCGTGTATACTGGTATTTGCGAGATAAGATATCAGGAACTATTCTTATGGAGACCGACTGTTTGCTAAATTGTATTTATTTTGTTCTGTCGGTGAAACTATGAATAGTTTCAGCTATACAATTTATAGTAAGTGTTAATTATGGATCATGATTGGTTACTAAGAAATATTTTACAGGGATAGTTTTATCAATAATATAATTGAAAATAAATACTAGTTTTGAACTGATTGCATCCATTTGGGTTTTAGAGAGTTTTAGTTTTAATGTTTATTGTAGTGAAGGACGGATGGACAGATTTCTTGATTCTTGGAGTAGATTCTTTTAAAGCAGTGGCTGCGTGAATGAAGAGAGAGAAACAGTTGCTTTTTTTGCAGACTAGTTGTATTCCTGGTAGAGAAAGGGTACAGTGGCTCGTTCTTTTGAAAGTAGTCACCTATACCAGGATCGTGGGCATTGATTGTGTTCGGTTTTCAGATTTATGCAATGATAAGTTGATTTCGTTAAGCTAGAGCGATACTGCGTGCATTCTCAACTATTCATCGAATAGCAAGGTGGGGTTTGACTTCTCTGTGGTGAAGCGCCAAGGAACGAGGATTTGTATGTGAGATCAACATCCAGTGGCCATTGTTCTTCTTCAATGGGTTTCTTTCCTGTAATGTCGGGTCTATACTTTAAATCCTGTGAGGGTAGTAGCTTCGGCAACAAACCAAAAAATTTGCCATTCCAGAGTCGGAATTTCATCGAGTTTTAATCTCGCTTTGCTGCTCGTTTCTTTTTGCTGTAGAAAATCTTTTTATATTGCACATTTTTAACTGCATCTTGTCAGTGATATCAGTTTTTTTTTCAGATTTTTATTAGTTGTTTTTGCAAAAGCGTTTTGTTTAATTTCGGTTATTTCAGAGATTTGCTCACCCTAGAACTACTCTCGTCAAATTAGGTGTGCGTGTCTTAAGCGTGGTGTAACGCGGTTGGTGAGGCCGGCTTTAGAGCATGCACTGGACGTCTTTTACTGGTAGGTTAGGCCAGTTGTGGGAGTATGATTTTACCGTTTTTTTGAGTTGAGCCTCTTTTTGTCTTCAACTTTTTGTTATTTTTTATAGTGTTTTTCTCTTTTTCTGTTTTTGGTTGTTACTTTTTTTTCAAAATAACACTGTCGTGTTTTAAGTTTTTCTTTTGAGTTTTTTAGTGTTCTATGTGGTGTTAATGAATTTTGAAAGTGGGTTTCAAAAGAGTAATTGACCCAATTTTAAATTGAGTTTAACCTGGTTTGGGTGTCTTACGACTTTCTCATACACGCGGTTGGTTTTGTGGCATTAGTAAGCTGCGTTGGCTAGCATAAGCTACTTAATAAACCCTTCCAACCGGGTTAAGTGAAAGTTTTCAAAAGCGTGAAAGTAAGTTAAAGTTGTTATCAGTTAGTTTCTGAAACGTGAATTTCATTTATCAAACAACTCTACGCGAGCGATTTGCATAATGTGTGGAAAGAGTGCGTGAAATATAGGCAAGTGAATATCATTTATTCGAGTTTTGTAAAAAGAAGTACACAAAAAAATTTAGTGCTCCTTAATTTAGTTTTCTTCAGTAATTTACAACTTCAAATTTGAATTTTACTACAGAATTATAACTTATTTGCGTGTATATTGAAATTTATTGCACCAGAATATTTTAAATTACATAGTGAGAAATATGAAACGAAAGTTGAAAAAGTTTATTTTTTCATTTTTATCTGATTCTTTTAGATGACTACTGGGAGAAGTCTGAAAAATAAGAAAAGAAACATACGTAAAAAGATGGTGAGCGTTTTAATTTTTTTGTGTCAGTAATAACAAGGAAAAATATATTTACGAAGGTTCGTGGTCAGGGAAAATTCCATTGGGGAAGTAGATTTTAATGGTGTCGGATGTTAATAAAAGCTTTGCAAGATTGCTTATTATGTTTTTAGTTTGAATCAGTGGCTAAAACAGTTGAAGTGCTCTGATGATGTTTACATCTTCAGTAACAGCTTACAATTCGTGATTATAAAGCTTGTGGTTAAATTTGAGTTTGTTCGTTTTATAAAAGGGCTATTTCGATGGGTTGAATATATTCATGAGGAATGATGAAGGGACGGGCGTCTTCTAGTGGGAAGATGTTTGTTATGGGGCAAAGTATTTACATTTGACGGGCAGGGTTGTAATTACGGACGATGCCGTGCAAGTTATTAACTTTGAAGCATTACGCGAAGTTTAGGAAAAAAGGTGATGTGTATTTTGAGTTAAGCATAAAGCGATAGTGTGGGTTACAGGATGGGAAGTGTGAAAGAAGTGCCTTCGGATAAATTTATAACATGTAAACGTGTGAGTTTTTTTTTAACATACCTTTTACGAACAGTGAATATATCTTTCTTTTGGTGTGAGGAAGTTAAATGCTAGTGCAAAATGCTCTAAAGTTTGTTAATGCGAGTTTGTTAATTACGTATCAGGAGTTCTGGTGTGTTAGTATGATGTGGGTGTTTGAAATAAAGTCAGGACGATTGCGGGCGACTAATGAGGAATTGTGGTGTGGCGTTAGGATGCTTTCCTTTCATAAAAACTGTTTGTACAGGTGTAAGTGCAATGTGAACTGAAGGGAGAGAAGGCTCAGAGGTTGAGGCAGAGTTGGTTAATTGATGAGTTGTTAATGAACTATTTGTATTATGAAGTTGTTGTTGGTGAGTTATAACTTCGTCTAAATCATGCTCGATTTTATCGTCTGTGATAGCGCTTGCGTACATCGGGTTCATTGTTTAATAGGGGGAAGATTAGGGGTAGCGTCAGGGTGCGAACAAGGAGAGAGGGAGGGTTCAACAAGGGTAGGGGGAGTTCTGGGTTGAAAACCTAACTGAAAAAAGTTAGTGGGACTGGATTTAGAGTCGAGGAATTCATCGGGAGTTTCAAAATCGGAATCATTAAAAGGGGAGATGGTACTACAAACTGTTTGAGTTGAGTCATCTGAGCCCATGTGTGGTGAGTAAGAAGACAAACTGAGTAAGAGGATGAGGAGAGGTCTGAAATTGAAATGAAGAAACAGTGGCGTTGGAGATTGGATTGATAGGAAAGGTAATGGTTGAGGGACCCAACTTGTCGGCTCATCGTGGGCTAAAAAGTTGCTTGTTCTGTGAACGAAAGTTTAAGGTGTATGGTTGTTCTACATTTTGAGCATGCGTGTCATCTATAGTTGCTTGTTGGAATGTTATATGTGATATGGGGCTACATTTTAAATTACTAGTATGTATGGTACGTTCGGCGGTGGAAAGTGTATTTCTATAACTTTCTGGTACTAATGATAAAGGATGATTTTTGTGTAGACTATGTAAATGTGGTGGTGCTGTATGTGTCTTTTTTGTATGGTCTTGTAGGGTATCATATGTATTTGGTTTAGTAGATAATTTTTTATTGTGTTCACTTTTTTGTGCATCAAGAAGTATTTTATTAGTAGAGGTTGAAAATATTCCGAAAAATCCTGCAAACAAAATGCGTGCTACGCTCACTTGTCTATTGACTTGTGTTTATAATGCGCATCTAATATAGATTCTTTTCAAAAGTCATAAGAGGATTCCTATGAAGTTTAAACCTTGCATATAAAATAGTCAATCTTTCTAAGATATAGTACGGCCATCCTAGAAATGCTAAAAGTTCGTTCTTGATGTGTAAAAAACTTAAATTAATGATTGGTGAATTATCGTGTGGGCGATATTTTTCTCCATTGAGGTCTATATAGTCTTTAATGTCTTTAAAATATCCACTGTAATCTTTTCGGTAAATATCTAAAAAAACCTGCTGTTTCAGCGAGTTTTCGTAGAATTTGTTCGATGGATGGTCTCTGATTTGTATCCATTTTAGCGAGAACTTCTTGAAATTGTTGTGCTCTAATGGGATGTTGTATGTCAGACTTTGAGTAAAGGCCTATGAACTGTAGGTCTATATTTGGGTTGCGAGCGATTGCTCGTATGCTTTCAGGTGAGAATTTCCTTAAAGGTAGCAATGAGCTAGGGTATGGAGTTAGAAGATAATTTTTATCTTCGTTTGGGTTGAGCTGTACGACATTGCAGCTAGTTTCAGATCCACGTGGAACAGCTGTATTCCAAAACTATGTTCGGCGTGATAGATTACCTGCAAATTTTACTTTATTTTTATAGAATATTGGTATGCGTAGGTAGCACCTTTGGTCTTCAAAAACAAAAAGTGGTATAAATTTTTTAGTGCAGTTGTAATAGCAAAGAAATTTTCCTTCGTAATTAAAAAACTTAGAGCAATTGCCTGATAACAGATATTCTGCGTAAGGTTAGTTAAGAACTGCTTATGTGAGAGGTTGTAATATTTGTGTTCGCTCTAATTCACATAGATGAGGGAATTTTTCTAGTTCGGAAAGTAACAATTCTCGAAAAACTCGATTATTGTGTACCCTAATTTCATATCAAGGTGAAAATCATAGTACATAGCGCCAAGGTGCTTTTTATGAGGGAAAGGTCTTGTAATCTTGTACTATCTTTGTTTTCTGGGCCAAACTTTCCTCCGATATTTCCGTTAGTTTTATAAATTGTTTCTTCTCTAATTCTAGTTGGGTCATGAATTTCGAGAATTAGTTTTCCTGTTAACATGTCGAAACCTTTTTCAATTTTCGACAAAAACATCTAAGTTTTGTGTTCGGAAAAGTGGTTTCGAGTATTTGCATGTTACTTCAGTTTTAGAGTAGATATGAAAACGTGTTAATTTAGTTTCCATATCATGTTTGTTCTTATATTGATTTGGATTTGCTCTTGTTTGGTCAGGGTTTATCTTATTAAAGAGTATGAATTCTATTAAGTATTTTTTGTGAAGATTTATCATTCTTGCGTGAATTTTAGCGACTTGAAATGTGGTAAATGTGTCTTCAGGGAACCAAACTGTTCCTGAACGTTTAAGTTCATTATTACAACCTTCAAGTTCCAGATTAAATAGTCTTTCTATGTTACCATGGTAAAAATATTCATGCTTGAGTCTATTTTTCTTACCATTTGAAACTTGTGAACAATTTAGTTTTTTAAGCTTTTTTTTCTGTGAACTTATATCTTGTTAAAGTTGTAGCTCAGGCTTTTGAGTAAAGTATAGCTACTACGGTTCTTGATTCTATGTCTTGCGGTTCGGACTCGCATGGTATGACCTGACTAATTCCATATTTTTGTAGTGTCTTGTGTTGATTATCTTCACAATCATAATTTGTGACAAGGATGTTTTGTAGCCCTGTTCGGGGGAAGGGTTTATATGATTTATGGGTTCGAGTTGTACTAAAAGAGAAACAGTTTTTATTGAAAAACTTATCAAATTATTTATGTGTACGATACTCCTGAAATCAGGTTATACAATGTTAGATAATCTATGGTTTTTTTTGTATATCTATCGTATTCATATATAAATTTTGTTGTGATGAATGGAGGGGGTAAAGATTGAGCTGTGATGTCTGGTGATGACAGTGGTAATAGATCATGTACTAACTCTCTTAGTTTTATTGTGATTTCAAATTTAAGAATTAAGTTTTCTTAGGGAACGATTTGAATTTTATAATCTTGAATTTCTTTCTGAATGTCTTATCTGTACTGTAATCTGTTTAGTGCCCAATTATGGAGTCTGTTGCTATCGAGACGTTGGCCAAAAGAGGAGGGGATGCTATAAAGTATGCAATCTAAGCGTAAAGAAGTATCAGTACTTTGTAGCTTACGATATCTGTCGTCTAGGTGACTTGGGAAGTTTGTGGGTAAAATATTTGATGGTGTTTAGGCTGTGATTGAAGGTGATGATGGAAGTGATAATTTTTCTGGTAGTGATAAGGAAGTATCTGAGAAAAGTTCTGTTGGGTCACTTACAAGGTTGGATTCGCCTTGAGAAAATGTTGGGCTCATCCAATGTGGAATGTTTGCGAAAATGTGGGGGAATAAAAGGATTTTCACGAATTTGTTCAGAAGTAGGTGTTCAACCTAAATAGTCGGATGGAATATTTGGTGTCTTTGAATTTTTTGAAAAGTTTTCAAACGGTGGAAGGGTGCTTTGTATTGTGCTATGAGAAAGATCTAGAAGGGTCGATGATGTGGCGATGAAGAAATACTCAATTGAAATCTTGTCATTTTTAAGTTTTTATTGCGTCGGGGGTGAATAATTTGTCTGTTGATTGTATTTATTAAATTTTGGTTTTGACTTAGAAGACTTGTTCTATTAAGGTCTTGTTGTAATGAGGGCAAACAGTATATGTTGGTTCGTACTGTAGTTCACTTAGGGGTGCTTGACGAATGGCTGGTAGTAATGTTTCGGATAATGGTGCGTGTCTTTCTTCAAAGGTGTAGGGATTTTCTACATATGAGATACGAGTGAAAGATTGAGGTAGATTTCTTTGACTAGATCTAGGTTTTTTTGGGAGATCTTGGGGTAGATTGTTTGGTGGGGAATCCTTCATAGCGTTCGGATTATCAATTTGAACCTTACGTTTTTGTTTTAATTAATTTTGTGTTCTTCAGATTTTTTTTCTGCAAAATTGATCATTAAAACTGTTGCCACTACAAAATCAATTAATGCTTTCTTTAAGCATTTATAATGTATCAAAGTTAGAGAAGATAGAAAGTTGAGAAAAATTAAGAAAAGAAAAAAGATGTCACTTCTACTTAGTAACTTTTGAAAAATTTATGGAAAAAGAACAGAAAGATAAGAAAGATAAAAATTGCTACAAAAGATAAGAAAAATGAGAAGTTCAAGTTCTAAAAAATCAGTCATGGAAAAACACAAAGTTTAGAAAGTGTTCAAAAGATTGAAAAAAAAAGTTAAAATGACTCTTTTAGTTTGTGTAACTGAGTTGGAAAGAAGCCTTTGAAATACGATTTGTTTTGCCAAACTAATATTTTTTTCGGAGTTGAAATTAATTGGGGTGTGATTATTTTTTGATTTAAAACAAGTGAGTTGGGTTTAGAAGTTTTGGTATAGGGAAGTCTTATTTTTTTTTCGAAGTTGAAATCAAATGGGGTGTGATTGTTTTTTTTTATTTAAAACAAGTGAGTTGGGTTTAGAAGTTTTGGTAAAGGGTATTTACGTATTAGCTTTCTAATTCTTGTTTTTATTTGTGGGATGATTAGGTATTTTGGGAGGCAGAATGTCTTTGTGCTAACTGATCAGATTGAAGTTTGTCTTTAGGCTTACTTAATATTTTACTTAGTTTAAATTCGAGATATAAATTCAGACAATATTACTGATTTTTATATTCACTGATAGACTAGGGTTCTCAATTTTATACGGAATTTTTCAAGTTGTCAAAGAGGAGGGTGAGGCTTATTTTCGTTCTGAAGGTCTTTCAGTTATAGTTAAAGATCTAGTTCAAAATGGAGATAAATCGGCTAATTTTAGTGAGTGAGTTTACAAAAAAAAAGATATCAAATCATATTGATTGGCTGATTTTGAACCAGTTCTTTCGAGAGAGAAAATGAATATTTGTGAAAAACAATTTCCGTTATTTTTTACTAAAAGTGTTATTGATGTTGTTAATTAATCAGAGGGTTTCTGAAGTTCTCCTTTTTTAATATTTAAGATTGTGGAATAAAAGTTTTCTAAAGTTTTCTTGCTTATTCTCTAAAGCGAGATGATTAGCATTATTGTGAATTTTCCTTACGTTTCGTATATTTGGATTTTTTTGTAGTTTACGATTGATTCTTTGTTTTTCAATTGTTGGTTTTGGATGTTTTTTACTGATTTTATATTTTGAGATATATCGTTTGGTTGTTGTAATTGATTGAAGTGTGTTGTTTCCGGTTGATCATTAGTGTCTGTTATTTTGTAGACAATGTGTAGTCCTGTAAAGGAGAACAATTGACTTAATTCACGAAGGGCGTAATTTTTTGAGTATAATGGTAAAAGATTGTTTCTATGCTGGACAATTTCTTTTTTGTTGTGATCATTAAGCTTATCTGTGACGTCTCTATGTTGTTCAAAAATTTGATGTGGTCTTTTTGGGACAGGTTGTAGGTTTTTTGAATTTCCATTTTGGATTGTAAAGTTTGGAATTAATACAAATGTTACTATTGTTAGGTTCGATGCTGTTGTAAAACGTGAATTCATTTAAGACTGAAAATTTTGTCTTTTTAGCAGTTTCTTTGCGATTTTCTTGTATATAGCTTGCAGTTTTTTAACTCTATTCATAATCCATTTTTTAGGGTTCCAGGGACTAACCTTAAAATTTGTGGATGGTGAAATGATCTTCATCATGAGTCTGGAGTGTTGGTTTTGACAAATTGAACCTTCAATGGGTTGACAGTAATATTGTGTTTTTTTTTGAAGAGCTCGCTGGGAACATGATAGGTTTGCGTAGTTTTTGATTAAAAACCATTTCATACGGTGATAGTCCAATTGTTTTGGTGATCTGAGATTTATATGCCAACGGAAATATTTTTACGTTTGTTGATCTTTCAGCATATTTTTTATCGTTTCTATTTGTTATACATAGTAGATGTTCCTTTAGGGAGCGGTTCACGCTTTCAACTAGTCCGTTTGTCCGTGGAGCAAGTGAGGTGCTTGGCTTATGTTTAGTATTCTAAAGGTGACATAAACAATGATTTCGTTGAGTATGAATTTTAATCCGTTATCTGCGACAATGATTTCATGTAGTCCAAATTTTGCTATCCAGTGTTCATACAGTGTTGTGTAAGCATTATAAGCGTAACAACAGGGTTGAGTACAACATAGTGTGTGAATGCATCTACAATTACCATTACATACAAATTTCCTTCTGAGGAGGGGGATATAGCACCTTTGGTATCGATTGAGATTCTGTGATTGAAATAAAACCTTTGTCTTCTAAAAACTTGTTTTTCTGCTTATTGTTTTGGTGATGAAAACTTTTTTTTTCAGTTGACTTGTAATGCAATCATTACCAAGTACTTTTACCAAATTGGAAAAAAAATTTCAAGTGAAATTCAAATATATTTTTTCTGATCCTAAATGTCCTTTTGTAATCAACGAATGTGAAATAGGAGATGCGATTAATATTAAGCCTAATGGTAGACAGGGTACTTTCGAGTCTTGATGTTGTTATTTTAAAGTTTTAGTGTTTTCATTTGTTGTTGTGTTGTTAAAATTTGGAGTAATGTTTCATTCCCGAATATTGTGGCATCGGCTTTAATGAGTTTTGTTTTATAATTGTGCCAGGATTTAAGTTGTAATAACTGAAATGTTAATTTTTTTGTGTTAGGGAGAAAATTGTTTTGAATTTTGTTCTCGAATAGAAGGATACTATCTCAAGGATTTTGTAATTTAAACATTTGAATGATTGTGCATTTTTGACACGGCCTGAAAAACTTATCATAATAGTGAGTTCTTCTTCTTCTATTAATGAAATGGTAATGGTTTATTTCGTTTTGTTTTTGTTGATATGATTTCAGTTGTGTAATAATTTTATCTTTTTGAAAGTGGTATTGGCTTAAACGTGTTTTTACCCAATACATCTACTTCATAGTGGTTGTTCCAGCAACCTAGATATAATGAAAAATTTTCTGAGGTATTTATTTGTTTACTATTGAAGTCAGTTTTTACTGCGTACTTCGATTCTAATCGTGGTGATGTTTTATCTTTTGTGAGGAAGAGTTTTATAGTTTTTGGTATTTCTACAGTTTTTTTTCGTGTAGATAGTTCAGGTACTGTATTTCGACTAAGTGTATCTGGCAAAGCAAGATACTTGCCTGCTGTCCAAACTATATACAGATTTGGGAATTTTATTACTATAAGTTGAAATCTAAACTATCTATGGTTTGGATTATATTTCTGTGCGAAAAGAAAAACTATAGGCTTATAATCTGTAAATAAAACTGTGGATATCTTGATTGATGAAGTAAGAATTCATATTCTGTTACTGTATATCTGATGGCTGTACATTCTCTCATAAGTTTAGAGAGTCCGAGTTCTGCTTGTGTAAAAAATCTTGAATTTGCTGATATAAGGTTCATTTTGTTTGTGCCTTGATGTAATTTTAAAATTGCTGCGCTAATTCCTAAACTGTGTCGAAAAATGTGTCTGGATTAGTGTTGAAAATTTGTTCTTTGAGAAAGGTTTGAGTTTCATTGAAGCGTTTTTGATGTTCTAAAGTTCGTTCAAAGCTATTTTGTTGTACAAGATTGTTATAAAATAGTCTGAGATGTAATTGCATCTAAAGTTATTTGCTTAAGAAATTTATCATTCCAAGAAACTCTTAAATTTTAGTTTTACTTGATGGTGGTTGGATTCGATTCGATTCAAATGGTGTTTCATATTCATGTTCTAATGTATGCATGTTAAAAAATGAGTGTTTTTTTTTCTGAATAGCTTTCGTCATCTGTGCTTTCACAGTGCTGTGGTTTAGTTGTAATTCTGAAGTTCTGTATTGCCAAAAACCTGGAGCATCTGGATTGTTTCATTCGTAGATTGTACTTGGTTGATTTGTCTATGATGTTTCGCTGTACCTCTTCTCTAGTTTTGGTTTTGCTTGATGAAAAAAAAATATTATTATTTCAATGCGGTGACTGAGAATAATTTCCTGATCTGTTTGACAGTTGTTATTTCTAGTTCTAGAATTATCATGGGAGCTTTTAATTTAGTAATTATTGTATGTTCTAATGTTAGAATACTTTTGTGATCTATTATCTGATTAAGTTCTATTGCGATTATTTGAATGAATTTGATATCGGGTTTTTGAAGAAATTCTTGAACGGTTATTGGAATAGTATCTATTCCGAAGGTTGGAATTTGAACACTTTCTTCTATAGTTTGAGTAATTACTTCTATTAAAGTTTGATCCAGAGTAAATAGTTCGATACTGATTGTTTTGAGTATTTGATTTACTAAATCAGTTTTGTGAATATTTTTGTGAATTTTGTCGACCTGGTGGTCTTTCGCAATAACTATTTTAGTGGAGGGATTGTAATCTGTTTGTAATATAGCTATTGGGAGTGGTTTCCCTGAGCTGTTGTTACTTTGATTTTTTTATTTGTTAAATTCTGATCTTTTTCCATGTATTAATAAAAAGATTTGCTTGATACTTTGTGTTTTGGTGGTCTATTTAAATTGTCCTTTTGTTTCGTCTGCATTTAGCGATGCGATGTCCATATTCCATATCTACGATATTAGTTTTTTGAATGATGTCTTGCTTTTGAAGTTTTGATTTTTTTGATAGATCTTATAGATTTGAGTAATTTGTTGTCAGATTCTTGGATATTATTGATAGGTTAAGTTGTTGTTTGGACATTTCTTATGTAATGTAGTTTTAATTTTTCAGTTTCCTCTGAAATTATTATGATTTCAGCTTGTTCTAAATCATCTACTAGTTTTCGGAAATCTTTATCGAATTCTCGGGTTGATGATGGGTGTGATGCTCTTTTTTATTGCATTTGGTGTTTTTTCAATCATGTGTATTAGGAGAAAAGCTTTTCCAACCAGAATTTCGATTCCTACTGCGAATTGTTTTATTGTTTTGTTTGGGAGTCTACGAACTTTGTTGCCAAAAGTTCTTTGATGCTGTTTATTTTTTTCAGAGTCGAAAACTTCTGAAAATTCTTGTGTAAATCTTTTCCCGTCGGAATTAGTTTCTATAGATAAAACTGTAAACCGTTTTTGAGCTGAGCCTTCGAGTGTGGTTTGGGTTAATGCTGTACTTCTATGTATCCAATTTTGATGTAGATTTAGGTTTATAGGTTCTTTGCTTATGTTTAATATTAAATTTGCTGTAACAGCCTTTAAGTAGTTTAATACAGAATTGTTCCTGTAATTACCATGAGCGGTTCATTGGATGTTTAAGATGATCCATCCATAAGGTAAAGATGTATAGTAATTTTTAGTGATTTTGTTGTGTTAGGTATTTGTTTAAAGTTTGTTAGTTGATTTTTTGGGATTTCATGCTGTTGTAAGTAATAAAGTAATGGGTTTTCGTTACTCATTGACTCGGGTTGACAATCTTGAGTATTTGTATGGTTTTGTGATTATATGTTATTACTAGGTTGTAACTGACTTCGCCTTTGGAAAATTTTGTTATTGTGTTTGCCGTGATTGTCGAGAGTTCATATAAAAATCAAACATATCTGGTTGAAAAATATCATCTGTTTGATCTTTATTAATTCAGTGATTGTTTCGTTGGTTATTATGATTATGTTGTTGTTGATTTTGATAGAAGTAACCTTCATCATCAGAGTAATGTGGTTGGCTTCTCGTGAATTGCCTGCTAGTTGGGTTTTTATTTGTTGAAAAAATGGGTAATTTTTGGTGTCGTCTGTCGGATTTTTTCCTATATTTTTGAAAAATACTGATTGAGATCAGATGTTATTTGTTTTTGTTTTTTTTAGTATAATTATATTGTTCTTGTAGTTGATTTTGTGTTTGAGAAAGTGATTTTGCTATTGGATTGCCTATTTTACTATTTGTGAAAAATTCATAGTTATGACTAGCAAAGTTATTGCAGCTTGGATGCTTTTATTTGTTTTATTGTCGCGACTTGGTTGTTGGTCGTTATGTTTGATAACCCATTTGTGAATACTTTGGAACAACAGATGGTTTTACTGTTAATTGAATGGTTATTCGTGGATTTTTTTTTGTATGGTGTCGTAAGTTTTGGGCGAATGGGGGAAAGTTTTGTTGTGTTGTTGTAGGTAGTGATTCAACTATTTCTTCATTTACAAAATGTGATGGAGTTTGGATATCTTGTTGTGTTAAATTTATAGTTCCGTTAAGAGTTTCTTGTGTTTTTATGAAATTTGAAATTAAGCTGTTATTGCTTGTTCTATCATTAACAATTGTATTATATTTAAGGGTGTCAGTTAAACTTAAGAGTACATTTACTCCTAAATAATCTCTATGTACGGAAATAGTAGCGATTGCTTCACTTGAAATATCATTTAGCTTACTAAAAAACAGTAAATGACACCATTGAGGTTGCCATACATTATTTGTTTTGTCTGCTAATATTGATTGGTCGTTTGTTTGTGTTCGAAAGGTTTTCTTGCTTATGAAATTAGAATTATTTTGTGTTGAAAAAAAACTATAATGAATCAATCTAGGATTACTCCTTGATCAGTTTTTCTTATTTGTTGTTTTTCTTGTCAGTGAGTGTTCCACGAAGTTAGTCTGAAAAATGGTGAGAAAAGATTTATTTCTCCTCTGACTTTTGTGTGTCGAGATGTTTGCGGTGGTGATAAGTAGATTGTTTCATTTGTTTCTAATATAAAACTAAAGCTATAAGGATGGAAAAAAACATAATTCCTGAAAATTGAGATTGTTTTTTTTGTAAGATTTGATGTTGAATATTCTTGATATATTCTGTGAAAGATTTCGAGAAATATAACGTATATCATCTGTTTGTATTCGGTGTGGCGGTTGATTTGATGATCGTGGTGGTAGATTTTCGATAGCAAGTATGCCGTAAATTGATGTTACTGATGCCTGCTAAATAGTGATCGAGTACTTTTCTTTTAATTTTTACTTCAGCATTTTTTTTTACACGCGCAAAGAGAAGACAAAAACCATCGTCAAAATTTTCATCGCATTGAATCATTTTTCCTTCGGGATTACGGTTATTGTGTAACTTTCAATATGCCTTATCGGTTTTTTCCAACTATTACTGGTTTGCGGATATATGATTTTTTTTCTTACGCATTTTCCTTTTATAGATGATGCTGTTGTGGATTCTGATTCCGAAAACTGTTTTTGGTCGTTTATTGGTTTGTTTTTATCGTTGATTAAATCTCGAAGACTTTGAAGTTCTTGTAATGTAGTTGAGTCACATTCCGAAACTGCGTTTGGTACTCTAGAGAGTTTTTGATTAAAAATTTGTTTTTCTTTTATGATTGAGGCCTTCTTTCTTGTCTGTTTTTTTTTGATCTGATGGATCCTAAATTATTTTCAAGTAGTGTAATTACAGGATCGTATCTTTTGTCTTTAATTAAACAATTGCGGAGTATTTTTGTTTGTTTGTTTCCTAAATTATCTTTTAATATAAGTGTTAGAATGATGCTTTCAAAATCCAGGGGTTAGGTTTATTATTTTCCTAAACTGCTAGATAGGAAAATTGTTAGTTAAAACGGTTAGTTATTCAACAATTTCTATCAGTCTTTGGTCGTTGATAAAATTCGGAGAGTGAATTTGACATTTTTAAAAAGAAGTGGGTAGACCAAAATTATCCTAATTGATCCAAGAAAAGCCTTGATGATCAAATGTTTTCAGATAAATTAAAATTTAGAATTATGTTTAAAATTAAAGATCCAAGGATAACCTTGATGATCTGGTTTAGAGAAAATTTAGGTTGTTACCAAACAAGTATAAGCCTTAACGATATTTAATTTTAAGGTTTCGGTTTAATAAAAGGCTATAAATTTTAGAAAGGGTTGATTAAAAGTTTTAAGTTGAAATGATATTATTTTCTGAGTCATTATGGGTATGTTTTAGATGAAAGAACACGAAAACTTGGTTTGTGCGAAAATGAAGATATCCTTTAGAAGCAAGGAACGTTTTTGAATCTAATAAAACTAACTTTAAAATGGTTTATTAGCTAATTTTTGTGTTTTTTGATTAAATTAAATTAAAACTATCAAAAGATTTAAAGTTACTGCAAGTTTGTTAGAAATGAACATTTGTATCTTATTATCAGTTGTTGTTATATCATATATTATTGTTTATACATTCTTGAGAAGTATATGGCTTTAAAAACGGATCTTACTGCTACAAGTAAATTATTTAAAAACCAGGGAATGAAAATATACTGCATTGATAATCTTGTAGAGAAGTAGTCGTTGCAGTCTGCTTTTTCGTTTCACTAATTAGAGGCTCGGTCGTTGTTCGGATTCTGACCTGGGGTGAACTTTAATATTCTTTGGTATTGATTAGACTTATTGTAACGTGGAGGTAAGTTTTTAATATTTCTCATTGTTTTTGTGTTTTTTGTTTGGATCTTAGATCTTATGTGTTTTTTGAATTTGCTAAATCTAAATTTGTTGAGGTCAGTAGTATGCATATAGTGCGTTAGGATCGGGGGGGGGGGTTGTCATACATGGATGACCATTAGGTATAAATCATAATGGTCACCATGTATTAAATGATCAGCAATGGTCACCATGTAATAATCCTAATTGTCACCACATATAATTTTATACCTAATGGTCACTATGTAATAATCCTAATTGTCACCATAAATAATTTTATACCTAATAGTCCTCATGTAAAACTTCGGTATATTATTGAGTATTCCCACTGAACGTTGTGGAAACGGGAATGGAATTAGGTTTTGGTCGGTGCATGTTTTCCCTTCTAAAGTTTGGGGGTATTGGTTTGTTTACATGTAAAATGACGTTATATACCTATTATATGCGACCAAACTATATGGTATATAGAAAAGCACAAGATTTTGGCAGCGTAGCTTAACTGTTGGCTGCGGTGAACGATTTCCTTCAAAAATGCATGTTTTATTACTGAATCTCGAAGAAAGCAAAATTCGTCAAGTGCGGCGGCCGCCACCTCTATTTAGGCAAAAATTAATAATCAATTTGACCAAAATAAGAATGAAAAATTTCGTTCAGCCAATTGAAGGTAAAAACAAAGAAAAATTATGGAACACTGAAAACTCTAAAATGATGAAATTGGCTTGAAAATTTTGACATTTCCATTTTCCGTGTCTACAGGAGACTGAAAAATAAACGTCTGAAATCTATGACAAAAACTTTGATTTGATAGAAAGGTTGAAAGAGCTAAAAGGTTGAAGTGGCTAAAGATCTTGAAAAACGAGAACACTGATGAAAGCCAAAAGTGCCCATTAATTTTGCTGCAACCATTTCTAAGACGTGTACCTAACTTGTTACTATAAAATTGAAGTGGAACAAAATTTCTTGGGGTCCGAGTAGAGGAAAACGCATGGCGCTCGACTCTCAGCCGAAAGGCGGCGTTTCGAAACCCGTCCGGAAATTGTACTGAAAGGAGGCAACAGTAGCTGGTATGGTGATATCCCCCCATAGATCGATTTTGTACTTTTTTTCTCACTTTGATAAAAAGCTTAACTTCTCGAATTACTGCTATTCAGTTAACAATTGGGTAAAATTTCAATTACTAAAAGAATGTATTGTTCAAAATTGAATTGTAAAATGTATAAATCAACCATATTAAATGGTTAGTTAATGGGTACGCATGTGAGTTAGGAAACGTTTCAAAACATGATCAGTTATATAAACAAAATCAGAAGCATCACCATTAAAGTTTTTATCAAAAATCAAATGTGCAATATAAATACAAAAAGAACCGCACATGGTAGAGTTTGAGTCTTGCATGGGAAAGTTTGTCATCAATTCAGTCACTTGATGAAAATTCTCGTTCAATCGTTTATACAGATTGGTGTACTGCCAGAGAGGAAGACCGAGAGGATCAGCGAAGTATAAAACATTTCTTCTGTTGCATATCACAATCCAATGTGTCCCCGGAGAATCTGATTTTGAAGTGTTCACAATCATAAAGATGTTGTTTGGGATGTGAGGTGGAAAATTGTCGGCTGCAAATACTCCAAAAAACTTATATTTCAGATGTTTACAATTCTGAATGAGGTCCTGCAACTGGATTTCATCCATTTTCAGACTGTCGAAATGGGAAGGACGTTCTTTGTGACTTTGCGGTCGGAGGTAATAAATACATTGGATGAGCGTATACCCCAAACAAAAATTTCCAGGTTTGCTGTCAAAGCGTTTGAGAATTGAAGATCGAGTGAAACTGAGCAGTTAGTAAGTTCTGGATGCAAGAAGTCATGAGCTGCCTGCTGTGTGCTAGTGAGATCAAAACACATAATAAAGTGCTGTTGGTAGTTATCCAGAGTGATTCCCAGCCCGCAGTGCAACAAACCCAGCGCTGATAGTGTGTTGAAGAAGAGACGCTTATGATCTTGTGTACTGATTGGTGTACTTGCTATTGGTAAACCATTTCGTCTCAAAGTAACTTGCTCCAGTCCAAATTTTTGATAATGAAAAGGATTCGTTCGGTTTGTTCCTAGAAATGCATTATTTGTGTTCAATGCTATGATAATTTGTCTCACCGGTTCACGAGCAAAAATATCTTCCTGTTGCCAGCTGCGCTGACCAGCTGTTGCAAGAAATGTTTTTGTAATTTCTTCTTGATATGGGTAGTTCGCAGGAGTTTTGAGCAAAGTTGATTCAATGGCAGAGAGCACATGGTCGGTCACAGTCATTTTTCTAACATATAGGTTCGCTTCGAGTATTTGCAGCTTGTAATGCTTGGCAGCATCTTCCGATATAATGAGAAAGTCTTCATGAGAACGTCTGTAGGAAAGTCTGAGGGTAACACCGCTCAACAAATGCTTGTCACATGTGAAAAAATCAACTCCAGCGGGTCCATAGAACCAAATTTCCCTCGATTCACGGACCAGTTCTCGTTGAGATGTGAAATCAGCTGCATCGATTGCAGCGGGATTGTTTTCAAAACGATATCCCTGACACTTAAGCCATGAGTCCTTGGCTCCTTTGCTGTTAGAAAATTCTGTTCCAATAAAGCTTTTATGCGCAAAATTACTATTGGCATTTGAGATTTTGAGTCCATTAGCAGAGAGGGTACAGTCAGAGAAAAGGGAATACAGGGAGTTGTTTACGAGGAACGGTGAATCAGACACAGTAGCATCAGTGTTGTCGTATCGCAGATCAGCTCCATTTGATTGCGTTACTTTGCATCGTATTTCCAAATAAATTTTTTGCAGGTCAACAAAATTATTACGGTCACCGGTGATTTCAAATTCAAGCATTGGTCCATTGGGTGAATAAACAGGTCCAATTTTTTGATCAAAAGCGTTTTCAAAAGTAATCAAAAGAGGTTGTTTTTCAAACAAATCTAGAGAGCTATGGGTAGCTTCATTGGGTAACAAATTAGCGATCATTTTTTATGTTTGAGAAAAAATCTGCTCGACTTCTCACTGGTCTGGTTTTTCTTCGAATGGTTGTTTTTCTTTTTCGAGCCCCTACTGACCTTCTTCTTCGTAATCCATTCATTGGTGTCTTTCGACGACGTCGTCTACCACCACCGAGTTGTTTTCTTGCAGTTTTTGTGACAGTGTTTTTCAATGCTTGTTTAGGAGACTTCTTTTTCATAGCGACATCAATTAGTTCTGGCGCTGCACTCATCAAAAGTTCTCTGCCCAGTTTTTTCGCTGCCGGTAGAATAACCCGTCGTGCAAACGGTATAGCAACACGACCAATACCAGCAGCCAAAGCGCCAAATCCACTGCCGCGTTGTCGGTAGTGTCCAGAGAAATGAGGAAGTGAAGCTTGCTTTGCATAATATTGTTCCATTGGTTTTCAATCAAAACGCTTGAATTTTAGAGTCAACACAACTTTACCAGTTCCTGCAAAGGGCACTAGTCTTCCAGTTTCTGTGCGCAACTGTACCGATATTGATTGTACAGATGAAGTGAATAATTTTTTGTAGTCTAAATTAGTGAAGTTTTTTCGATGATTAGGTTCAATGCTGCAGGCACTACCGTTTTTGATGCGTCTATTTGAATCAATGACGCGTAACAATGGGGCCTTTGCATCACCAACAGTTTGGTATTGAATAATGTCAATATAGACAAAAATTAGACTTGTCCCACTTGATAAGTCATATGGGAAATGAGATTCGTACAGTTCGTTTCCCTCATAAGATGCATCGAAGGAGGGTATCATTTTGTAACCAATGTGATATTCACCGTTCTCATCAAGCTTTGCATTGTAGCCTAACAGACTGGGTATTTGGGGACTTGGGAATGAGATTCCTTCATTTGCGTTCATCCAAATGCTCATGCTATTCGTGATTTCTTGAGGACTCGCATCAAAATGAATTTTGTCTTTGAGTTTTGTTTTTATCTCATTAATCAATTGTTCTATAAAAGTGTACTCTCCTGATTTGATAAAAACTTTTTCGCCATAGTAGGGTCTGGAAATTGTATTCCGATTGCCAGCGTTGGATTTACTGGCTACTACTTCGGATGCTCTGAAGTACGTAAATTCCTCATCAGTAACATTGTTTAATTTTGTGGGGAAAATTATTTCTGAGAGAGCAACTCTCCAATCTTCGTCTAAAGCTATTTCTTCTTTACAAAAATTTCTAAAACTGGCCAAAGTGTTGCCTGGGAAATAATCCATTGATGCTGTTGAAATCAAATGTACAGTAAACTCATCACTGCCCATTTTCGTTATAATCAGCTTTGTTTCCAATTAAACTAAGTTCTTTTTCATAAAATTTTCCGCTGATTTCTTCCTTTTCCGCATCAATGAGACTGTATGTTGGAGGGTTTACAGTAGGAATGGCAACTATTTCAAAAACTTCGTCTGTAAAAATCTGCTTGTAACCTTTTCTAAAAGGCAAGTCAGTCTTCGCTATTCGAACATAGTCACCAACATAAAATTTTGGTTTCTGTACCAACTTCGATGAACTGTTTGCAATTAATGAAACTAAAGCAGGTACATGTTTTCTTGTGACCTTGTTTGGAGCCAATTTTGTTACTCTATTAACGCGTGAGTTAATCGTTTGAACAAAACTTTGTAATTTTTCAATATAACTGTAAGTCCATTCAAACTCCAAGTATTTGTACATAATACTTTTCAGCGATCGAATGTTTCTTTCGGCAAACGCTGATTTTTTTTCACTGTGAGTATTGTATTTGATGATTTCTCGTTTAGTACATAACTTTTCGAACTCTCCTTTAAACTCGGTGCCTTTGTCAACCCAAACTTTTTTTGGTTGTTTTGTTTTGATCATTTTTTTGAAAGCTTCGGTTGTTTCCTTAGCATATTTGGTCTTCAGGGGTTCCACTCGTAAGTAGCGAGAGAGGCAATCGACAGCAACTAACAAATATCGTACCCCTCGGTTATATTTAGCCAATTTATCAACATAAGCCAAGTCAAGAGACCAAATTTCGTTGATATCGTTAACAATCACTTTTAGCCGAGGATATGTTTTACGAAACAATCCATACTTTGTATGTGATGATTGAGATCTCAGAAATTTTTCAACTTTTTTTGGTGAGAGTTGACTAGCATTTGTTAAATTTTTAACGCTACCAAATGCAGCTGGACCTTTCGTGTAGAGTAATTTGAGTTTCTTTTCTTCACTGATAGTAGGATTTCCATTCTTTTGTTGACGTCGTCGCAAACGATTCTTTACTGCTTTCATAGTTTTTATCATCGTCGTCATCGTCGTCGTTGGTGTTGGGGAAAAATTCTTTTTTCTGGGTTTTTCTTTTGTCTGATTGCTTGGTTCTGGGTTTGAGAGTTGTCGATCGAGTCTTCGAAGAGGAGGGTTTTGATCTCTTCGAGTACTCAGTTGTCGGGTTGTCGTCGGAGACGAAGGAGGAAGAAGTTGAGAAGGGCTTAGCTGCTTCGCTCTTAAGCGAGCGGAGAATCTGTTTGGCATAAGTGTTGGACACTAAGCTAGGATCAAGATTCAGTTCTTTCAAAATTTGTGGATAAAAAACACCCTCAAGTTTTTTTGTGTTTTGCTGTGTATCGTACAAAAAAGATTCAATTTTAACGAGTGTTGGTTTTCCTTGAATTAAAACATATCCGTCAACGTCTAAAGTCAAGGATTCAACTTTGAACAACTGCTTTAGCACGATGTTTGCCCTTTCCAATTTATTAGCTTCCAATAGCTCTTGAATGGATTCCATAACCTTTCGAAACACTTCAGCGGTTTTTCCATTCCTTTTTTCATCGTTTTTTTCTGTTCTCTTTGAACTTGTCTGCTGCAGTGAATTGTTTGATTCAAAATTTTTTTCTGCTTCATCATCACCGTCATCACTGAAATTAGTAAGTGCAGATAAATTTCTTTTTCGGTGCAGATTTGGTACTACATTATTAGGGGTTAAAGGAATAGGAGATGTTGGGTTTAATGGTGGTGGAGAGTCACGGCTGATATTTCGTTCTCGAAATCGTTGTATGTAATTGAGTTGAGATGATTTGTCGTTAATTAATGGATTATGAAGGATTTGAGATTGTGGTGCAGTTTTTTCATCTGGAGCATATGTTTTTCGAGGAATGAGGATGAATTCTTCAGCATACATGCCTGAGATTCTAGTTTTTCAAGTAAATGTAACACGATTCTCCGATTGATTTAACCAGTGGAATATTGTTTGCCAAAACTTTTCGTTTTTCTCGGATACTAAACTTAGGGTCAACAATTTTTCCAAATGGTATTTTCTTACTCTCGATGAAACTTTTGTTAGCTGGAACATGTCCCAGAAAAACATTCACAAAACAATCGCAAAGAAATCTAATAAAATTTGAATCAGCTCCTGTCAAAATTGATCTACAATGGCGACTATTGAGCATTTGCTTCAATATACATAATTCTTTCTCTTTCATTTTCAAGAGATGTGATAACTGCTTTTGAGGATGGTAAATAGAAAATGGTTGGTGATGGTGGAACTATGTTTGACGAATAACGAAGACATTCTGAAGTTTTGGGATCCAAGTCTATCAACAGATGACCGAAATCTTCTTTCGTTGCCAACTGATACGCATGACGGAGGAATTTTGCATTATTCAACTGTCTGCCTAAATAATCAATTTGTTGAATGTCTCGAGGTGATTTGAACAAAATTAAGTGAGTTGTATTCAAATCTATTGTACGTGATTGCTTACTTTGCTGAAATAAATTGTGCTTGACATAAATAACATGAACGTTTTTATGTCGGCCTGCTGTAGCTAATTTAACAAAATCTTTTTCATTAAAAATTTCTTCACAGGTATCATCAAAGACAATCATACAATCCCGTAAGTTATTAACAATTTCAAAGCTGGACAATTTTATAAATTCAATATCAAATTTGTTGTGAGAAACAAAGGAACGGTATTTGGGTTGATCGTGAAGATAAAAATAAAATATCTTGTTATATGATGGATAGAATGTACCTTTGAGAAACATTTGAAAAATTAAATCAGTTTTGCCAGATCCCGAGGGACCTGAAACGGACATAAACAGACGATCTTTTGTTGAAATGATCTTATTCATTATTATAACTTGGGATTGGGTAACATGTAACCAACTGTACTGGATAGTATTGAAAGCCAAATGGCAGTCTCGTCACAACTAAGATTGTAAAAAGACAATTTTGAAATAGATAAAGAGAGCAAAATGAAAATGAAACAGACTTGCGTGAAAAAGACAACTTCTGCAGACGGAAGAGAAACAGAATTACAAAATTTCCAAGATCTGTTTTCGTGAGATAAAGACTTTTCGGCAACACCAATGTCAACAAAGTCGCAATCATTGTTCTCGACAGTGGTGGTTTCTTCAATTTCCATGTTTACTGGAAGACCTTTTTTGCTTATTTGTATCAAGGTTGATAGTTACAACTGCATACCAATCGCCTTTTTTTCTCTCTGATCTATTGCCGTTTGGTTTGTATTTTATTATATATCTTGCTATGTTTTTGTCTGTCAGAAGTATCCGAACAATTTTTTCTACGTTTCCGGTACTTATTTCGTCTAATAACTCTTTTGGTAAATTCTCACCTGTTAAACTCACATTTTGTGTGTTTTCTTTTGGCAAAAATATTTTTTTGAAATTTTGAATTTTCAAACACGACATGTTAGCAACTAGTAATCACACAAGATCAAAAGAAAATGAAGACAATCAATAAATATATTTATTATGATTCACAAAACTTGGTATATGTATGTGATTCGTCATTTCGGTTCAACAGGCAAATCAACTCCTCGTTCAATGAAGAAAAACTCATATTTTGTGAATTTGTCATGGTTACAATTAGATTTGAACTTTACAACAAAATGAGCAGCAACTCTGATAGTGGCTTGAACTAAATGTATTTCCTCAACGTTATCAGTTTTGACTAATTCTTTCAGTTCAACTGGAAGCTGATGGTCATGCAAATGGATTTGTCTTCTCTCTCCCAGCTGAGGTTGCAGCCCTTCCAGGTTGAGATTGAACAACGGAATTGACTGGCGAAATTCCTGGAGTCTGGACATTGTACAGGTGAAAGTAGTCAAGAACTGTAAAAAATTTCCGTAAATTGTCGATTTCGATATCGTTCAGTGTAATTTGTTCGAGTTTTTGCAGGAGAGGTTTTCCTCGACAATCTAATATGCCTGTCCGCGTAAGAGTAACTTTAATTCTTGGTGTTGAATTGTTTTCAGGACTCTGATTAGTCATTGAAGCGTAAACCAACAAATTTGGAGATAAGGTTGTTTGCATCATTGGACAGTTCATTTTGTCACCAATCGAAAAAAACTTTGGATTTTCTACGGGTACAATGCTTTAATAATTGATGTGAGGGAAGTAAATGAGAATGTCGTTTGCAAATATGTTTTTCTTGACCCAATAACTGTTCAATCTTTGGGCAGCCAAAATCTTCCAAATTTGTCACGGGTAATTTCAAGTATTCAGCTAGTAAAACAGATTTTTGTGTACCTTTAGCAAAAAAATGGGAATTTGGGTTCCTCAAACGAATGCTGTCAAAAATTTGATCCAAGTATGAGTAAGGGTATTCACCTTCGTCCCAACGAAGCCCGTGTAGAAATTTAGATACCCAATTGTACGCTTTTTTCTCTTCTTTTGATAAATTGTTGAATTGGACTGGTGGCAGAAAATGAATTGTATCAATTGTATTAGCAGAGCAAACGGAAAGTTCCTTTATGATCAAAGGTTTCTTGCCACATTTAAATCCCTCAATATCTAAAATAATGAGATGATTGAAAAACAATTTTTTAGTTTTCTTTCTTTGGGTTAACATGACTTTCACTCAACATTCCAACAAACGAAATAACTTTGGTTTGAATGCTTTAAGAAATAAGCAAAACGCAATACCTGTCACGTGACCCAGGTAACAGTTTTTTATTGGACAAGGCAAAACATAAGTGTACCCAGGACCGGTATGATTTTTTTCTTGCAAATATCCCGCTGCGTCATGCAATATAGCATGTATTCTAAGAAATTTGAAATGTTTCAAGTGTTTGTCGAGCGACGAATTGTCTATTCCAATTAAACCACCATATGGTCTGTTTTTCAAAACAAAATCCAAATTAATATCAGCATCCAAATACAAACAAGTGGCTAAAAAATACTGAAATCTGACTGATTTGTCTGGATATTGTGATTTTAAGTCTATAAAAATTTCATGAATGAGTTTTAAATCGAAAGTTGAAATCATGTTTACTGAACTCAATATAATAAAAAGGGAATAATGAAAAGTATGTATCAATTAAAACTTAACTTTCTCTTCAACAATAAATTTCACAAATAGCACATCAGTATCTACATCAAGTTTTCCATATCCACTTGTCAAAATATCCATTATTTTGCAAAAAGCGGCAGAATGGGGTCCATTAATTAAACTTTCAAATCTTTTCAAAGTTTCTGTATTCATCTCATCTGTTTGAACATGTCTGCTTTCTGTATGTTTCTTTGAAACTGAAGTCGAAATTCTTACGGATTTGTTTGAAGTCGACGATGCAGCAGGCGTAACTGTATTATCAATTCGTTTCTGTCCCCCAACGGCCGGAGATTTCTTGCAAACGTTTTGATTTGGTGAAGTTTGTTTGTTAGATGATGTTGCAGAAAGCAATAAATTGGGTAAACGTTTTTTGATTGCAGTGAAATCTAACAAATCGAGATTGGCTGCAACAGGTTGTGCTGAATAAGTGAGAGCTAGTTTAAGCTTGTCAAATAACTCACCGTTTCCTTTGACATCTTTAGCAGGAGAAATTAAGTATTTGAAGCAAGTGAAAATACAAGGAACACTGAAACATTTTTGGGAAGGAAAAAATTGGTTTAATTGTTCCTCTGAATCTACTTGAATCAATATATGGTAATGAATTTTTTTTTCATTCTCGACTGAAAAAGGGCAATATTCAGATTTGAAGTGGCTTCCAAAAGCATAATTTTTAAAAGTAGATAAATTAGGAGTTTTTTCAGTGATAACAAATTTGAAATTTGGTTGAAATTTTTTGAAATAATCAGGTAACACAACTTCGAACATAGCTTCTGCCATTTTGTAAAGGAAAATTAATTTGAGTCGTGCTTGAAATCGTTTGTGTTTGAGGAAAGTTGAGATTTCCTGGCTCGTTTACAGTTAGATTGTGGTTTGTCTTTGTTTTCAACAGTATCAGAAATTTCACTTGTTTGCGCTCGGATTGACTTTCCCGACTTTAGTAATTTTGAAAATTCTTCGCTGCTTAAGGAAAGTCTTTGTACACATTCAAATTCAGCGCCTTCAGTTGCTTTTTTGAAAACTTTCAGGAATACATAAGTTCCAGTTTGGTCATATGTTTTCAATGTAGCACGCACTAGTCTTTTACTGTTTTCCGAAATATCGAAATAGCAATCGCCAAAATCTTTATCTGCATTTGCTGTGGTGCTTGTTTTGGTTTTATTCATTGTAACGAGTAAATTTTCAAAGTAACTTGATTCAAAACTGAATAGAAAGAAATGAATGGTTCCGATTGATTGTATATGTCTGCAAAAGAAAGCGTTGTATCTATTTTAATTTATATACACATGTACTTTATATCGCAAAGATATTGGATTGCAATTTAGTTCACATGGATAAGTATTTTGTGCATGTACAACTGATAAGAATTTTTAATGGGTGTTAAAGGTCACAATGTTTAAACGTTATTTTTGATACAAGCTATTTGTATGAATGCAATTTAGATAAACATAGAATACCACGCAAGGTAACATAAATATTTTACACGCCCTCCCTTATTAAACTGATTAAAAACTACATAGGAGGTCTTGAAATTTCTAATTTTAGAAGAACCAATCCCTATTTTAATCTCTTGAGGCGTTTTCACAATTCATTTCAGTTTCATTTCTCTCCGCGTTACGTTTGTCATTTTCTTCCAAATTTTCTTCAAAAATGCCTTGTTATATTATTGCCGGATATTCCAATCACGAAAGAACCATTTTTTATGAAACCGTTCACGGTAATTTTGTAGCAATAATTAACGAAGAAAAAAGTTTCAAGTCTGATGAGTGGACTTGTACTCATCACGTTATGATTCCCAAAAATTTTTTACATTTATTCAGTAAACTTTCCTTAAAAATTTCAAAGAAAGACGAAGAACTGAATATAAAGTATTTGAGTTACCTTACAAATTCTGGTAAATATACGGATCCTGACGAGCCTCTTGCTCTTCAGGTTGATATTTCAACTTTATCAAAACCAGTAAAAAAAGTTTTGTATAAATACGATTGTGATGTTACTCCGATGTGTGAAAACCAGTTAGAATACTTTGAAGAAATTGAATTTTTTGATCGTTTATGGGGAATGGAACAGATTGAATCACCATCAGTAGTTACCCCGAAAGCTGATCCTTCCCCTGTAGTATCACCATGGCTTGACGAACCGGGTTGCTCAACTCCAAAGCGTACCCCTGAGGCTACTGTGAGCAACCACATGGAAAACTTAACCCCTTCTCTCTGTCTAGCGCCAAAGAAAAAAAGGAAGTTAACAACACTAGAGAAAGCGCAGGAGTATTTGGACCTTATATAACTTTGAAACTGAGGTTGAGTTTTATTGATTTTTGTTTGTATTTATTGTGTATAATAATTTAACTTTAAAATTGAGTTTGAGTTTGTATCTTGTATTTGTTCATTAATTATCACACGATTGGGTTCTGATTAAAAATTTATTTCAAAAGCCTTTAAAAATTGAAGTTTAAAAAATCATTTATTTTTAATAAATTGACTATTTTTTTTTTCAATTAAAAACAAAAAAAAAATCCGTAAAATTTTCATTTTTTCCACAATTAGGATTTAACATATTAACATTGAAGTTCTTATTTACATTAGTGATCTTGAGAAAAAACTGAAAAGCATCCATATATATGCTAATTTTTAGAAAACAAGATTAAAAAAATCAATTTCGTCTTTTGAAAAAAGATAATTAACGTCAAAAAAAAACTGGAAAAAAATAATTTTGGATGAAAACTTATGTTGCCATATGTTTATCCAAATAGTTATCATACAAATTAAACATAATGAAAAATAGTATAAAAGATGTTTTAAACCAACTTTTTGATAAAAATACTTATTTTTTTAATGTTTTTTAGTTAAAAATTTGATTTTTTAATTACAAAAAGGGAAAAAAAGCATTAATTTTTTTCTTTTTCTACAAATTGGAGTTACCATTTGATCATTGATACTGTTGTCTCCAAAAATGATCATATTGAAAAAAATACAAGTATTCATCATCATGCTAAATATTTGAGAAAAATAATAAAAATCAAACTTTTTAATTGATGACTCATCGTTTTTTCATTTTTCCGAAAAAATGCGACTTTCAACCAGAAGACGCAATTTTTTATTATGAGCAAGTGGTGTTATTATGAAAGTGCATTGAGGGGCACGACTAATGAGATTGTGGGAGTAGATGTTTTTTCAATAGTCTTCGAGAAAAACGCTAATCCCCTTAATCCCCCCTAAAACAACAAACTCATTTCTCTTTACAGAAAAGTATTTTTTCGGACTTTTTTTTCAAATCGAAAGACAATTGAGACAAATTCATGATGACATGGACCGTGCAACCGCTCCGTGATTGACATCATTGATAGCAATGCGCCTGGAAAGTTAAAAACCTGTCATTTTTCAGTTTTTGCTTTACTTATTCATCATTTCAACTGTTTTTGATACTAATTTTGACATTTTTATAGGATATTCTGTCCCCATGACAACTGGGATATTTAGGATGTATCATGTGTTGTGACATGCTCAACTTTTATTCGCAATTTCGAAATTTTCATCAATTTTTATTTTGAATTGATAAAATATAAAATTAAAACTTTTCTCTCTTGGCTCTAAAATCATTTTGGATTAAAATTTAGCCCAAACTTGGTTGGCTTAGATTAATTTCTATCGTTTGTAATAATTATTAACGTTTCAAACAACAATTTATCTGTTTCGTCCAATCGAATTTCAGTTTGCCAGTTATGGCGGGAAATTCAAATCTAATTCAAATTTTGGCGGGAACTTTAATTCAAATTCAAAATTACGCGCGCAAAACACAAACCGTTTTCTCTGCAATTGGTAGACGAACAGTTATGCTTCCCATTTACTGTTGTTTCTGAGTGTAATTTGAGATCACTTGATTCTTTTTCTTTCTTAAAATCAATAGCTTAACTTATTTCTAAAAATGTTCAAATGCAATTTTTGTCCACTGAAATATGCAAATAAGAGCAATAGAAGTCGCCATGAGCGTGACAAACATTTTGTTGAAAAAGGACTTATTGTTTATCGATGCAATGAGTGTTCATTCACGGCTCAAATGCTTTCAAATTTACAAAAACATATTCTTCACACTCATGGTCAACTTGGAGGTGTTTGTGATTATTGTCATTTGGGTTTTCATTCGCCCAAAAACTTATCAGCTCATTTACTAGCAACCCATGGTCTTCCTGTTATGAGAGCTGCCTCTGCTGATTTAGCCACTACAAGTGCCGCTGCTAATGCTGCTCTCGGTGATGTGCATGCTGTCGATGAAGACGAAATCAACGGCACCAATCTTCAAAAAAGTGAGTCTGCTTTTTTCGGTGTTCTTGAAACGTATGTGATCGGCGGAAACCAACCCATGGATGAAAATCAGCCGATTGACCTTTTGCAATTTATGCAAGAGAAAAAAGATGAAATTCAAAGTCTCATAATCGATCGAGTTGCAGAAGGACCTAGAAAAGTTCAGTTCAGCGCTAATTTAGGTTTGGTAAAACCTAAAGTAATAAATGATTCTAGTAAAACTGAGCACGACGAGCGGATTGACATTTATGCAAACTCTGATATGAAACCTGTGATGAGCTTAGGATTAGAAGATGATGAGTTTTTTGAAATGGTCGAAAAAATGCAAGCAGTTTTGGAGACTTTTGCATCTTATGGAAGCGGTTGGGTTTTGCAACACGTAATTCAAGTTTTTGTTAAACTTGCAAAGTTTTCACCAATCCGTGGGTCATCTTATATTGACTTGCCTTTTCGAATTCGAATGTCCCAGAATTTGATAAACATTAGAAATCACGAAGATAATAATTGCTTCGAACTTTGCTTTACCGCTGCTTATAGTCTGAAGCATGGTGTTGACCTACTTCTAACTGATCAACAAAAAGCGAACCCAGCAGCTGCGCGGACACAGCCTGATACATACACTGCAGAAAGTGCACACAAAGCCCAAGGTAATTTTGATTCACCCATGAGTTTCGCTTCAATTGGAAAATTTGAACAACTTAACGACGTGCGGGTAAATGTGTTCCAGTACCACAAGGGAGATTTGTTGCCTATGTATATATCAAAACGACCAAACCAAGATAACAGCACCCAAACTGAAATATTTGACATGGACCTGCTTCTCTTGTATGAGCCTGCAAAGCATCACTATGTACTTATAATCGATTTGTTAAAGTTCATCTGCGAAATCAAAGGGTGTAAGTATCGCACAATTGCACGTTTATGTAGAAACTGCTTTCACATTAGTTGGAGTGATGAAACTCACGAGCAACACATCCAGTGTTGTAAGGATCATTAACCTGCTCTAGTAGTCATGCCTTCAGCAGAAAAAGGTACCAACAGATACGAGTTCAAAAACCTCCAGGCCTTGTGGTTTGTACCACTTGTGATTTATTTTGATTTTGAATCATTTCTGAAACCTGTAGATTCTTGTCCTGATAATCCATCGCGATCATCTACCCGAGTTGTACAAAAACACGAAGCTTGTGGGTATTCATTGGCTGTAATTGAACACGGAAATTCACAGCCCTACTTCTTTGACTATGACAGCTCTGATCAATGCATGAAAAAGTTTCTCAATCAGTTGCATCAATTAGCGAGAGAGATATATGATCAAAAGCGACAGTTTCCTCAATTTCTAGAAAGCCAAGAATCGTTGAACAAAGAAAACACATCAACATGTTGGATTTGCTGTATACATTTTACCAATGAGCACGAAAAATGTCTTGACCATTGCCATTTTTCTGGAAAATTTTTGGGATGGGCACATGAAAAATGCAACCTCGCAAGACGAACTGTAAATTTCACCCCAGTCATTGGACATAACATCCAGAACTATGACCTTCACCACATTAGCCTCGCATTGCATGAATGCGAGCCAACAAGTACATTGAGTGTTATACCTAGCACCGACGAAAAATATATATCGTTAAGCATTGGAGTCCTAATTAAAACTATAAAAAGGAAAAACGGATCTGAGCAAAAAGTTTTTGAATACCTCAGATTTATTGACTCATGCAAGTTTTTGAATTCTTCCCTGCAAAAATTGGTTGATAATCTACCAGCGGAAAAAATGTCAATTTTGAACAAGTATTTTGCAAACGAGACGGAGGAGCAACGGTGTCTGATACGACAAAAAGGTTTCTACCCTTATTCGTACATGACCGGAAGAGAAAAATTTGCAGAAAAAGAATTGCCTCCTTTGCAAAATTGGTCCGATGTTTTGAATGGAGGAAAAGTTGCAGTTTCACAAGCGGATCTGGAACATGCAAAGAAAGTTTTTAGAGTGTTCAAATGTCAAAACTTGGAGGATTATCACAACTTGTATCTCAAGTGTGATACACTCCTTCTTGCTTGCGTCTTTGAAGAATTTCGACAAATTAGTCACCAAACTTATGGTCTGGACTGCGCGCACCATTTTAGTGCTTCAAACTTAGCTGGAGACGCCTTCAAACGTATCTGCAAAGACTCGAATGTTCAGCTTTTATCAGACCGCAGGCATCTCGAAATGGTCGAGAATATGATGCGAGGTGGTACTGCATCCGTGTTCCATAGTCGGTTTTTCAAAGCCAACAACAAAGAATGCCCCGACTTCAACCCAGATCAACCTAGCACCTACGGGTTTATGATCGATGCAAATAACCTCTATGGCGGCGTCATGCAAACGGAGAAATTACCGGTGCGTAACTTTGAGCTAATAGAGCATATAGAAGACGAGGTGATTGTGAACCAAATCCTCAACATGGCTGAAGACTCTTTGATTGGATTTATATTGGAAGTTGATCTCGAGTATCCAGAAGAACTGCATGAGGATCATCAAGATTACCCTTTAGCTCCTACTAAAGAAAGTGTACCCCAGGATTGGTTGAGTCCCTACCAAACAAATTTACTCGAGCAGATGAAAAATCAAGACATTGCAAGACGTTCAATTGGAAAGACCAAAAAGTTACTGCAGACGCTGCATGACAAGTCAAATTATACAATTCATTACAAACTATTGCAATTGTTTGTTAGGTTGGGACTTAAAGTTAAAAAAGTGCACCGTGTGCTGAAGTTTGAACAAGAAGCATGGTTAGAACCATACATCACATTGAACACGACTAAACGACAACAAGCTAGAAATAAATTTGAGGAGGATTTGTACAAACTACTGAACAATTGTGCTTATGGGAAAACATGCGAGTCGAAGCGCAAACGGATGCTTGTTCGGATAGTTAGAGATTATCATGCCGCTTTGCGAGAAATTAGTGCATTCGAATTTAAATCCTACAAAATTTTTGGAGAAAACTTGGCAGCGTTCACTTCGAATCCAACAAAAATCTATTGGGATGTCCCAACAATTGTGGGAGCTAGTGTTCTTGAGTTAGCAAAGTTTCACATGTATAAATTTCATTACGATATAATGAAACTAAATTTTGAATGTCAACTATTGTATTCTGATACAGACAGTCTCCTGTACCAAGTCAAAAGTGAAGATTTATACCGAGAAGTTTCCGAAAAAAGGAATATTTTGAATGAACTTGACTTGTCAAATTACCCGAAGAACCACCCTCTCTACGACCCGAAAAACAAAATGGTTGTTTTAAAATTCAAGGATGAGTTTCCAGGAGACATTATAACCGAGTTTATATCCCTCAAACCCAAGCTTTATTCCATTTTGTCCAGAGGTAATTAATTTCTATTTGCCTTATTTGTGAGCACGAATTTCAAAAATTTTGATTTTTTGTGATTTTTTTTTTCGGAAGGCAATTTTTATTTGTGGGCGAAAAAATGTAATTTTATCAAAAAAAAAAGAAATTTGGAAAAAACTTTTTAGGCGAAAAAGTATAATTTTTTTTGAAATTTTTTTTTTGTGGGCGGTTTTTTTTTTGTGGGCGAAATTTTTTTCTTTTTTTTGGAAAAAAAAAAATTTTTTTTGTTCGAAAAAAAATTTCGGGCGAAAAAGTGTTTTTTTGTTTTTAAAAAAAATTGGAAAAAACTTTTTAGGCGAAAAAAAAAATTTTTTTGAAAATTTTTGGTTTTTTTTTTTTTGTGGGCGAAAAATTTTTTTAAAAAAAATTTTTTTGTCGGCAAAAAATTTTTTTTAAAAAATTTTTTTGTCGGGGATTTTTTTTTGTGTTGGTTGATTGTTGTTTTTTTTTAATGATGACTAATTTTTAAGGTCACACCTGGCCTTCATGTATTTTTTTTTTTGTTGCACCTGGCCTTCAAGTTAACATGATGTAGCTCTTAAAAAAACATCGTATTTGGTTATTTTACCACCACACATTAGTGATCATCAAAAAATTGATTAGTAATCATATAAATAAAATTTTAGACTGCAGAAAATTATCGGCGAAAGGTGTATCCAAAGCTGCTCAGAAGATGTTGAGTCATCAGCGATATCGAGACACCTTGACCTCTGGCTCGTTATTCAAAACTGAAAACAGTCGAATCGCATCCGAGTCACACAATCTGCAAACAGTGACTTCGACGAAAACATCGTTATCAGCTTTTGATGACAAACGCTACATCCTCGATGATGGTCAGCAGACTCTTCCCTACGGTCACAAAAACATCGTGGGTCAAACTGTGATTGGCATTGATGATAGTGATGATAACACAGCCGCTGTTAATTCTGACCCAACTGACGATGACGATTTGGAAAAATGGATGCCATTTTTTGAAGATCGTCAACAACCAGTGTCGTGGGATTGTGACGATTTCCTAGATGGGGTGTCTGAAGAATTCGCTAACACTCAAAACGTTGATTGGGACCATCCGGAAATTGATGATGAATACTCTGAGGATAGTTTTGCTGTTGAGAACACACAACCACATCGCTCGCTTCGACAACTGATGGACCAGGTCAATAGCAGTTGGCAAACTCCAGACCCCGGTCTGATTCGGGCAGCAGAAACCAACGACAGTGATATTGATAGCGGGGATATCGCGGATCTGGAGGCCAATACTTCCGATGAGGACGAGTCGTCATTCTTCAACGATTCGTTTTTCGATTATGAAGCAGTTGAAGTAGAAGAACCACGGTCAAAAAATCGACGAATAGATTAAAACACAAAAAAACACCACATTAACTTTTGTATAGTAAATAAAATTCAGTTATTTAATATGAGAATTGTCTGTACATAAAATTTGACCTACCGCTATTCCGTGTTTAGTGTGTATTTAAGTGCGAGTTTTTGTTCAGCTTTGGAACTCAATTAATCTGGGATATAAACAATTTCATTTAAGCGATAGTGTCTTTAGCATACTTTTGTATGTATTTGTATGTAATTTGAGTTTGAATCAAAGTTTTAAGAAGAATTGAGCAAACAGTCTATAGCGCAGTTAAACACTCCAGCTGGTTTCAGAACGAAGATTTGGCAAATCCTTTCCCGCACCAAACATGTAACCACAACGTTCAGTGGGAATACTCAATAATATACCGAAGTTTTACATGAGGACTATTAGGTATAAAATTATACATGGTGACAATTAGGATTATTACATGGTGACCATTGCTGATCATTTAATACATGGTGACCATTATGATTTATACCTAATGGTCATCCATGTATGACAACCCCCCCCCCCCCGATCCTAGTGCACTATATGCATACTACTGAGGTCTTTGTTCGAGACTCTTGGTCGCACTAGATGAGCTTATGTCCGGCGTGGCTCACTCGTAGAGAAATTTCAGATAAGGTTTACCGCCTGTTCGTAACATCTTGTTTTCGTCCGGATAGATTCGTGCAGCTTCTTAGTCTAATACCAAAATTAATCTTACCCTTTCATCTCCTAGTCTGAATAGATCTAGTGTATACTGGTATCTGCGAGATAAGATATCAGGAATTGTTCTGAAGGAGAACGACTGTTTGCAAACTTATTTTTATTTTGTTCTGTCGCTGGAACTATGAATAGTTTCAGCTATGCAATTTATAGTAAGCGTTAGTTATGGATCATGTTTGGTTGGTAAGAAATATTTTACAGAGATAGTTTGATCAAAAATACAATTGGATATAAATATTAGTTTTAAACTGGTTCCACTTGATTTTGATGAAAAAAATTACTTCCATTGTTAAAGAAGCGCTTGACCCAGTGCGAACTAAATTCAGGCAAAAGGATGTACACATTGGGAACATTAACACGTTTTCAAAAAAGAAGCTCAAGCTCAGTAATGGAGGACAGATGTCCTGATAGATTGTGTAATGCAGCCATTATGCCAATGCTTATGCCAATTCTACTGGTTAAATTTTAGAAAATGGTACGGGGGACACCAGAAGAGCGGAAAACCGATCATTTTGGCTCCGTCCTAAAAAAAAACATTAAGAATGCACTCCTTGAAGTAACAATAGTTTTCACTGTTTGTACAATTTAAGGAAATTTTACCAAAAAAATTGCGGTACCGCGACAACTCGCAAGAAAAGACAACTCGCAACAAAAGACAACTCGCAAAATTTTGAAGCTAATTGGAAACTTTAAGTTCTCGGTTTAAGGTTGCCGCTTTGCGGCGATAACCGGCTCTCAATTTCGTATATTCAAGTCCTACCCTTTATTGGCAAGCTCGCAACACGAATATTGCAAGTAGTCTTTCAATGCGAGTTGTCTTATATTGCGAGTTGTCTTTTCTTCTTGCGAGTTGTCGCATTAGGAGAAATTGCTATGGTGATATAATAGAGCCCCAAACGTGCAAAAATTATATGAACTGAAAACGATCAATCAATGTAATTGAGACAATTGTATCTCCTTAAACAATTTGAAGGTGACTTACTGTTGAAGAAAACAATGCAGTTGCTTTTGCCACTTTCACCATTAATGTTTGTAGTAGTGACAAACACCTCGTATTTTGCGTAAGCTTTCAAATTGGATAAAATCAGAGTTTGGTTATTTTCACCTGGAGAGGTGGAAGGCAAAACTTCAAAGACGAACTTGGCCCCGACATAACTGGTAACATCGGTGAAAGAAGATAGCTCAATTAGGTGAACTGAGAAATATGATATTGAATCGAATGATAAACCAAAATCAATGCCTTCGATCGTAAATTGATTGGATGTCATAAGATCATTTTCTGATTGGCTAGCACTAGTTGCTGCGTCGTTTGATTGGTCAGAATGTTTAGATCTCGATATGGTTTGTCCCCGTGATAAAGTCCACGTAACCAAATAGTCCATACTCGGCATTCGGGTAACCGAAAGTAGATAGGGTTCACGTGGTATATTTGGGTTTCGTCTACGGTATGCTAAAAATCAGAAACAATTTAAAGAACAACACTTAAAAAATCACAAATCATCATAAAAGTTCGATTTGAGTTCGTGTTTTAATTACGCCGTAGAAATTGACGGAGACATTGTCATCAGAATCAACAAAAAAATTTGAGATACTGCAAGTTTTTTTATTCTGTTCAAGTTAGTGAAACCTGCAATGATAATTGATAGTGAAACGTTGAACTCTGTAGTTGACTATGATTTCTTAATCTGGAACAAATGTACAGTGCTGATTTGAATTATTTGGACAAAATGAACAGAATTGGAATATCTTAACGCGTTTTTCTCAAACTGTGTTTGAGATTGAACAAAATATAAACATACGTTGCCTAGGTTTTTCTGTAGAAATTTATGCTGAAAGTCATTTTATGAAATTCGGGACCAAAAGTTTACTTCGAAAAAAGGTCGCTTTTGGCTATTTTTTTTTCAATCAAAAACTACGACGAAAGTACTTGTTTTCTAAATGATCCATAATATCAAAGTGAACCCATTATATCAAAGTTTATGTAGCCCGAAAAGGTTGGTTTCAGGAGGGATTTTTTTCTGCAGAAAATTGTTAAAAGCTAATTTAACTCTTGAAGCATGTGGATGAGAAATTTGTACAAAAAAACAAAATTACACCAAATTGTTAAAACACTTCAAACCCTGAAACGCTCGTTTATGCATGTGCCATGTCTTCTTCCACCATATTTCGAGAAAAAAAAAATGATTTTTTGTCTAAAAATATGGTGGAGGAAGACCAGGGACAAGCCTAAACGTGCATTTCAGGGCCAGAAACGCACGTTTATGCATGTCCCAAGCCTTCCCCTACCATATCCCCCGGTAGAAGCTAGAACCTATAACCTAGAACCATTCCCCTTCACTCCCCCTCCCCCTACCTTCCCGCTCTGTAGAACCATTCCCCCACCCCGGGTAGAACCATCCCCCTCCCCTGTAGAACCATCAACCCCCCCCCCCCCCCGGTAGAACCCCACACCAGGTAGAACCATCACCCCTCCCCTGTAGCACCACATCCCCCTCCCCCGCATAACCATCCTCCCCATTCCCAGATTCTCCCCGTCTTCAGCCATTAAATACCCCCCTCATTTAAATAAGGGGAGAAGGGTAGTGGGCGAGGAAGGGTCAGTAGGCCGGGTGGCGGGGAGGGGTACTATGGCGATGGTAAAAAATAACAGTTAAATAAAATGTTAAACTACCAAATTGAAAAGGTAGAGGAACTTAAACGAGTAAAATCTACAGAAAAATTTAAATTTATGAAAAGTAATCCACAGCAACAGCACTAAATAGGAATTGAATTAACTTGCAGAACTTGCAAAATTCACTAAAAACGTCTCAAATGGAGTCGCAAACGATTATAACGGATTATATTGATTAAAAAATGATTAGGATTATAATCCATTTTTATTAGACTCTAATCGATTACTTTTTTAGTTTTATGGATACTGACTATAAAATGACAATATAATAGATTGTTATTCATGAAACTCCAGTGCGGGCGTCCCAAGTTGGCCAAAATGGCAATCTTTAAACCCCCTTAACTGAACGAAAAATGATCACCGGTGAAATATCTTTTCAAGTTTAAACTCAGGACAACAATACCTTTTGAATGATATTCCGATATATATTTTTGAAAATTCCGTCAAAAACGGCTAGTTAAAAAGTCGAAAATTGTCTGATGAAAAAACCGTGCTCGTAGTTTGAGGGTAAAGCAACATTACCCAGCCCAGAAAAATAATCAAAAAAATTGCATGTAGTTCTTAAACAGGGGCACAACATCGGTTCGCCATGATGAGCTGTACAGCTCTTGGGTTGGTCCTTTCCCCCGTGGATAAATGGTCTTAAATGAATTTAACCCACCCGAGCACAATTATTCCGTAGCTTTCGTTACAAAACTCGGAACAAAAACCCACCCCGAGCACAAACATTCCGTTACTTTCGTCTCGGAACAATAAAAACATTTGTCATGCTTGCATTCTAGCATTTTCATCTGGTTCCCTCCCTCCCTCGCCTTAGGGGAAATATAGTTCAGAGATAAAAAGCATAAAAAGAAAAAAAATAAAAAGCACTGAACGCAGCAAAAACCTCAAAATAATTTAAAATATTTTTTGTAGTAGAATGCAAAACTTCGCTTATTTCTCGCAAGTCGAATGCAAATCTTGCTAAATTCTTGCACAATGAATGCAAATCTAACAAAAAATTTTCAAGAAAAAGCAAGAATAAAGATACCTAGCAAGATTTGCATTCCGAGAATGCTGGGTAGTAAAAAGCGAACATTTTCAAATTACTTAAAATTATTTTCATTAACTTATCAGTAATAAATGACTTCGAAAACTTGAAAACGACCTGGTGAACTAACTTTGAGACTGCTGTTTCTGTTTCTGCAACTCCGTTTTCCATTCCTCGTCAACTTCTCCTGGAATGCGGGCGAATACTGTGTCGAATGAGGACCATCTACGGGGGTGGCCTATCTGTGCAGACACCCTGCTGTGCACGGGTGATCTCAAGTAGGCAGGACGAGTAGCTATCAGCGAATCAGCCGACACAAGAGCTAAATTGTTCGTTTTATCCACCAGAAGTACTGCGATTACCAGGAATGGTATCATCTTCTAAATTTGAAAAGTAACATCAAGCTAGGGTTTCAGCCATCAGGCTATTCTCCAGAAAGTATTTACGAAGAAAAAAGTGTTCGGAATAACTCTTCTTTTTAGGGTCCCTGAATATAAATTAAAGAATTCAGTTATTTATAAGTTACGCTTTTTTGACACATGAAAAAACCATGTTTGACGTAATGCGGGATCTTTGAAAGATAAATGCTTGTTAACTAAAAGGTTTCAAGTTCACTTTGACTAGATATTAGTCTTATTCACATAACAGGCTGATCGAAACAATAACAAAAACTTATTATGGTTTACTTAACGGTGGTACATTTTGATTTAAATATGTGCCGAGCAAATGTCCTTACGGCTGAAAGGTTTGCGAACTTGCTATGTTGACTTTCGAGTTTCCGGCTTTGAAATAAACTCAGAGTTCTTGAAAAACAATTGGAGTCAATTTCTCCTGACCCATGTTTAGTGGTGTGCTTGTTACACTGAATAAGCCACCTAAATCACAACAAACATGTATAAGAAAGGATATTTTTAGTAAATTGAATTAACTTTGTAGGGTTCTCAGACTTTCAAAATCAGTAAATCAATTATTTTCCACCTGACCAAATACACAATTAAGCATTTATTTTCAATATTCCTGATTGTACATTTCAAAAAACTCCCTTGTATAATGAAAACTTTTGAAAGGTAGCGCGTTTCAACAATATTTCTTCCTGACCATTAAGTTCAACAATCCCAACACAGCTAAAATTCCGAAATTGTATTTTCATTACAAATCCAATATTATTTGATGACTCAAAAATTTTCATTGGTATCTAATGAGCATAAAAGACGAGTCTGTAGAAGAGTTAAAGCAAAACTTTTGGCAAAATATGTGACCTTAATCAGGGGTGGATCTAAGATTTTCTCGAGGGGGGAGGGGCGGATTTTCATAATCATTTCGAAAATTTTGTCTGACTTTTTTATAGATCGAACAAATTGATTTTCCAAGATCTCCCAAAGTACTACACAGACTCTTTTTTGGCTTGCGCCGCAGGCAAAACTTTGAAAAAACAGGCCGAAAAAGGCGTTTTTAGGCACTTTTTGGAAAATTTTGACCAAAAAATTAGGTTTTTTCGGCGCGCGCTTCCCCCTTAAAACTACTAATTCCTGCCGCCGAAGGCCCTCTTAGAAAAAATTTTAGGATTCATCACCAAAAATGGATATCTCAAAATATTACAAAGGGGGGACCCTTTGGGTCGACAGGGGGTCGAATCCCTGAGGGGAAAAGGCGTCCGCCCCCGCCCCTCCCCTAAATCCGCTCCTGACTTTGATTAACCGAATCGGCTAAATTAAAATTGCTCGCTTGAAGGGCTCAGACTTTGTGTATATTTTTTGATAGATCCGATAACAAAAAATATAAGTGTTTTGTGCAGGCTACTAAATCGATTGAACTCATAAAACTTTCAGGTTTTGATAGTTCGCATTGTTTATTTGCAAAAACTATTTTCACAATCAAGTTTGGCGAGCGATGAATATTTGAAAATTTTCTAAAGACGGTTTGAATAGCTGTTTATCAGATTCACTTTGAGCGATGGCCTTTCCGATTTTCAGAGTTGTTTTCAAAGTATAATTTATAAGCAATTTCAAAAAAAAGCTTATCGCAGGTTTTTTTTTCAGGCAAGCGTACAGAGCAATAAACTTTGAGATAATTTGAAAATTGCTCTAATATTTTTTTCCAAGCGAATTTCGATTGTTGCAAGCGATGCATCTTTGAAAAACATGAAGACTCATGCTGCGCAAAAAAAAAATTCAAAGCAGGATACTTCAGCGTACAAACTTTGAAAAACTTCAAGTTCTTTATGAAGAAAAAAAATTTCAACGTTACATATTTTTCTAAAAATTTTAAATATTTCAAGTTGTTTTGATAGCTTTAACTGCTTCGAAAAAAAATCAATTTATTAAGCTAAGCTAATTGAATAAAGAATTTTTCCTCATATTTTTTGACAAATTGGTTTGATTAGCACAGCGAAAATTGTTTTACTTTTTAATTTTCGTAAAATTAAATTTCTTTTTATACGTTGGCTTGCTTCACAAAGAATTATTGTTCCGAATTTTGTAACAAAAGAAACAGAATAATTGTGCTCGGGGTGGTTTTTAAAGCTGTTTGTATAGTTTGAATTGGTTGATTGATGTCTAAAAATTTGACAAGTCTGCTCGTATCAGGGCGAAGCCCTGAATGTTCCGACTGCCTTTTGAGGTTTATGGAGCAGTAATAACAAGAAAAATTAAATGTAATAAAACAAAATGAACATTTTTTTTCTAAAACCTGAATTTTTTTTAATGAAAAATATCCCACCACACGCCATATAAAGTACAAAAGGATAGATTTCGCTCCTTGTAACAAATCAGTTATGGTAAATAAGCTTCTTTCAACCATTTTAGAACGATTTCTAAGACGGATTAAATATATCGCGCGTTAATTGTCCCAAATTGGCCGAAATGGCAATCTTTAAACCCCCATAACTTTACGAAAAAAGATTACAGGTGAAATTTCTTTTCAAATTTCAACTCAGGACAACAATATTTTTTGTAAGATATAAAAAAAATTCCTTCTAAAATGGCTAGTTAAAAAGTCGAAATTTGTCTGAAGAAAAAAACCCACCTCGACTACAATTATTCCGTTACTTTCGTATCGAAAGTCGGAAAAATAAAATATTTCCAATTTTTCAATAATTTAGGACGCTACGCAGAAATTGGGATTTTTAACAAGCTATTTCAGCATTGATTTTTCGAAAAACATCAGATTGCTTCGATCGTTTTGATTTAGTAGCCTTAGTTGACGCTAATTGCAGCAAGTATTTCGAGCGATAAAAATTTGACACATATCAAGTTGCTTTCTTAACAGCTAGAACTGGTTCACTAAAGGTGTTCGAACTAAGTCGTTCAACCGATAAAAATGTGAACTAATTAAAGCTTTTTGTATAACTTGAATTGGTTGGCTGATGTCTAAAATTTTGAGGCGACTAACCCTAAGATTTAACAACACTGCTCGTATCAGGGCGAAGCCCTGAATGTTCCGACTGCCTTTTGAGGTTTATGGAGCAGTAACAACAAAAAAAAATCATGTAATAAAACAAAATGAACATTTTTTTTTAATTTGATTTTTTTTTATGAAAAACATCCCCCCACACGCCATATAAAGTACAAAAGGATGGATTTCGCTCCTTGTAACAAATCAATTATTGCAAATAAGCTTCTTTCAACCAATTCAGAACGAGTTCTAAGACGGATTAAATATCCGCTTACGCGTTAATAGCGCGAAATATATCGCGCGTTAATTGTCCCAAATTGGCAAAATGGCAAGCTTTAAACCCTCATTACTTTACGAAAAATGGTCACAGGTGAAACATCTTTTCAAGTTCAGGCTCAGGACAACAATAGCTTTCGAATGATACAAATATGAACAAAAATGAGTCAAAAATGGCTAGTTAAAAAGTCGAATTTTGTCTGAAGAAAAAAAAAACCCAACCCGAGCACAAATGTTCCGTTACTTTCGTATAGAAAGTCGGAACAACAATTCAATTTGCTCTGATAGCTTGAAATGGTTGGATAATTTGCAACTTTGCTGAAAGTAGCAAGAGTTGAATCGCAAAAATTTACTTCAAATTTTTCGCGTCGTTTTGTGGCAACGAGCAAATCAACTGTCGACTAGGCTTCAAATATAAAATTCTTGTTTGGCAGGTGATGTTAACGTCATGCGCTATCTGGTTTTGCTAGATCAAGTATTTCAGGTTAGTGAAAATGCGGAAAAATTATTTTTCTTACCAAGTTTTACCAACTTTTTTTTTTCATCTCAACACTATTTTTACTATATATCAATTAAATTTTCAATCAGTTTGCAATTACCACTGTTTTGTAAAAAAAAAGAAGCAATAAGAATCTTAACAAAATGTTAATAGCATGAAGCCTTGCGAGAATGTTAAAGAGGCAGTCAAAGGCACCAACTTGTTCTGATTACATGAAATGCCTTTTTCGAATTTTGTTTTGCTGTTGAAAGCTTCGCAAATTATTAAGGTGTGAAACATCCTAATGTGTTGTTGTTTTCTTACCTTGAATCAGACAGTGAAAAAACGCAGGCTATTTAAGCGACAAAACTATGTTAAAATACTCAATTCTTTCGATAGCCAGAAGGGATTTATTGATTTCAAGCAAGGCTTTTAGAAATGAGACTTTCACTGATCTGAGTGGTGATCTTAGATTGCAATGATTCGAAAAATTCCAAATGTTTAAGTCACCTATTCATGTAATTAGGTTTTTAAATTTTCAAGCTGTTTTCATTGCTTGAATCTATACGAAAAACCTGATACTGTTTCGAAAACAATCAACTTAAGCTACCAAAAATTTCAGTGTCGTAGCTTGACTCGGTTCTCAAAAGTTTGTCGGTCCATCGCAGCCTGGATCAGTTCCAAAAAACTTGTTTTTCATGCCAAAAAGAAAGATTTTAAGTGTTTCTCGTTAAAAATTAACCAGTTCACATAAATCTGTTTTGTTAAATTGGATTGGAATTTTAAAAATTTCATAAACAAACCATTTGAGCTATGAAGCTTGGAAATAATTCTATTTAATTTACAGACCAAATCGGTTCGCGAAAAGTTCAAGCTATGACACCATGAAACAATCCAAGTGGCTTTAAGAACCGAATCGTGTTGCAGAAATTTGCAAAAAGCCAAACAATTCAAGTTATTTCATAGTATGAATTGGTTCGCAAAAGTAAATATTTTTTTAGCAAGCCACTCCAGCTATGCAATTTAGATATAACTTGACTAATTTGACTAATTTCTTGAACCGATTCGGCTCGCAAAATGTTTAAGTTTTTCAGAGGAATTTTTTGGTGCCATAAAACTTCCAATTATTTCAAGTTTATATACGGAGCAAATATTTTTGCAAAAAAAATCAGATGGAACAAATTCAGGCAAGGAAAAGTTTAATTAGTCCAAGTTTTTTTTCGAAAAATTCAAAAATTTCTGAGCAAACTATTCATATTATTTCGTTGCTCCAATGGGTTAGCAAAAAATTGATTTTCTAGAGCATGCTATGAAAGCTATGAAAATTTGAATGATTTCAAATAAATTTAAAAACCTAATCGTTTTGCAAAAAGCTTAAGTTGTTCTAAGCAAGCAATGCTTAAAGTTATTTCAAGCACCAAATCGGTTTGCAAAAAATGCTTAGAAAAGATTTACAAAAGTTTTGCTTCATGAAACTTAAGATTTTTTGCAAAAGGATTCCGTTCATGGAAGAGCTTTAAATACTTCGAAGTTTTTCTGAGCACACTTGTCATGCGATGAAACTTCGAAATAAGTCAGGTTGTTTCATGGAGCAAATCGATCGGCGAGAAGTTTCACGCTTTCTAAGCAAGCTATTGAGGTGATGAAACTTCGATTTATCTTTATTCATCGCCGCAAGCTATTTAGGCGTCGAAATTTTGATTTATCTGTTTTTAGTTGGTTCATTTCATGAAATCAATCTGAAAAGGCAAAATTTTGGAAAAATAGGAGGAACTGTCTAGCCTTGAAAATGAATTGAGTTCATCTCGTCTAAAGAATTGCTTTTATGTCAAATATAACCCAGACTAAAGAATATTCCAGACCTAAGAAAGTTTGAAAGTTCTAGATTTTTCCTGGCCTTCTCCTAAACGTTAAGCATAAAAGATTTTTTTAAACGTTGCATTCGACAAAGCTCAAATATTGCGTTCAGTTAAATATTGCTTCCATAGCGCATTCTGGCTTTCATTTAAAATATAAGATTCATCCAGCGATGAAACATTTTCTAGTTGTTTCCTTAGCTTGAATTGAATCACGAACCTTTAAAATTTTCGAGCAACTTGAAGAAGCCTGTATGATAAAAATGAAAGGCTAACAATATAAAGTTTGGATGTGGTGCGACGCAGGAGATACGCTTGTTGATTTTAGTTGGCTCGTCTTAGAAAATGTGATGTTCACATAACAACTGCTCCGACAAGAAACGAACAGGTACTGTCTAGCCATGAAATTGAATCAAGTTGATCTTGTGTGTGTTGACTCAGAAAAAGATTCTACATTATTCCAGTTTGAGAATATTTCACTTCCTAGATTTCTTTGCCGAGCTTAGATCACAGCATATTCTATAATGATACGTTTGCTCTGGGAGCGGTGGGAAGTGGTTACGCTTCCACCTCTTAATCAAAATATCGGATGTTCGGTGAACACCATCAGCCGTGCCCGTTGCTTGAGGGTGAGGCAACATTACCCAGCCCAGAAAAATAACCAAAAAATTGCATGTAGTTCTTATAAGCAGGGACACAACAGCGGTTCGGCGTGATGAGCTGTACAGCTCCTATTTTGGTCCTATTCCTCGTGGGTCAATGGTCGAGAATGTTAAGAATGTTAAGAAGGCCTTAGGTGAGAATGTTAGACCAATAATTCATTCTGTTTTTCATTTTTTACCAGAAAAATAGCCAAAAAAAATCCATTCAATTCTTAACCAGGGGCACAACAGCTCGTATGTTGGCCCTTTCCCTTGGGAATAAGTCATCTTAAATCCAGACTGTGAGTTACAGGCAACAAACTTTGCGTCTCTTCCATCCAACCTTTCCCTTTCCTCCGCCAAATAGGAAATTTTATGAATATAGCTTTTTTTTCACTTTCTCAATTGTGGAGAAGTTTACGAGCTATCAATTAGTATGATACAAATAATCCATGATATCAAATTACTTTTAAAAAAAAATTTGGGCTACAGTTTGCATTTTATATCTTTGATGATTCGATGACATCAAAAATTTGAAAATTAGGATCAACTGAACTCATGAAGTTAGTTTGATTGCCGACCAAAAAAACACACTTTGATTTATAAGAATAATTTTTTTCTCATCAACGTTGTTACTGCACTATCTTCATCTAAATTTTTTGTTTTGATAATCAACTGACCACAAAACAGTTCATTGCACGTACCTGATTTTTGTTTAAGTGTTTGATCTTGAAAACAATATTGAAGCAAAACCTACATCTAATCACGTTAGGCCATAACCCTTGACTCTGTCATCCGGTCCGGAACTGCAGCAAAATAAATATATAAATGATTGCTATACACATGTATGTTATTTATGTATAACAAAGTGTATGCACAGTTGTTTTATTCACTTGCGACACGTTACCTTGTTTGCCAATGCGTTCGGATTCGGCAGTTATATATAGATAATACCCTTCGGTATGACATGGCGCAGCCAGCAGGCCTTAAAAAACCACTCAACATGAACTTATTCTGGAAGGAGCATCAACAGAGCCGCAACTAGAGTGGCCGAAGTGGGCGGAAATAGTAGAAATGGCAGTAACCGCAGAGTATAGCATTGAAGTTCGAAATCTATTGCAAGACAAAACGGCCCTAATAGAACCAACAGAACCCATTTAGGATATGAAAACTACAGGTGAGACAGAATTACTAAAGAAAAACCGCGACGTAAGCAACCAGGAAGAGATAGTTGGCTGAGAAAACAAAGTCCTGAGGGCAAGAGAAAAAGGCGTAATGCAACTCATTCGTATGGAACGAAGCGGACGCAAGGGTAAGAAGTTACCTTTGTTTGTGCTTGGGCTCCGAAGGACAAAGCCAAATACAGCAGAAAAACAGGGTCTAGACCTACAATCCGTGACAACCGAAGGACTAATGTAGACATTAGAAGTTATTTTCTTTACCACGCGTATACTTGCATTCGAAAGATACAATTTCAATTGTCGAAAACAAAAGTAACGAGTCACTAGAACAGTTCCACGCGGACTTAGTTAAATTGGTATCACGCACAGACGGCGGAAATAAAGAGGACGAGAGGGTCAGAGAGATGATCACTCCACATATGAACAACAACAAAATAGCAGTGGAGTTTTTAGCAGAAACCAAACCCCCACAAGATGCGTATGCGTATGAGTACGCAATTCGTCGCGAAACGAATATCGAACATAGTAGTATCATGAAAACGTTGCTTTTCGGACCCACAACGTCCGCAACAACCAAGCAGGAACCCACATAGGATATATACAACCTCGAGGCTGGGTTGTACAGAAATTAATCAAAGAGACTGCGGATATATAGAACGACAAAACTTCCCATGCGGATCACAAAACAGAAATATGAAAAAACAAAAACAATGCTATATGCATGGAAAAAGGTTTGGCCCAAACCACAATTACGTCCTGTGAATGGCAAAACATTCAACAAATCAGCTAAAAAACAAAAAAGTACATTTTTCCAAAGTCTGCATATCGACAATGTGAACTACATGCACGAAGGAATTAAAGAACAAACAGAAGGCGACAAACTAAACAACAAAACTGACAAATTTCACATCAGCGAACGGAACTGAAAGGAAGGCTTCCCACGAGACTATTTCTTGGTAATGGCAACTGCCCAGGCTTTTGAAACAAAAACGTCAGCAAAGATCAACGGAGATGATCTCAATGAACACATAATAAAACTGAAATCAAAGTCTGATGCAATTTTGGTCATCACTGACTCGGGAAGCCTAGTGTCATTTATCAAGAAAAAAACTGCTCAGCGTTTGCACGACAAGGACAAATCAGCAAGTTTTAAATAAATCCGAACAATAGATGCAGCACGAAATCTAGATTGCTACAACGGAGAGTTTATCATTCCAAAACGAAGACTATTTGTCGCGTTAGAACCGAGAAGGATGAACCGTTCAACAGCTCCATTCATCTTAGTCGACAACCAAAAGGCAAATATTATGGGACGCAACCTTCTGCTGCAAATAGGAATCCGATGCAAGACAAACCAAAGAAATTTCAGATGCGTAACATCGACAAAAACTAGAACCCAGAAATCAAACAATGGCTAAAATATTATTTTGCAAGTAACTGTGCAAATTGAAAAACAAAAAAAACACGTTTTGAGAACCCAATTTGAGAAAAATGCTATCACAATTCAACAGAAGGGAAAACGAAACCCAACCCACTCAAAAGAGAGAGTTGAAAAACAACTACAGGAGAAGTTGAAAAGCAACTGAACAAAATGATAGAAAAAAAGCACCACATAAGACACGACAAATATTTTGATAAACGGTTCATAAGCCCAATTATTATAACCGTAAAAAAAGATGAAACGGTAAAAGTGGTACTAGACTTTACGAAAAAAAAAACATTCTTAAAAAAAAGTACCAGATATCTAACATTGACCTACTGCTAGATAAAGTTGCGCAAAAAGTAAAATAAAACGGAAAAGAGCAGAAACCATTCTCGAAACACGACTTAAGTTATGCACATTCTCAAATACCTGTGGATCAGCGAACCAGAGAACAAAGGGACATCAATTTCAAACGGGATTCTATGGCTTGACAGACAAACCAGCTGAGTTTCACAAGGCCGTCGACCTAAAAAATACAAACTGTTAAATATCTTCTCATAGTAACAAAAGGATCCACCAAACTTTATAAAGAGACACTAAAAGCCATTTTAACAGAACTCGATGAAGAAAACTTAACAATGTCACTACACAAAAGTAAATTCCAATGCAAACAGGTGGAACGGCTAGAATTCAAAGTTCAAGGGTATTTCAAATTTTCCAAGCAGTCAGAAGCGATATCAATTGCCAAACAAAACAAAAAACAAGTTTATCAATTTAATGCAAATCAAAAATTCACAAACCCAAAGCCCACAAACAACAATGAGAAGAAGAAGCGATTACTAGGCTTTAAAAGTGATTTTATCCCCGATAGTGCAAGACCAGAGGAGGAAACAATACAAAAACACCAAGCAAACGCAGAGTGGACAAAACAGATAAAACTCGACGGGGGAGAAAAGGGCCGGTCCGATCTCAGATGGCACAGACGAAACTTAATGAAAACAACGAGGTATAAACGATGGACATCAACATTATAGAAGCAAACATCCTTGGCACTTCAAAATTAAAGACGCCAGACAATCGATACGAAAAACAGCTAAAAACAAAATCAACCTTGCCAAAAATAGTTTTTTTAGAGGAGAAAAACACAATTACGTCAAACACAGCAACGCTAAAAAAAACAAAATTGCTGATCAAAATGAAATAGAAAAATCCAAAACAATCACACAAACGGTACCGAAAACCGAAGTTCGAGAAGCAATCACAAAAACCGAACTCTCAACAAAAATACAGGAAGACTACGAATACTTCGTAAGCCGCTAGGATTACACAAAAAACAGACGAGAGGAACAACTACCAAGTGAGGAACCTCCGATAAAGACGGCAAATGACAAATTCAGATGGAGGCAAGTCATGAAAAGATCAACAAATGAATCGTCGCCACAATAGATCAGGGCACCAATACAGAGTAAGAGTAAGACACACATCTATACAGAAAGAATTTGCAGAAAGTACTGGGCCCATCTTCTTCGCCACAGGGGCAACACGGAGCGGCCAAAAGCTGAGGCTCATATTAAACTTCGTACAAAAACGTGACTGCGAGGCACTAAAACAATCAAACGGTCAGTACTGGTACAAAATCCGCCACTGCCTCCATGTACAAGACGACTCTCTCTTAATCGATGAGCGCAGTGTACTACCAACACAAACTCGACAAACAGTACTAGAAAGCATGCATCTTACTCATCCGAGATCTGCCGCAATGTTTGAACTTTGCCAGCATATATGGTTCCTGCCATTTTCGAATCTACTTTTCAAAGCTACAATTGGCACAAAACTGTCGACTATGTTCGTAACAAAATAACAAAGTAAAACCTGTTATAGGGAAATAACATTAATTCCCAATGGAGCTCGTTGTTGAACCAAGCGATGAAGTAAAATAGATTTTGCTGGACACTTCTAGACGAACTACGTAGGGACACATACATATTATTTGCTACAGATAAAGAGTCGAAAATTGCCACAGCTAAGAAAGTTTCAAAAACAATGGCAGACGTCGCCTTAAAAACCATGGAAAGATACCTATCAAACGACGACGTTTCTAGAAAAATAAAATGTGATCAGGCACAAACATTTAGGGCAAAGAAATTTCAAACACTTTCTAAATCAAACAGCATAAAAATTTTGTTCGCACCAATAGGCGACCATAGATCAATAGGAGTAGCAAAACGAATGATTCAAACATTAAAGCGGAGCCAGGGGTAAAGAAAAAAGATAAAAACAACACCAAAATTATAAGAACACTCCACAGGGAATAACTCCACGTGTTTTGCTCCACAGGGAATAACAGAATTTGAGCCACTCGAGACGCACATGGGGAGGAAAACCAACACACTTCGATCAAACTTAGCAACAACTAGTTCAACAAGAAACGAAAATTGAGAGAACGCAAAACACGCATGTTTGAATCGGAAAAGCCACTGAATAGGAAAAACTAAACCTAAGATAAAAGAAGGCTCAAGGCCAAACAGATCAAAAATCAAAAAACTAATAGAAAAAGTAGCAAGAAAAACTATAAAAATAGCGACAAAAACCTAAGAGCGACAACCATTTGAACAAAAGTATAAAACAAGTCATGGAAAAAACCTGACTTACATTCCTCAACCAGCATGGGTCCAACATTAGGTAAAAAACCACATCTGCTAAGAAAAAATTGAGAAGTTGTGGACTTGTTTTTGTATCAAATACAAAAAACTACGGACCATGCAGGCCTTCCCGCCTAAATGATCATGTTGCATACAAATCCGCGCGGAGTAAGATGTATGTTAACGATTTTTAGAAACTGAACAGCCAAACGCGCCACAACGTCTATTGCTCAAAGAGGATGCAACCGGAAAAGCTAACAAGAAAGGAAGGACCGGGTCGAACCACTCAAGAGAGTCCAAAAAGTGCAAAGAAGAACGAACCGGGAAGTGAACGGGCGGAAAGCTACCACATAGAGCTCCCACAAAAGGAATAATAATTCATACAGAGGAACAAACATCAAAGAGCAAAGAAACAAAAAAAAGAGTATCAGCAGAGATATCAGCCTCTTGAAGCGAAGAATGGTTTGAACGCCGTCGCCCAAGAGGTTGAACCAAAAGAGAACCCCACCAACAACAAAAAAAACTAACAAAAAATTCACTCGGACCAGACGAGTGTTTTTATCAGGCGCATTTGGCAATTCAATCCCATTACACACAATCGAGGAAGCCAAGGCGAAGAAGAAACATTTCACGATAAACCCGCAACCTGATGATAAACCGGCTGATTATAAACCACAAGAAGAAATAAAAGCCTAAAAGCATCAAAAGCACCCAAGAAATGGGGTCCAACAAAAACTTTCTCAGCAATCTACTCCAGATATAAAACTTTGTGATATTCTATAGGTTTTTTCAGCAAAAATGACAAAAAAATATATTATTTTGATTGAAGCTATTTAAACGATGAAACTTCGAATATTTCAAGTTATTTCCAGACCAAATCAGTTTGCAATACATTCAAAAACTTAAGCAAACTATTCAGTTTAAGAAACTTTGAAAAGAATCGAATGGAACGGCAAACGTTTACGTTTTCATATTGAAGTTAATCAAGCTAAGAAATTTAGAAACATTTCGAAGTTTTCATGAAGCAAATCGACTCGCAAAAAAATCAATTGTTTGGGAAGCTACTCAAGATATGAAATTCTTCGGGTAGTTTCAGACGCAATCGGTTCGCAAAAACTTGTTTGAGCAAGCTGTGAGACTTGGCAGTATTTAAAGGTATTTCATGAAAGAATCGGATTGCAATTAGTTCAAAGTTTCCTAATGAGTTGTTTCATGGAGCAAATCAGTGCGCAAATTGTTCAAAGCACGCTATTGAAGCTATGAAAGTTTCGATTTTTCCAAGTTGATTCTCAGACTGAAACGTTTCAAAAATTAATTCTTATGCTATTCAAGCTATGAATTAAAAAAAAAATTCGTGTTATTTCATAGAGCGAATCGTTTTGCGAAAAATTTATGTTTTTCATAAACAAACCATTTGAGCTATGAAGCTTGGAAATAATTCTATTTAATTTACAGACCAATTAGGTTCGCGAAAAGTTAAAGCTATGACACCATGAAACAATCCCAGTGGTTTTAAGAACCGAATCGTGTTGCAGAAAATTTCAAAAAGCTAAACAATTCAAGTTATCTCATAGTTTGAATTGGTTCGCAAAAGTAAATATTTTTTTTAGCAAGCCAATCCAGCTATGCAATTTAGATATAACCTAATTTGACTAACTTCTTGAATCGATTAGGCTCGCAAAATGTTTTTCAGAGCAATTTTTTGCTGCCATGAAATTTCCAATTATTTCAAGTTTATATACGGCGCACATACTTTTGCAAAAAAAAATCAGATGGAAAAAATTCAGGCAAGGAAAGTTTTAATTAGTCCAAATTTTAATTAGTCCAAATTTTAAAAATTTCTGAGCAAACTATTCAAATTAGTTCGTTAATCCAATGGGTTAGTAAAAAAAATGATTTTCTAGAACATGCTATGAAAACTATGAAAATTTGAACGATTCAAATAAATTTAAAAATCTAATCGTTTTGCGAAAAGCTTAAGTTGTTCTAAGCAAGCAATGCTTAAAGTTATTTCAAGCATCAACTCGGTTTGCAAAAAATGCTTAGAAAAGATTTACAAAAAGTTTTGCTTCATGAAACTTAAGATTTTTTGCAAAAGGATTCCGTTAATGAAAGAGCTTGAAATACTTCGATGTTTTTCTGAGCACGCTTTTCATGCGATAAAACTTCGAAATAAGTCAGGTTGTTTCATGGAGCAAATCGACTGGCGAGAAGTTTCACGTTTTTTAAGCAAGCTATTGAGGTGATGAAACTTCGATTTATCTTTATTCATGGCCGCAAGCTATTGAGGCGTCGAAACCTTGATTTAGCTGTTTTTAGTTGGTTCATTTCATGAAATCCATCTGAAAAGGCAAATTTTGGAAAAAAATAGGAGGAACTGTCAAACCTTGAAAATGAATTGAGTTCATCTTGTCTAAAGAATTGATTTTATGTCAAATATAACCCAGACTAAAGAATTTTCCAGACCTAAGAAAGTTTGAAAGTTCTAAATTATTCCTGGCCTTCTCCTAAATGTTAAGCATAAAGGATTTTTTAAACGTGTCATTCGACAAAGCTCAAGTATTGCGTTCAGTTAAATATTGCTTCCATAGCGCATTCTGGCTTTCATTTAAAATATAAGATTCATCCAGCGATGAAACATTTTCTAGTTGTTTCCTTAGCTTGAATTGAATCACGAACCTTTAAAATTTTCGAGCAACATGAAGAAGCCTGTATGATAAAAATGAAATGCTAACAATATAAAATTTGGATGTGGTGCGACGCAGGAGATACGCTTGTTGATTTTAGTTGGCTCGTCTTAGAAAATGTGATGTTCACATAACAACTGCTCCGACAAGAAACGAACAGGTACTGTCTAGCCATGAAATTGAATCAAGTTGATCTTGTGTGTGTTGACTCAGAAAAAGATTCTACATTATTCCAGTTTGAGAATATTTCACTTCCTAGATTTCTTTGCCGAGCGTAGATCACAGCATATTCTATAATGATACGTTTGCTCTGGGAGCGGTGGGAAGTGGTTACGCTTCCACCTCTTAATCAAAATATCGGATGTTCGGTGAACACCATCAGCCGTGCTCGTTGCTTGAGGGTGAGGCAACATTACCCAGCCCAGAAAAATAACCAAAAAAATTGCATGTAGTTCTTATAAGCAGGGACAAAACAGCGGTTCGCCGTGATGAGCTGTACAGCTCCTATTTTGGTCCTATTCCTCGTGGGTCAATGGTCGAGAATGTTAAGAATGTTAAGAAGGCCTTAGGTGAGAATGTTAGACCAATAATTCATTCTGTTTTTCATTTTTTACCAGAAAAATAGCCAAAAAAAATCCATTCAATTCTTAACCAGGGGCACAACAGCTCCCTTGGGAATAAGTCATCTTAATTCCAGACTGTGAGTTACAGGCAACAAACTTTGCGTCTCTTCCATCCAACCTTTCCCTTTCCTCCGCCAAATAGGAAATTTTATGAATATAGCTTTTTTTTCACTTTCTCAATTGTGGAGAAGTTTACGAGCTATCAATTAGTATGATACAAATAATCCATGATATCAAATTACTTTTAAAAAAAAATTTGGGCTACAGTTTGCATTTGATATCTTTGATGATTCGATGACATCAAAAATTTGAAAATTAGGATCAACTGAACTCATGAAGTTAGTTTGATTGCCGACCAAAAAAACACACTTTTATTTATAAGAATAATTTTTTTCTCATCAAAGTTTTTACTGCACTATCTTCATGTAAATTTTTTGTTTTGATAATCAACTGACCACAAAACAGTTCATTGCACGTACCTGATTTTAGTTGAAGTGTTTGATATTGAAAACAAAATTGAAGCAAAACCTACATCTAATCACGTTAGGCCATAGCCCTTGACTCTGTCATCCGGTCCGGAACTGCAAAATAAATTTATAAATGATTGCTATACACATGTATGTTATTTATGTATGACAAAGTGTATGCACAGTTGTTTTATTCACGTTGCGACACGTTACCTTGTTTGCCAATGCGTTCGGATTCGGCAGTTATATATAGATAAAACACTTCGGCATGACATGGCGCATCCAGCAGGCCTTAAAAAACCACTCAACATCAACCTATTCTGGAAACGAGCATCAACAGACACGCAACTAGAGTGGCCGAAGTGGGCGGAAATAGTAGAAATGGCAGTAATCGCAGAGTATAGCATTGAAGTTCGAAATCTATTGCAAGACAAAACGGCCCTAATAGAACCAACAGAACCCATTTAGGATATGAAAACTACAGGTGAGACAGAAGTACTAAAGAAAAACCGCGACGTAAGCAACCAGGAAGAGAGAGTTGGCTGAGAAAACAAAGTCCTGAGGGCAAGAGAAAAAGGCGTATTATACAACTCATTCGTATGGAACGAAGCGGACGCAAGGGTAAGAAGTTACCTTTGTTTGTGCTTGGGCTCCGAAGGAAAAAGCCAAATACAGCAAAAAAACAGGGTCTAGACCTACAATCCGTGACAACCAAAGGACTAATGTAGACATTAGAAGTTATTTTCGTTACCACGCGTATACTTGCATTCGAAAGATACAACTTCATTTGTCGAAAACAAAAGTAACGAGTCACTAGAACAGTTCCACGCGGACTTGATTAAATTGGCATCACGCCCAGACGGCGGAATTGAAGAGGACGAGAGGGTCAGAGAGATGATCACTCAACATATGAACAACAACAAAATAGCAGTAGAGTTTTTAGCAGAAACCAAATACCCACAAGATGCGTATGCGTATGAGTAGGCAATTCGTCGCGAAACGAGAATCGAACAAAGTAGTATCATGAAAACGTTGTCATTCGGACCCACAACGTCCGCAACAATCAAGCAGGAAACCACATAGGATATATACAACCTCGAAGCTGGGTTGTACAGAAATAAACCAAAGAGGCCAAGGATATAGAGAACGACAAAACTTCCCACGCGGATCACAAAACAGAAATATGAAAAAAACAAAAACAATGCTATATGTGTGGAAAACGGTTTGAACCAAACCACAATTACGTCCTGTGAAGGGCAAAACATTCAACAAATCAGCCTAAAAACAAAAAAGAACATTTTTCCAAAGTCTGCATATCGACAATGTGATCTACATGCACGAAGGAATTGAAGAACAAACAGAAGACGACAAATTAAAAAACAAAACTGACAAATTTCACATCAGCGAACGGAACGGAAAGGAAGGCTTCCCACGAGACTATTTCTTGGTAATGGCAACTGCCCAGGCTTTTGAAACAAAAACGTCAGCAAAGATCAACGGAGATGATCTCAATGAACACATAATAAAAGTGAAATCAAAGTCTGAAGCAATTTTGGTCATCACTGACTCGGGAAGCCTACTGTCATTTATCAAGAAAAAAACTGCTCAGCGTTTGCACGACAAGGACAAATCAGCAAGTTTTAAGTAAATCCGAACAATAGATGCAGCATGAAATCTAGATTGCTACAACGGATAGTTTATCATTCCAAAACGAAGACTAATTTTCGCGTTAGAACCGAGAAAGATGAACCGTTCGACAGCTCCATTCATCTTAGTCGACGACCAAAAGGCAAATATTATGGGACGCAACCTTCTGCTGCAAATCGGAATCCGATGCAAGACAAACCAAAGAAATCTCAGATGCGTAACATCGACAAAAACTCAAACCCAGAAATCAAACAAGGGCTAAAAGATTATTTTGCAAGTAACTGTGCGAATTGGAAAACAAAAATAAACACGTTTTGAGAACCCAATTTGAGAAAAATGCTATCACAATTGAACAGAAGGGAAAACAAAACCCAACCCACTCAAAAGAGAGAGTTGAAAAACAACTACATGAGAAGTTGAAAAACAACTGAACAAATTGATAGAAAAAAAGCACCACATAAGACACGACAAATATTTTGATAAACGGTTCATAAGCCCAATTTTTATAACCGTGAAAAAAGATGAAACGGTCAAAGTGGTACTAGACTTTACGAAAACAAAAAAAAAACATTCATAAAATTAAGTACCAGATATCTGACATTGACCTACTGCTAGATAAAATTGCGCAAAAAGTAAAATAAAACGGAAAAGAGCAGACACCATTCTCGACACACGATTTAAGTTATGCACATTCTCAAATACCTGTGGATCAGCGAACCAGAGAACAAAGGGACATCAATTTCAAACGGCACTCTATGGCTTGACAGACAAACCAGCTGAGTTTCACAAGGCCGTCGACCTAAAAAATACAAACTGCTAAAATATCTTCTCATCGTAACAAAAGGATCCACTAAACTACATAAAGAGACACTAAAAGCCATTTTAACAGAACTCGATGAAGAAAACTTAACAATGTCACTACACAAAAGTAAATTCCAATGCAAACAGGTGGAACGGCTAGAATTCAAAGTTCAAGTGTATTTCAAATTTTCCAAGCAGTCAGAAGCGATATCAATTGCCAAACAAAACAAAAAACAAGTTTATCAATTTAATGCAAATCAAAAATTCACAAACCCAAAGCCCACAAACAACAATGAGAAGAAGAAGCGATTACTAGGCTTTAAAAGTGATTTTATCCCCGATAGTGCAAGACCAGAGGAGGAAACAATACAAAAACACCAAGCAAACCCAGACTGGACAAAACAGATAAAAATCGACGGGGGAGAAAAGGGCCGGTCCGATCTCAGATGGCACAGACGAAACTTAATGAAAACAACGAGGTATAAACGATGGACATCAACATTATAGAAGCAAACATCCTTGACACTCCAAAATTAAAGACGCCAGACAATCGATACGAAAAACAGTTAAAAACAAAATCAACCTGCCCAAAAATAGTTTTTTTTAGAGGAGAAAAACACAATTACGTCAAACACAGCAACGCCAACAAAACAAAACAAAATCGCTGATCAAAATGAAATAGAAAAATCCAAAACAATCACACAAACGGTACCGAAAACCGAAGTTCGAGAAGCAATCACGTAAACCGAACTCTCAACAAAAATACCAGAAGACTACGAATATTTCGTAAGCTGCTAGGATTACACAAACAACAGACGAGAGGAAAAACTACCAAATGAGGAACCTCCGATAAATACGACAAATGACAAAATCAGATGGAGGTAAGCCATGAAAAGATCAACAAATGAATCGTCGCCACAAAAGATCAGAGCACCAATACAGAGTAAGAGGACGACACACATCTAAACAGAAAGAATTTGCAGAAAGTACTAGGCCCATCTTCTTCACCACAGGGGCAACACGGAGCGACCAAAAGCTGAGGCTCAAATTGAACTTCGTACAAAAACGTGACTGCGAGGCACTAAAACAATCAAACGGTCAGTACGAGTACAAAATCCGCCACTGCCTCCATGTACAAGACGACTCTCTCTTAATCGATGAGCGCAGTGTACTACCAACACAAACTCGACATACAGTACTAGAAAGCATGTATCTTACTCATCCGAGATCTGCCGCAATGTTGGAACTTTGCCAGCACATATGGTTCCTGCCATTTTCGAATCCACTTTTCAAAGCTACAATTGGCACAAAACTGTCGGCTATGTTCGTAACAAAATAACAAAGTTAAACCTGTTAATGGGAAATAACATTAATTTCCAATGGAGCTCGTTGTTGAACCAAGCGAGGAAGTAAAATAGATTTTGCTGGACACTTCTAGACGAACTACGTAGGGACACATACATATTAGTTGCTATAGATAAAGAGTCAAAGTTGCCACAGCTAAGAAAGTTTCAAAAACAAGGGCAGACGTCGCCTTAAAAACCATGGAAAGATGCCTATCAAACGACGACGTTTCTAGAAAATTAAAATGTGATAAGGCACAAACATTTAGAACAAAGAAATTTCAAACACATTCTAAATCAAACAGCATAAAAATTTTGTTCGCACCAATAGACGACCATAGATCAATAGGAGTAGCAAAACGAATGATTCAAACATTAAAGCGGAGACCAGGGGTAAAGAAAAAAGATAAAAACAACACCAAAATTATAAGAACACTCTGTATTGCTCCACAGGGAATAACAGAATTTAAGCCACTCCAAACGCACATGGGGAGGAAAACCAACACACTTCGATCAAACTTAGCAACAACTAGTTCAACAAGAAACAAAAATTGAGAGAATTCAAAACACGCATGTTTGAATCGGAAAAGCCACTGAATAGGAAAAACTAAACCTAAGATAAAAGAAAGCTCAAGGACAAACTGATCAAAAATCAAAAAACTAATAGAAAAAGTAGCAAGAAAAACTATAAGAATAGCGACAAAAACCTAAGAGCGACAACCATTTGAACAAAAGTATAAAACAAGTCATGGAAAAAACCTGACTTACACACCTCAAGCAGCATGGGTCCAACATTAGGTAAAAAACCACATCTGCTAAAAAAAAATTGAGAAATTGTGGACTTGTTTTTGTACCAAATACAAAAAACTACGGACCATGCAGGCCTTCCCGCCTAAATGATCATGTTGCATACAAATCCGCGCGGAGTAAGATGTATGTTAACGATTTTTAGAAACTGAACAGCCAAACGCGCCACAACGTCTATTGCTCAAGGGGGATGCAACCGGAAAAGCTAACAAGAAAGGAAGGACCGGGTCGAACCACTCAAGAGAGTCCAAAAAGCGCAAAGAAAAACGAACCGGGAAGTGAACGGGCGGAAAGCCACCACATAGAGCTCCCACAAAAGGAATAATAATTCATACAGAGGAACAAACATCAAAGAGCAAAGAAACAACAAAAAGAGTATCAGCAGAGATATCAGCCTCTTGAAGCGAAGAATGGTTTGAACGCCGTCGCCCAAGGTTGAACCAAAAGAGAACCCCACCAACAACAAAAAAAAACTAACAAAAAATTCACTCGGACCAGACGAGTGTTTTTATCAGGCGCATTTGGCAATTCAATCCCATTACACACAATCGAGGAAACCAAGGCGAAGAAGAAACATTTCACGATAAACTCGCAACCTGATGATAAACCGGCTGATTATAATCCACAAGAAAAAATAAAAGCATAAAAGCATCAAAAGCATCCAAGAAATGGGGTTCAACGAGAAATTGCCGGAATATCAAGCATGTGTTTAAGTCCTCGAGGCCTTATAACCAAAACCTAAAGATAAAACAATCGACATAAATGACCTAATAGCCTCAACACGGAGCGAACAAACGTGATGGGGAGCAAACCAACGCAATGTACTTTTTGTGATAGACACACAAAACCAGAAGACAACGAACGACAAGGAAAAAGGAGAGAGGTACCATACTTCGGATTAACATGCGAAAAACCAAGAAGATGAAGAGGAAAGGAAAGCAATTAAGACGAGTCAAAAATACAAACCAAACCTCAGAGACACCATAAAATAACCGGAACTATAGTGGTACAGGGACTTGACACTCAATTTAGGTCTCACAGAGATCTTATAAACTTCAGTCCTCTATAGACTTAACAACTCAATGAATTTTTAACTTTTCCCCAGGGGGAATGTCATCCGGTTCAAAATTTTGTATCAACCGCAACCCCCCCCCCCCTTAATGACGTACCGTACAATGTTTTACCCAAGCACTTAATAATTTTGAAAATCAATTCCGCGCAAAATATCCATTTCAAACAAGCGCGCTGGATACACTGCAGGATTATTTTTTATTCCGAATAACTAATTACTGTATTTTTTTTATTAGGTGAAAATTTAAGGTAAAAAACCTCAATGCTAAAGAAAATATGGGTGATTTAGCTAATTTTTTAAGGTAAATTTTAAAGATCATTTACCCTATAAAAATTAATTTTAAGGTATTTTATAAGGCTAATACACCTTAACTTTTCAGATGATTTAAGGTAAATTTTTAAGATGTTTGTAGGTGAGTTCAGGTTTTCTCAAGGTAGTGCAAATTTACCTTGATTGTCAAGGTGTTTTGAGGTATTTTTAAGGTAAAACTTTTTCGAGTGTAAAATATTAGTCATGATTTGGTATCGATTGATTTTGATAACTAATTAGATCATAATTCAATTTGCCCTTCAAGTCAATTTCTGGAAAACCGGTTTCTATGACCCCTAAAAATGTTGGGGTTGGTCGGTCTAAAACGGATGTAAAAAAATAATTTGGTTGGTGAGGGGGTCGAATCCCTGAAGAGGGGATCTCCCCCCTAAATCCGCCCCAGCGTGCTGGAGTAAAATGAATAAAGCAAATTTTCAATTTTTCTATGGAAAAGGAGCTGAGTTTTGTTTGCTGATTTTTCTTCTGTAACCCAATCCATTTCCAAGGCTCTTTATGGGTAGCGGATTGTGGGAAGGGGGTGGGGGGCTTTGGATGTCCCCTCAAGTATTCGCCCCTCTGACTACCCAAAGGCTCAGTAATCAATTTCTTCAAGAAAAAAATACGTTTGAGCATACGTTTCTATCTTTTTTAAATTCACGCTCACAAAAAACTTCGCTACTTGAGCAACTAGTTTAAACTTATGTTTCCCCTTATGTTTCCCCAACAGCTGCTCATCAGGCACAAAAAATTGACTACAAGCAAAACCTCAACCATACAAGAAAAATCTTATAATTCAAAAAAGTTCAGTCAGCAAAATCAACCGATGAAAAAGAATAATTTGTGGAAAAAATAGCAGATTATGCTTTTTTTTTCATAAATTGAAATCATTAAAAAAATTGACATTTGTTAAAATTACACAAAAGGCAATTTTAACAGATATTAACAGATATTTTAACAGATATTTTAACAGATATTAATATTAGTTTTTTTGAGACTGAGAAGCAAATGATGAGATATAAATGGGAAAATAATATTTAAAAACATTCAAAATATTTATATAAAACATATTAAATACTTTTTTGAAGCCTAATTACCAGCACGATTAAGAAATTCGACAGAATCATGAACAAAACCAATCAAAATCTGCAGAATAAAAAAGCAGATTGAAATAGTATTAATTGACATTGGAACAAGATGCCACATTCTATCCCATGACTTTTATCGTGTGTGAAATCAGGCAATTTCTAATCACGGTAAATGAATGACTATCAAAAATCCAAATATTGAGATAGATTTTTGCTTTGATTTCGCTATAAAAAAACATTATTTTAAATGTCGAATTACGCTGTAAGCTAGACGTAACTTAAAACAAACGAAAAAAAAACAACGGCGATAAACAAGCAAGTAGAAATATTGGAATCTTAACAAACGGCAGTCAATTAAATTTTGTTTAAAAAAAATGATGAAGGTATTTAGAACATGAAATCTAACTCAGATAATTTGTTTACGAACACACGAACTGAGTTAACACAGGTAAAATTAAGTGTCGGAAAATTGCGCTACAGAAAAATAGATGAAAAGCGAAGAATAGAAAAGACATAAAAGTAGAAAAACCAAAATTAGAGCACAACATTTTCTGCAAAACAATCAAAAAATGAGTTTTTGGTTCCCAAAAAATTAAATTAGTCATCAAATAGCCCCATTCATTGCCTTGTCCTTCCAAAAAAACAAAATGGATAAGAAACAAAACTTAACACAGGAGAAGCTGTATTTCAGAAAAAGAAACAAAAAATAGCTAAAGGGAACTTTGGAATTGCAAAAAAAAAAGAAGACAAAAATTGCCTAAAAGACTCGAATTTTCAGGTTATAGGTTTCGAGCTTTTTCTTATTATTTCAACAATATGCTGTTAATGACTTCAATCACGAACCTTTAATGAAGCGCGTGCGAAGAATACGCAGATAAGGAAATTGAGTACTAATTTAAGCAAAAAATTTAAAAAATTGAGCCTGTAATATAGCAAAAGAAATAGCTTGCGTAGATTTGATTTAAAATTTCGTTCAAACAATCTCAAAACAAGAAAATTTGAAAAAAAATTGCGAATTTTCATGAAATTAAACTAACTGCATCAGCATCAGTATTATTTGGTGTATCGCAACACTCCATTCCGTGCCTCTTAGTAATTGCAAAAAAGGGACCAGTAGATAATGGAAAACTGAAAAACACTCAAGAAAAATTATGAAAACTAAAATTTTTGCTCTAGGACAAGAAAAAACTTGTCACATTGAGAACATATGAAATTTGCAACAATCAATCCGATTTGAGAAATTCAAAAACAGACTAGTTTGGAAAACGTTAGCGTCCAAAAAACTAACGGCAAAAAAACTCACGACAAATTTGACGACAAAAACAAGTATAGTCTATAATCGAATAGTCTATAGTTTATAATCGGATCTGAAAAAACCTTAGCAAAAAAGTAAGCCAGATAATCAGAGGAAAAAACACATATTTGACAACAGTTTTATTTTGAAAACATTGAATCGAAAAACAGAAAGTAAACAATTTTACTATTTTTTTCAAAATTTTGCAGTTTTTTTATTTTAAGGATTTTTCGTTGTCAAGAAGGCGCTAAAAGAAACTAAAAGATGAGACAAACAAAAAAACTCAAACCGGTTGTACCTTTTCAATCGGGTTCTAGAACTTTTTAAAAGGGTTCGAATCGCGACTGCAAGAGGTTTTAATTGAAATATCACTGGACCCCTTCCAACGATTATTTTTGGAGCTTGATTTTACTAGAAAAAACACAAAAAATAAAAACACCCAAAAAAAAATCTTTCCACTTTCAAAAGTCAGAACAAAGTATCTTATGCACTAACTAACTACAGGCTAGAGTTCTTTGAATAAGTAGCTGTGTCATTGCCTTACCCTTATTGTTCCGACCACTGAAAAAGGCAAGGAAGTTTTAATTCGGCTGTATTTTAGGTGTTTTTTTCTTTTTCTTTTTTTTGTTTGTTTTTCACATGAAATCAGAAACTCCAAAAGTTATCAATTGAGTTGAAAGATATCTCATATTGAAACCCTTGCAGTCGGGATTTGAATCGTAGAGAAAAAACTCGAATTTCTTCTCAGTGAAGAGACAAATCAGTTTGTTTTTGGCCTAATTTTGTGCAAACAAAGCAAGCCAAAAGGTATGTAATACAAAAATAAAATGTAAAAACTTTGTTTTACTCCAGCCATAATAGTATTTGAAGACTTTTAGCGCCTTCTTGACAATTGAGATCGAATCATAGCTGCACAAAAAAGATACCATCCTTTGCATAATGTATATAATTTTTTATTTTTGTGGTGGCAAATTCCTGCGATACTTGCACAACAACCAGCTGTCATTGGTTACCTGAAGCGAGAAAATGCTTTAAAAAAGATACCAAAAAAAGGAAGCAACTTCAGCAGAAAAATTAAATCAGAAGCCATTCAGCCAAAACTCGATTGTTTTAAAGGTTTTGCAGAAGTTTTCAGTGTTTGTACAAAAACCCAAAATTGTAATAACTTCATTACGAGGCCAAACTGCGCTCTGAATAGGCGTACAGTTTGGTGTCTGTATGTTTCTGGATTCAGAAGATAATTTTTTAAACAAATTCCAAAAAGTAAGTAGATTTCACTTTAACTATTTCCGTGGACTCCGCGTACAAATATCTGTAAAGTAAAATTTGTCGGCACATTATTTTTTTCGCGGATTCCGCAACGAGCGAAAATAACTAGTTGTTCCCAATTCCGCAAAATGTTAGCTGGTTCCGCAAAGGTAAGCGAATTATGTTTGTTATACTGAACTGGAAAAATTGAGAGCTAGCACTAGAACTGCTATCTGGCAAGTTTGGAATTTAAGGGCAAGGATTTAACTATTGCTAGTGGAATTCAATCAAAAATTTTAATTATTGTTCAACTAAACTTAAGGATTTCTCTCTGAGTGTTTGGAATAGACGGAAGTTATTATAAATTCAGCATTATAACCCATGAAATGATTTATTTGTTTGTTTTCACTTTTTCAGTATTTGAGATCGGAAACATCTTCAATTATGCAGTATTTGAGAACGGAAAATGATTCATTTTTTTATTATTTGTATTTGAGATCGGAAAAAATGTTCATTTTTTCAATAGTTGAGATCCGAAACGTGCTAAATCTGTCAATATTTGAGATCGAAAATCTGTTCAATTTGCCTTATTTGAAAGTTAGCTGGTTAGTTCAAACTATTGGTAGTAAAGGAGGTTTAACTGTTGGACGGTCTCGCTGATGACCCACAAAAAAGTATTTAAATTAAAAATGTAATTTCAAGACTTAAATATATATGCCACTAGAATCCGCAAACCATATGCAGATTCCACTTTCAATTTGCGGACTCCGCATACAATTTGCTAATTCCGCAACAGCTCAGCTTTACTAGACCAATAATATATTCTTTGTTTGTGGAATCCACAAACTGTTCCGGATACCACAAATGATGTTGCAGATTCCGCAAATTTGTCTTTTTTGGGGTTTTTGAGCAGTACAGTGCTTTAGCTGTTTGTTTGTGGAATTCAAAACAACAAGAAAGTAAAAAAATGAACAAAGTTGCGGATTCCGCGACGAATTTGATTTTGACCTGTTGCGGAAACTGCTTACAATTCAAAACAAATGTCGTAAAAAATTGACACAAAGACAACAGGTCACGGCAGGATTCGAGACCTTGATTGACATCCAAGACATGGACATGAAACATTGAATTGAGCATAAATCAAGCAGTAAAACGACTCCGCAAGTATGTATGACAAGTTATTAATGCCTGAAAAGTATATGTTCCGAATTGTTAACGCCTGCTAATTGCAAGCGCAAAAAAAATAATTGATAACGAAACAGGCTCAACTCAGAATTAGAATTTTTTGAGAAGCATTAACTTTAATATGCTGGGAATTTTCGGAAACCGCATACCTTATCAGAAAATAACTTGAATTTATTTCATTTGATTTGATTTTGTCTATTAAACACAGGGCACCATAAGCAGGGTTAACGGAAAGTGAAAAAGATCAATTTGAAACTTAAAATGCCTGAAATGACGTCCTAACGTCATATAATCAATCAATGCGATGTTTCAGTGTCACAAAACAATTTTTTCTCGGACAATTTCTGAATCTAAAAAAGTAAAGAAAAAAATAAGATTTTATTAGCGGCCACTTCCACCCTATATGCTATCCTCAGAGCTCAGAAGAGTTTACGCTGTGAATCACGAAACAACGAACAGAATTGAAGATTCAAGATAGCAAATTTAGTTTTAAAGCACGCAGCAAAAACACTACAATCAACTTTCGTATACGAGAACTTCCAAAAATCACAAAAAAATTCCATCACAAGAAATCAATTTTTATGGCAAATATCAGCCGAAAGATACTTTAAACTTTTTAGTTCGTTGAATTAGGCTTTAAAAACGGAGAACAAAAAAAACTTTTTAGGAGGAGACAGGCATCTTTGTGAAAAAGAAAACAGATTGGTTTGGTTTTCAAATCATTTTGAAGAAGGAGAACTAATTCATTCCTCATATACCATATTCAACAAATTTGCTTTAGTCTGATTTTTAATTCACAATTTGAATAGATGTTGAGTATCTACTGTTTGAAATTTCTCCGCCATAAAACTTAATTAAATTCGCTGAAATAAGAAGAGTTAGATATATTTGATCTTAATTTTTGATATAGGCAGCATATTGCAAAATCCAATACACACCTGATTCCATCATTTTAAAAGTGCTCAGAAGCTTATATTAAGAAGTTCTTAAAGTGATAAAGTTGTGATCTTTTTTGATCAAATTCGTTCATTCCTCGGTGCTTAACAAAACGAAGAAATATTTTTTATTTTTTGAGGCATGTTGTGACATAAGGTCCTTATTACTTGCTCGTGCACTTAGATATTACACCCATTTTAGAAGAAAAACAAATAGAAATAATTGAAGCAAAGTTTAACTATTACTCCAAATTCCAAAAATGCCCGAGGTCAGCCTTTTTTTTCTCAAAGAATTCATAAAAAGAATTCCAAGTGTTTCTTCAGCCCAAAATACGAAAAACGAAAACTCCGTTATCATTTGGGTGGTAAAACTAAACCGTTTGCACCAATTTACTATCATTTAAAAAAACATCTGCGTTACAAAATATTTCTTCGGTACCCCTAATGGAACCAGTTCTAAACTAGTATTTATAAACCAATGATATTTTTGATGGATTATCACTATAAAAATTGTATAACTAACCAATCATATTCCATATCTAACATGACACTTATTTGTGAGTGCTGAAATTACTTGTAATTTCAGCACCAGAACACTTTAAATAAAACTTTGAATACAGTTGTTCTCCTTCCGGATAAACTCCATGAACTAACTCGCATAAACCAGTATACACTAGATCTAATGAGACTAGGAGATATAAAAGTAAGATTAAGATCAGTATTAGACTTGGGAAGTTGCACGAATCTGAGAAAGCGTGACAGTGTACCTTAACTGAAATTACTCTATGAGTATAACCAATGGATCATAACTCATCTGGTGCGACCAAAAGTCTCGAACAAGACCTTAACTAACTTAGATTTAGAAAAAATAGATCTTAGAAATAAACAATTGCAAAGTTGCAAAAATGCTAGAGGGAAAAGATAATTTAATAGAAATGTCTCTACGTTTCAATAAAATTACGCCAAAATTTCAAACAAAACACGAAATACCAGGTAATGAAAGAAGACCAAGATCGTGGCGTGAAAGACAATCAGGAATCAGACCACTCTGATACATGATAGTACGACAAAAATCGGAACAAACTTTTGTATTTAGAGTACTTTATGCAGTAAATTTAAGTTTTTATTTACTGACATGAAAATCATTTGAAGAAAAAAATTTTCAACAACCTCACTGGTGCTAAACCTACTATCTACACAAAAACGACTGATAAAAAGAGCACAAGTCATTCCTCTCAAAAATCTGCAGTGAATCAAATTTTTCAATAATTAATTTATTAATTACAAAATACAAAAAATAGTTAGTACAAAAACCATTTTTAATTTCATAAAATAACTGATTTTCCTCATCCCAGCTTCATCACCTAAAACATAACAGCAAAAATTCAAGAAAATAATCTCATCCGAACCTTAACATTTAAATTTTCTTTAACTTAAAACTTTTAAATCAAAACTTATCAAGGCTTATCCTTGCTTTCAATATCGCACTTTCCTTCCATAAACAGATCACCAAGGCTTCCCTTGGATATTTAATTTCAATTAAACCTAAATTTAATTTATTTTATTACTGATCATTAATGCTTTCATTGGACCACAGCAGAACATTTTTGTTCTACCCTTCCCATATTTTTAAAAGTGTGTAACGACCTCAAACGTCGATTCACTACCCAACCCGTATAAACGACCCAGGACTAATAGAATTTTTTGTAAAAACTAACAATTTTAATTAAGCTAAAATGTGAAGAACTTCCGCTACTCATCCTTCACCTGAGCCCTTCCTCTTAGATGACCCAGGCTTCAACCCTTAACAAATTAGCAAGTCATTAAATAGTATCTAACGATCTACTTTATACCTGAACGATGTGGATTGATTTACTATTCCCCAACCCTCGATAACAAATTACAAAACCTAGGTAAGATCAAGTAGGTAACTCATAGATTAAAATTTGTTCACGCAAGTAAGAAATCATTCTCATGAAATGTTATACTCTCTCTCCAACCCGTCAACCACGACAATCTATGCACCAAGTTGAGATAAACAAACAAAAGTTGTAAGGACTAACAGTTTAGGAAATTAGAAAGTCTAACCCCCAAATACCGCATTCATCATTCTAAACCTTATGTCAAGATATAATCTAGGTAGTAAGCAAACAATCGTATTACATAATTGTTTAATTAAAAACGAAAGATACGATTTTGTAATCACACCACACAGACAAATAATAGGATATATTAGGTCAAAAAGACCATTACGAAAAAAGATAATCATAACAAAATAAAAACAAATTATAAAAAGACGACTTTCAAAATGAAGAAACGCAGTCTCAGAATCAGACACAAACACAAAACAGGAACTTCAGATTTAGAAAGATTCGAGAAATAAAATTAACCCGATAGACGACCAAATATATTTTTCCGACTCAGAAGCTACAACACCATCATCAGAAAACGAAAACGCAAAATAAAAAAGTCATATATCAACAAACCAATACGTCTATATAATTGGAATCAACCACTAAGACGTTTTGAATGTTACACACTAACAGTGTTACATTACAAAACACGATCGAGTACAACGAAAACTTCGATGATAACTCGATACTCCCATTTTTCATAAAATCACAAAATGATCCCGCCCGAGGACAAGTACAATTTTGTAACAACTTAATTGTAAATTTAATCGAAAAAGGAGATAGCCCATGTAAACAAGAATTTCCTGAAGTAGAATAAAACGACAAGTCCTTGACTACTATCTCACAGAAATTTGTAATATCACATCATACTACGGTATATTTACACATGAAATTGATCACCAAAATCAAATCACATACGACACCAAATACAAACAGACGATATAGATATAGAATTCTCGAGAGTTTTTACAAACTATATAAAAAAAATACAACACCAAAACTCACTAAGTGTAAGTTCAGTATTGACAAAACGATGTATTTTCACTCATCTATAGCTATCTATCCATACTAGAAATGAAAGAAACCCAAAAAGAGTCACCAACTCAAACATCCCGACATACAACCATAAGACAAGAAATCTGTATTTTCTCAAAATTTTTATTTACTGCAATTTCCACCAGTAAAGACTACGTTAGAAAAACTCCACTCAATAATGATGCAACACCTTTAAATTATAATGCATTATTCACTGATAAAACAGGAAATAATAGCTTAAACTCTACATTTGTTAATACACAAGAAATTTCAAATGGAACAAAAAATCGTACACAACAATATATTCAAACTCCATCACATTTCGTAAATGAAGCAATAGTCGAAACAATGCCAGCAACAACGCAGCAGAGCATTTCTCCCATTCATCCTACACTTACAACTCCAAGAAACAAAAATTCAGCATTTCCACAAACAACTATCCAATCCACGGTAAAACCTTCCGTTACTCCAAACCACTCACAAATGGACTATCAAACATTTGAACCAGTAATGACAACAAGGCAAACAAATAAACAAAGGACATCTAATAGAAACAACTTCTCAGACTATAACTACAATTTATTTGCAAAACCCCAAACAACGAAATCCCCCTATATGAACAGTCAAAACCAATCACGAGCACAAAATTATAATCGAAACGTACCACAACAAGCTCCTCACACAGTATTTAGTAACGATCAACCACGAGCTACACTGGACACTTTCCAAAATTATCCATTTTTCCAGCAAAATAAAAACATGACAATTAAACACCATATAAGAAATCAACCACATTACTCAGCAGATGAAGAATACCATAATCAAAATAAACAACGATTCAACACAAATCAGCGAAACAACAACTGGAACAATGATCAACAAGATCCTATTTATCAACCAGATCTTTTTGAACCATATACACGAAACGAACAAACACGACAAACAAGACATAACCCAACGTCAAATAACAATAACTTTCAGTCCCAAAACCCTGTAAATAAACAAAGTTATCAACCAACTCAAATGCAAAAAGAAATCCCATTGCCAAATTATTTACAACAACATGAAATAACAACAAGTCAATTTAACTTTTTTTCTCAAATGCCAAATGCAGCAGAATCACTGCAAATGACTATGAATCCATACCTAATGGGTGGATCATCAATATCATCGAATAGGCCACTAATGGTATTTACAGGCACAGACCCTGAATACTCTGTAGAAGATTACCTAAACACAGTCACAGCAAATTTGATTTTAAATATAGGACCTGAACCAATTAATACACCACTTCACCAATATTGGATACATAGACGCTCAGCGTTAATACAAACAACACCTGATGGCGCAGCTCAAAAATGGTTTTCAGTTTTACCTGCAGACACAAAATCAGATTGGAAAAGATTCACACAAAATTTTTCAAAAATGTTTGATTCTAAAAGAAACAAACAACATCAAAAAGTTTTATGTAAGGAAATTCGCAGACTACCAAACGAAACAATTAAACAATTGGCAGTTAGAATCGAAACACTAGTTCGAAAAGCATACTCACTTAACACTCATGTTTATAAAAATACAAAAATGACAGAAGTCTTAATGATGACTCTAACACCTCAATTAAGGAGAATAGCTTTTAAAAAGAGAGCATCATATCCCTCCTCAATTCGAGAACCAGATTTAGGTTTTAGAAAACTAGAAATTTGGAGAAATCCACCTTTTCCTTGTTCCCACTCGAACAATGGAACAGAACAAACTTATAAGCAAAACGTTTAAACAAACCTTCCACATCACAGATATAAAACATATTATCCTTGGAATCGAAGCATAAGTAAGAAAAGCATAATCCCTCAATACGCATGACTATAAAAACACAAAAATGACAGAAAATTTAATGATGACACTAACACCACAATTTCGAAAAATAGCGATAAAAAGAGATCATCGCATCCATCATCAATTCAAGAAACTGATATAGAATTCAAAAAATTGGTAGATAAACTAGAACAAGATGAAATAACTATGAAACTGGAAGAAACAGAAAAATTAAAATTACAATACTTAAACAACATCCAACAACTACTTCACAGATAAATAAATTTCATGACTCTGACACCGAGCAAGCTGAAAAAATCCAAAATTTAAAGGCAAACCATCTTTCAAAAAATTGTTTAACTATTGCCGTAGATATGAACATAGCATTGCTGAATGTAGACAAAAACAACAAGATAATCAGTACAAACCAAAAAAATATAGAGAACCAAATAAATCATTTTATCAATACATGAAAAAAGACCCAAAATTTACCAAACAAAAACATTCACAGTAACAAGAGTTCAGGAAAACCACTCACTGTTAACTATAATACCTCTAGAAAACCATCACTTTACAAAAATAACTATCGCGCAAGATCTCCGTATCAAAGAAACTCAAAAAATTTCTCACAAAATAGATTTTGTCGATCAAACACTCAAAACAATCAATATCGAAATAAATATCCAAGATCAGACTCAAACAGAAGTCACTACTCAAACTACAAAAGGAATCGTTTATACTCAAACTCCCAAAATAGAAATTGTTCAAACGACTGTTCTAAATATTCCTCATTTAACCGAAACAGAAACTACTCGAACAATAGGAGTAGACAATATCCAGATAACAGATCACGAATCTATTCAAACAATAAATCAAATTATAGTAATTATCCAAAAGATCACGTGACAATTCCAAGAAACAAAATTCTAATAATTCAAATCGACAAAAAATTATTCTCAATCACCGCATAGAAATAATACACAATATCAAAATTGACAACAAAATTATAGAAGTAGCGCACCTAAATATTTAAGACAAATTAACCAAATACAATCAACTGAAGAAACTCAATCAGACCCTCCCGGATTGATAACCCAGAAAACTCAGAATTACAACTAAATCACATAAATTGCAAATCCACAGATGATGAGAGCGAAACAGAAAGTACGCTTTCAATTAACATGCTTCAAAATGAAAACGAAACACCAAAAGAATCGAATTATTACCAAAACGATAATAGTCATTTTCAAAATCCCGATAATAATCAAAAAATAACAGACTATACCGAACAAGAACTTAAAGGAAGTTCAAGTACAAATAATATATACCAGAATACAACAAATTAAGTACAACTACCAAAAGAAAAAAATTGGTTAATTCCCCTTCTCCTAGAAAATCCTCAATTCTCAATCAAGGGCAAAAATTCTCAATCACCAGACCTCGAAATTGACTTCTTAATAGGTTCAGGAGCAGAATCAAAAACTATAAATATTCCCTCATGGAATGAAAACAAACGTTACTTCCAAAACTAATACCTTCAAAAACCTCAAGAAACTAAATACAGCACAAGGATCATGTTTAACAAATTTTGGAAAAAATTCAATTATTCCTTGTTCCCACTCGAACAATGGAACAGAAAAAACTTTTAACTAAACCTTTCAAACAAACTTTTCATATCACAGATATAAAACACAATATGGTTGGAATACCATTTATTAGTAAATATATTGCCACTATTAATATTCTAAACAGCAAAACACATATAAAAGATAAATATATAAGTATGAAAAACACATCACTTACATTCTTTCAAAGATTAAATAAACAACCACCATTTTCTCCAAAATTTACCCTATATATAACCTAGAACGAAAACCTTTGAAACCACTAGCAGCATATGAATATAACTTTTCAATAAGCCAAGTCCACCAATACAACATGAAACAAAACAAACAACGACTATATATGTCAGACCTTGAATTCAAGCCAATTCATAAATTTTTCCGAGTAACAATCTCATCAATCAAATACACAAAAAATACAAACTCAGATATAATTTCATTACATGTTTACAATAACTCTCCATACAAAATAAGATTACCTCTAGGACAATTAGGTTATTGTGAAACGAATGCAACAATTTCTCCCACAATAGAAATAGCATATAGAGTAAATAATATCTTGAAATTTTTAGATATATGCCAATCAACAATTCTTAATGAAGAATTATCTATTAATAATATAATAAGTGATAAAAAACGAAACACAGATTTTTTTACAAGAACATCTTACTTTAAACCAACCTTTCAGTTATCAAAATATACCACTGAACAACAAAAATCAAAAACAACAATTTCAAAAAACAACGAGCATGTAAAGTTCAACGAATTCACTTACAAACAACGAATTCACTTACAAGATAAAGTCAATAAGTTACAAGACATATTGGAGCAATATGAAATCATCTCTCCAATAAATAAAGAAGAACAACCAAAAAGAAATATATTCATAACTCCCGTTAATATTCTAGCTAAAGGAGAACAATTAAAAATCGTATCAGACGCAAGATACCTCAATTCCCTCATTGATGAATCTAAATGTAATTGGCCCAATGAACCAATTCAGGTTGTTCTCACAAAAATAAACGGAAAATATCTTACAACAGCTGACATGAACAGCGCATACAATCAAAAGGCACTAGATGAACAATCACGACCCTTAACCTAATTCGTTATTGGAACTCAAAAACACGTATTTAATAGACTTGTCTATGGAATTTCCGTAGAACCAGCGGCATTCTCAGCATTTCTGAGTGAAAATTTTCGCCCACTCATTCTCAGTAAAAATGTCATAACATATTTAGACAATTTTTTTATGCAACCACAAACAAAAAACGAAATGTTTGTTGTCTTAGATAAATATCATCAAATACTACTTAAAGAAAACATGAAAGCAGCCCCAGACAAATTACATTTTTTCCTCACTTGTGTAAAATTCCTTGCACATATTAATGAAAGAAATACAAAAACTCCATTAAAATCCCGCATAGACGCAATCATAAAACCTCGACCACCATCAAATAAAACGAAAACCCAAGACTTTCTTGGAATGCTTAACTACTTAAGTAAAAACTTCTATCAAATGCAACTATATTTGAGACCATTTTATAAGATTCTCAGACAGCAAAATAAATTTGAATGGACAAAAAGACGTCAGAAACTATTTGAAGAAACAAAAATTTTTCTTACTGAACATTGTCAAACACTATCCCAGATCCAGAAAAACAAATTTATGCTATGTGCGACATCTTAACTTTTGGAATCAGCCCAGCATTAATACAATCACAGATGGAAACAAATAAAGTGAACCTTACTTCAGCAAGCTCAAGACTTTTTACACCAGCTGAACTTATACACGATCAATCTAGTTTTTAGCCTACATGATCCTCTAGATAACATACCTTTTTGAAAAAAAGAAATTGAAAAAATCTTTCTGCCAAATACAGAAAAAATTACACTTGAACTACTACAAAAATACCAAAACCTTGACCCGATCATTATACAATTGAAATCTTGGCATTATAAAACAAAATACATAAAAGCAGATATCACAATTCTAGGAAACAAAACACTTCTTAGATCCTTTAGAAAATTCAACAGTACATCTATAAATGAAAATACAAATATTTTAGAATACCAAACACTTGAATTAAAAGTACACTGTTTATCACTAAGTATGATACTCCTAGCATTGTACATTTCAGATTTTTTAAACACTAAAGGACATGCAGGATCAGAAAAAAAATACTCAAACTTTATTCAAAATTTTTACTTTCCAAATACACCGATTTTGATCAAAGTATTAAGCAGCGATTGAATAACATGTCAGTTAAATAAATCATACCTACATCAGAAACAAACAACAGAAAAAACAAGAATTTAAAGGACACGGTTTATATTTTAAAACAAAATCTCATTTGATACAAAATGACCAATATCACCTTCTTCAGAAGGAAACTCATATATAATGGTTATAGTTGACGCATTTACACACTATGTAGCACTCAATCCAGTACCTCATTGTAATGCCTATTATGCATATACAACACTTTACGAACACTGGATAGCAAAATTTGGATTACCAGAAATCCTTGTCAACAATGATGGCACTGAATTCATAAGAATTGAAATCATCACATTATGCCATCTATACAACCTTTAACACAAACCACGAACATCTCATGCCCCTTGGACTAATGGTTTAGTAGAAAGACTGAACTGTTCTCTACAACAAAACCTCAGATGTATCATAAATGGAAACGATACATACTACACTCAATGGTCAACAGAAGTAATATAATTTACCTTAGCTTATAATTCACAAATAACAACAACTTTAGGACAATCACCTTATGAAATGGATTTTAATCAAAAACCACGGAAACTCAGACAATAATCAAAAGCAAACAGATGATGCAAATTGTTCAACACAATTATTAGAACTAAAAAATAAAGAAAATACTCGACAAAAATCTCTAGAAGTAAGCAGTAATTAAATACCTCAGAAACAAAGAAAAAATAAAAAAAATTGGAAGAAAAAATTTTACCACAAGAAAGAAAAGAAAAATTTCAGCAAGGACAGTTATCAAGACTTAGAAATCAACCACGAAAAGATTACAAAACTTTCTTTCCACAATCTAAAATGTTATAAAAAATTGAACTTCAAAAACCGCTTATAAAAACATTCATCATTTTAATTTTTCAAAAAACATAAACAAATCTTTCTTCTCTTCTCTAAAAATTCATGCTGACACTCTTGGACAACAAGTTTAACTTTAGCCAATCAGAAATTATCTAAACATCACCCCATTCTGACACCACTTCTTTAGCTGACACTTTGCAGACTTCAAACATAGATGAAATTATAACTTGAAGACCTCCCAACTTACACTCCAAATTTCCCTTAGGGAAAAATATTAAATTAGCCTAAAGTAAAAATAGGATATGATCATTTAGCCTAAAGTACGAAAAACTCCTGAATACCCCCGACCATCCCATTAACAAAAACAAAACTAGAAAGCTCATTCTTAGACCCTTAGACTTCTCCCCACCAAAAATTGCCTATATCTAACCCACTTATCAAAAATCAATAAACCATTCGACCACACTCAAATTTGGCCTCGAAAAATAAAAAAAAAATTGGCAACAACGAATCATTTCTCAAATGCTTCTTTCACAATCAGTTAAACTCTTCAAAATCCTAAATTTAAAACTATTTTCACTCCAATCAATCTTTTTGCAAATCAATATTTTTTTTTACGGACACCTTCGAAACATTTCTTTTTCTCCTCATACTTTTTGCACTTTTTTCGTAACTTTTTATTCACTACAAAAAAGCCTACCTCAACTTCGACCACCTTTTAGGTACAATATTTCAACAACTATCTAAATGTTACGACACCTATTCAACAAGAAAGACATTTTTCTTCCTTAAATGATATTTTTCACGTTTTTAGTCTCACTAATTATTACAATAGGCAAATATATAAAAAAGGCATAATAATTTTTAAACTAGCAACAATAATTTTAATCATTTTCATAGAAGAATTGTATAATCAACATAACTTAAGAAATCTTTCAAAATCGCTAATCAACAACCAACAAAACAGTCCCCACCGACTACGACACCCCAGGAATCTCCAACAACACCAACATACAGTCAGACAAATCACCCCCAATCATCAACACCTATTTCATTTGAAGAAAACCCACATACACTTGAGGAAATAGACGCATTATTATCAGAATCTTTAGAACCCGTAGTTCGCCACGCACCTCTAAGCGAACTACAATACGAACCAATCTACAATATATATCCTTCTCTCCAGCAAGACCTTACAAGAACAAGACACCCTAGTCAAAATCAAAACCAAACATCTACAATAGATAGACAAATCATACATCCAAGACATAAAAGAAATTTTCCAACTCCCAGAGTTCATTTTAAAATACCCTCATCGCCAACTCCAAACCCTTTAGATCTTTCCAGTAGTACAATTCAAGGTACCCCTCCACCATTGCAATCTACCTCACAACAAAATACTCCGAACATACCATCGGATTATTTAGTATCAACTCCCACATTCAAGCAAATTTGTAAAAACCCTTTTAGCCCCTCTACGTCAACACAACGTCTCCCACATTGGATGACACAAGCTTTCACTCAAGGTGAACCAAACTTGGTGAACGACCCTATAGAAATCTCATCGGATACATCTTTGTCATTACCAGAAACCTTATCACTACCTTCAACCCCTTCAATAATAAGTCAAACCCCAACAACAACTTTTCCTCTAAACTTCCCTACAAATTTAGATGATAGATATACAGTACATTTAATCAATAATATACGCCTACGATTAGATTGAAATACATTCGTAGCACCTCCCAAAAGTATACGCCTACGATTAGATTGAAATACATTAGTAGCACCCCCTCCCTTATTTGGTCAACATCTTGACAGTATCAGACTACATAATTGGGCACTCAACAGATTACAACAAAAACACGATATTCATAAATACATACAGGAACGCAACATGCAGATCCTTACACAAGACAGCTTAACAATTAAGTTTGAAATAACAGTAAAATTAAATAATTTAGTACATCATCCTTTCCCCCTAGCTCCACCAATTACAACAGCTCAATCATTAGCTCTCCCCTTTATCACAACAGAAATTATCTATTAATAGGAAAGAAATACAAAAAAGACACATCACATTCTATAACCCATACTCAGGACTATCCTACACACGTATTTTTTAAAATCTTTTTCCTCCAAACCCTCCCCCCTTAATTTTTCAGAACCAACACTATATGATCTATATGATAAAAATTGGATACCATACATTGAATAAACACACCTTCTAACTGCAAAGCTGACACAAAAAACAAAGGATATCAAGAAATAATGTTTTTTTGTTGGAAAATCCAAGTAGAAAAAATACAACTAACGCGATATTTAAAAGATGATACCATGATTTATCAAGGAGTACGATTACCTTGCAAAAATTATCAAGGTTATTGCGACCCAACAACAAGAACACAGGCAACTATTGTTTGGTTCCCCGAAGACACATGTACCACACTTCAAGTTGCAAGAATACACGCAAGAATGATAAAATTTCATCAAAAATAATTTTCTGAATCCATCCCTTGTGATAAAGTAAACACTGAAAAAGTCCGACAAAACAATAATCGTTATAACAATGTCAATGGAATAGAAAATAAATTGACATGTTTTCATATCTACCCCAAAAGGAACTCGCTTGCACATATAAAACTCCACTTTATAAAATACAATACTCAGAAATTGTTGTAGAATACGAAAAAGGTTTCGACATGAACACAGGAAAATTATTAATTAACCTAAACCCAACGCATCACATTTCCAACCATGACGAAAACTCATACATCCAAGTAACATTTCTGAAAAAAAAACAGGAAATACTGGAGGAAAACTTCGACCACAAGACAAAATCAGAACACGTTTACGAGAACTATCACCCATGAACAATACCTATTTTGGTGCAATTCACTATGACATCACCTTAGACATGAAATTGGACTATACAGTAAGCTGAATTTTCCAAGAAATGTCACTATCAGAACTAGAAACGCTTCATCACTTATGTGAACTTGAACGAACACAAATTTTATAATCACTTGCACTTGCAGTATTAAAAATAGCTTATGCAGGATATTTATCATCAGGAAACAGATCAAATTTTATCGGCTACGAAGGAAATATATTATGGTACTACATATGTACTTAAAAAGTATCACCATTATATGTATTTGAAGATGAAAGATGTTACAAAAGGATCCCTATATTCTACAAAAATAAATTACATTTTGTTGAAACACTTTTTAGACAAATATATTTTTGGGATAAAGCCGTCCCATGTGAATCTGAAAATAGCCACAATGTTGTATAGCTAAATCCAGATGAAGATAAATACTATCTTCTCACACCATATCTTACACTTATGCCACCATTAAAGAAAATTTCACCAAAAAATATCAGAGCTATTGCTAGAACCCCAAATATAGGTTTACAATCAATAGGTATATACTCTAGATCAGATATACAACATCACATCCGCACACAAAAGTTTCAAAAGATTCTTTCAAAAATGGATACAAAACAAAGACAATCCATTGAACAAAATTTAAGAAAACTTGCAAAAACCGCAGGATTTTCAGACATCTATACACAAGAGTACAGTGGATATTTTAAAGACATAAAAGATTACATTTATTTAAACGGTGAAAAAAACGTCCACAAGATAATTCACCTCTATTTAATTTTAGTTTTGTAAATTTAAGGCTGAATTCCTCGCTTCTCTAGGATGGCCCTACTTCATCTTAGAAAGATTAACTATATTATGCGCAATATAAAATTTTTTTGGATCTCTTCTCATTATTGAAAGGAATCTATAACACATGCGCAAAACACACACAAGTAAACAAACAAGCAAGTGTAGCATGTCTATTTTTCGCAGGATATTTCGGAAAATATTCAACTCAATTAACAAAATTCTTTTAGACGCTCAAATAAATGAAAACAACAAAAAAACTATTAACCACACCATATGCATATGATAATTTACACGACAACAAAAATACAACACCTAGTGCATCAAAATTACACAATTTACGTAATAACCATCCGTTATCTTTAGTATCACGAAACTATACGAATACAGCCATAACAGAGCACATCTCTACAAGCCATAGTTATCCACAAAGTCCAGTTACTCACATAATAGCCCAGCAACCAAATATAGAAGAAACGTATGAAAAAATCATAGAACAGCCACATACCACTAATTTCCGTTCTCAGAACAACCATCGTTCTAGCCCACGATGAGCCGCCAGATTAGATCCCTCAATCGTTCCCTTTCTTACCCATCCAATTTCCAGCGCCACTCTCCTATCATATCAACCTCTGATCTCACTCCCTCTCCCGTACCATCATACATTAATTAATCACCACGCATGGATTCTGATGACAATTCTACACACACAGTTTATCACTCCATCTCACAATTTAACAATTCTGATATTGAAACCCCAGACGAATTCGAAAATTCCAAGCCCAGCCCGTCCACTTTTTGGCAACCCCCCTTTCGCCCGCTCCATACCCCAACTCCCGATGAAACTTCCCCAGACCCTTCTTTCTACACTGATGCAACTCCAATTCTCTCCCCAATGACCAGCGACCCACATGACCTCCATAGACCCGTTGATGAAGAACTCGAAAACAAACTTGATAATTTTATAACCCTAGAACAACAGGTTCAGAACCCTAACACACTAAAAATTCATCACTTATCGTAAACCATTACATCCTCCGAATCCTCCAACCTAGCATCCACAACTGAAGAAACCCGAGGCCACCGAGTATTTAAACGAAAACATCCCAACACCCCCAATGCTTCCCAACCCCCACCTCCTCGAATGCTTTCCGTTCATCCAATTCACACTAACACAAAAGAATTCCTACGAATATGCTTACCATTTTTTCCACAATACAATTACCATCAAGCTACTAACAACGATCAACGAAGTTACGTTGACGAACATGCCTTGTTTCCCCCACTTTCATGGACCTCATATTACCATTTCATCAAACCATTATCACTTCCATTATATAATAACCAAGAGGACAATGAGTCATGTCAAACTCGACTACATCACCTAACCACAGCACTTCATGAAAAGCAATTCACCATTCTCCTTAAATTTCACATCATGTATAAAGACACTAATATGCAAGGCATCATCCGAAATTACGACCCCATAAGACAAATGTATATATTCTGCCCACTAACCAGAATTTCCAAGGTTGATGAATCTCGCCCACTAATTGTCCCCCACAAATATATACAGCCCGTCGAAGTCCCAATCCTAGAATATATTCACAAACTAATTATAACCATAAGCTTTATAACCTAATCCAAAACACACCGCATGAACTCTCACTAAGTAGTGAAGAGCAAAAAATTATCAAAGCACTCGAACTTCTATGGCCTCTCCTCCAAATTCAATAAATCGTCCCGCTTGCTTGTTAAACTCCTAACATCATCGGACACAATTCAAATGTTTTCCCAAATGGATTTTCTGCCGACGATGACCCTTAGATAGTATAGTTAAGTATTTTTAACTAAAAAATTTCAAACACAACTGACCATTCTTTAAAAATGATTCATTTTTCTTTCTATATTTCATCACTCAATCATCTAAACTAAATAAAAACAAATAGAAAATTGCAAACTCTTCTCTATCAATTTTAAATTAAATTGAACAAATTGCAGTATGTAAGCAAAAGCAGTAAAATTCTTTTCTACACAGCAGTATTTTCATAAATTTGAACTCCCAAAGCAGTAAAATTAATATTTCAATGTATTAAATTCAGAAAAATTGCAATAAAATTAAAGAGTACTAACCTTTTTACAAGACGCTTCTTTTATAAATTTGAATCATTCACTAGCCCATAAATCACACACTTTTTCCACATTCGCACAGCTCACCCACGAAGAATTGTTTAAATAATGAATTTTAAGTTCCAACTTTCCTTGATAACACCTCTAACTTGTTTTCACACGTTTTACACGGTTGAAAGGAATTATATGATAAACTGAAATAACCAACGCAGCTTACTGACGTCACAAAACCACAAACTAATAGCATGACTAAGAAAGAAAAACCCACGGTTTCCAAACCATATTAAAACCAGATTAAAACTGGATAAATTGTTCTTTTGAAAACCCTTTTTCATGTTTCACCACAGCCAAACAAAACACAAAAATTCGAAAGACAAACCCAAACCAAAAGATTCTATTTTTGAGAAAAGGACACAGCCAAAACCAAAAAAGAGAAAAAGTAGTAATAAAAACGAAACAAAAGGTTGACCACAAAAAGAGACTCTGCACAAAGAGACCATAAAAATAAACCCACACTCCTGGCCTCACCAACCAGAGGGACGTCCTGAGCATGCTCTATAGCCGGCCTAACCCACCGCGCTACAACCACGCTTTGTGACCCACATTCTATTTTTGCCAAGAAGTGCTCAAAAGTGCAGTTTTGTTACCAAACTAAAGTAAAACGCTTTTGCGATAACAATTAATAAGAAATCATAACTAAAACTCAAATTAATAGAAGGTAATTATATATGTAAACCATAAATGCAGTATGCAAAGATTTCTTAGAGTCCAAGGAACGAGCAGCAAAGGAGATGACAACCCAACTACATTACAACTTTGGAATGGCTAATCTATTCGATATGCATCCTAAAGTCACTACCGTCAAAGGATTTAAGGTATGGACTCAACATCGCAGCAGAGGAAAACCATTGAACCAGACCAATGGCCAACTCGATGTTGACTACACGTAACGATCCTAGTCACTTCACACGGAAAAGTCAAACTTCACCCTGCACGTAGTCTCGTTCTAAACTTAACGAAATCGATACATCATTGCATCGATCAGAAGTCTTGGCACAATCACCTAAGACTACCACGATCAACGAGACCCATCTTGAAACACGAACAAAACAATCTTCCTCCGTCAAACACAAACAACCACACTTCTCCTCTTTCCAAGAAGTCAATGCTCGCAACTTCAAAAAGAAACTACATCAAACAATTCAAAACTAAAAACTCTAAACCGGATTCTTCGTAATCCCCTCATGGAACCAGTTCTAAACTAGTATTTATAAACCAGTTTTATAATTGATGGATTATCACTATAAAATATTTATAACTAACCAATCATATTCCATCTCTAACGTGACACTTATTTGTAAGTGCTGAAACTACTTGTAGTTTCAGCACCAGACAATTTAATTAAAACTTTGAATACAGTTGTTCTCCTTCTGGATAAACTCCAAGAACTAACTCGCATAAACCAGTATACACTAGATCTATTTAGACTAAGATCGGTATTAGACTAAGAAGTTGCACGAATCTATCCGGCCGAAAATAAGATAGCGTGACGAGCAGACGGTGTACCTTAACTGAAATTACTCTACGAGTATAACCAATAGATCATAACTCACTAATTTCAAAATAAATAAGTTAGAACATGATTTTCATTTGGAAATTCATTTCAACCAGATTTGGAGCAACCTGAAACAAAGTTGGAACAAGTAGTCGGAAAAATTCATGATGTTCTATCTTTTCACTGATAGCCAATTTTCTCTTTTGATCCTAACTTGCAATTGTTTTTACCATTTTTCGATTTTGAAATAAAATTAAAACATAAAAAGTCACCAAAATTGTTTGATAAAAGTATTTACATCGCAAAAATAAATCGTAAAAACTGAAACTCAAAATTCATGATGTCCTAACTTTTCGCAAGAAGCCTTTTTCTCTTTTACTTGCATTTGTTTCCTTTGAGCCATTTTTCTCCGGATCAAATTTGAAACCTAGAAATTGACAAAATCATTCGATAAAAATCGAAACTTACGAAGTCGATTAAAAAATTTGATTAAAAGTCGAAATTGTGCTGGTGTACTAAAAACTGCATGAACTTTCAAACTGTAATCTCTTACTTCAAAAGGAGAAAGATAGAAATTTTTTTTTGTATTTAAGCTCAGCCTAATTCGGAAAAAATCTCAAAAAGATGGAACAAGTATTCGCAATAATCATGGAAAAACTCACGATGTCTTCTTGTAGCCATTTGTCTTTTTCAGGCTAAACTTATCTTTGCTTCTCCAGTTACGAGAAAAAAGAACATTTAGGAAATCATAAATTTATAAGACATGATGAATAAAATTCAAAATTTAAAACTTAGGTTTAAAAAATTATATAATAGTCAAATTTGTGCAGGTGCGCTAAAAACAGCTTAAGCGTCCATACACGGCATTTTCGAGCATATTCGAGGTGGTCTTCCACTTAAATAAACCACAAGTTATTCTGAATTTTGATTAGCAAATGGGTAAATTCATTACAGCCCCATTTGAAACAATTTGAAAAAAATGGAAGAAGTTGTCGAAAACAACTTTTCACGTTTAGCCTTTTTTCTCTTTTGGGCTAAACTTCTCTTTGAACGACAAAATCATTAATTAAAAACCAAAATTGTACAGGTTTACTAAACTTCTCTTTGCTTGTCCAGTTACCAGCAAAATCAAAATGAATCAGCGAAAAATTTAGAAGATCATGGATATCTAGAACACCATGAATAAAGAACCGAAATTTCAATTTCCGCAATTTCGACAAAAAACGAAACTTAAAAGGTCGACAAAATTTATTCGTTTCAAATCGAAACTGCTCACGTTGGCTAAAAAAATTTTGGCTTCCATGCACATGGGTTTTTCAGAGAATTGAATAACAAGCGGATCAATGTATTTCGGCCACATTCGAAAGAATTCGAAAAAATTGGAACAATCATCGAAAAATTCATGTTTCCTAAGCTTCCAATCTTAGCCATTTTTTGGGCTAAACTTCTCTTTGTTGCGCTTAACTTTTTTGGTGTGCTTAAGGTGTATTAAATTTCTCTTTGCTTGTACAGTTCGAACATCATGAAATTTTAAGGAAAAATAGGACATTGATAATTTAATTTTTTATTTCTGTTTTATCGATAATCCATTTTCATTTTTCAAAATATTTTAAACCATCTTGAAACTGAGCATAATGAACATTTTGTGAAAAATTTCTTAATTTTTTTTTGGTTCATTTGGACGGCTATCGGATGTCGGGCGTAACCAAAATTAATAGCAATAGTGCTAATTATTAGTGAGTAGCATATCTCAAAAAGCAAGTACTTTTAATTAGGTTGTTGAAGCTATTTTGATAAAATCAAGGTTACAAAAAAAACACAAAAAAAGGAAGCGAATTAAAATCACAAAAAGTCTAGGTAATGGAAGTATGTTAGTCAAACAAATCCAAACAATGAAAAACTGCTAACTATAAAATCTCCGTACAACATTTTCAAGGTATGAAAGGCCAAGAAAAACGCTACAAAAATCGATGCAAGAATTTTTCGTTTAAATGAGTTCTCTTATTCATACAAAAATAAATCGTACGTCTGGTGTTTTTTGCATGCTACACCACATGAATGATTTTGAGCAAAGATTCCGAGGAAGAGAAAGAATTAACGTAAATGTGCCCAACAATTCAAGATTTATAAAGGTAATAATATGACCTAAGATAGATCTTAACTGCGAAATTATGTATCTGTGCCTAGTAGAAACTCTTATGTTCCGACCAGTGAAAATGGGGAGGAACTTTGTAATCTGGTGTGTTTGCTTTTTTTTCTCGTTTTCCGCGCAAAATCAGGTTTCACAAAAGATCATCGGAATAAGCAGAAAGATATATCATATCAAGGTCCTTTCAGTCGTCATTCAAAATACATTTAAAAATTTTCGAGAAGTTGTCCCAGTGTCGAGAAAAACTTTAGACCTACGGAAAATGACTGTTCATTTTAGACCTTCACCATAAATAACCTGATTTTACGTTTTTTTAAAATCAAAATTTTGTGCAAAACAAATGAAAATTTTTTTTCAAGTTTTTTCTTATTTTTTTGTTATATATTTTTTCATTTTTAATGACAAATATTGTCAATCATACCTTAATTATTACTTTTCTACGTAATCGTATAGTTCTCGAAACATACCATCAACTAACAGCGACATTAACTTGAAGAAAAGTGGAAAAACAAAAACATTATTTCTATTTTTTATGAATATCTTCGGAACATTCTAAGCTGCTTGCACAGCAACCGACTATCCTTGTTTAAATTTAGAATCATCACATGACGAAAAAATTCGGCATTCAAAGAAAAGTATTGAAAAAATAGGTCTACCAAAAACTTCCGTAAGTCTCGTAGAAAAATTTCGTTAAATTTGAAACAAACATGCCCAGTGAAACAGTTGGATATTAAAACAGTAACGGAGTCGAATATATACAAAGCTGAAGCAAAACCGACTGATAACAGTTGATCCAAAAAATTGATTTTGTAAAAGAAACGCTTTAAGCCTCCCGAAGGCTATAATAAACAAAGCTTGCGACAATAATGAGCTTCGCTTACAGCACATGAAAAATTCGTGATGTGGCAAGTAAGCCGACAAAACCAAAATGAATCAGCGAAAAATTTAGAAGATCATGGATATCTAGAACACCATGAATAAAGAACCGAAATTTCAATTTCCGCAATTTCGACAAAAAACGAAACTTAAAAGGTCGACAAAATTTATTCGTTTCAAATCGAAACTGCTCACGTTGGCTAAAAAAAATTTGGCTTCCATGCACATGGGTTTTTCAGAGAATTGAATAACAAGCGGATCAATGTATTTCGGCCACATTCGAAAAAATTGGAACAATCATCGAAAAATTCATGTTTCCTAAGCTTCCAATCTTAGCCATTTTTTGGGCTTAACTTCTCTTTGTTGCGCTTAACTTTTTTGGTGTGCTTAAGGTGTATTAAATTTCTCTTTGCTTGTACAGTTCGAACATCATGAAATTTTAAGGAAAAATAGGACATTGATAATTTAATTTTTTATTTCTGTTTTATCGATAATCCATTTTCATTTTTCAAAATATTTTAAACCATCTTGAAACTGAGCATAATGAACATTTTGTGAAAAATTTCTTAATTTTTTTTTTGGTTCATTTGGACGGCTATCGGATGTCGGGCGTAACCAAAATTAATAGCAATAGTGCTAATTATTAGTGAGTAGCATATCTCAAAAAGCAAGTACTTTTAATTAGGTTGTTGAAGCTATTTTGATAAAATCAAGGTTACAAAAAAAACACAAAAAAAGGAAGCGAATTAAAATCACAAAAAAGTCTAGGTAATGGAAGTATGTTAGTCAAACAAATCCAAACAATGAAAAACTGCTAACTATAAAATCTCCGTACAACATTTTCAAGGTATGAAAGGCCAAGAAAAACGCTACAAAAATCGATGCAAGAATTTTTCGTTTAAATGAGTTCTCTTATTCATACAAAAATAAATCGTACGTCTGGTGTTTTTTGCATGCTACACCACATGAATGATTTTGAGCAAAGATTCCGAGGAAGAGAAAGAATTAACGTAAATGTGCCCAACAATTCAAGATTTATAAAGGTAATAATATGACCTAAGATAGATCTTAACTGCGAAATTATGTATCTGTGCCTAGTAGAAACTCTTATGTTCCGACCAGTGAAAATGGGGAGGAACTTTGTAATCTGGTGTGTTTGCTTTTTTTTCTCGTTTTCCGCGCAAAATCAGGTTTCACAAAAGATCATCGGAATAAGCAGAAAGATATATCATATCAAGGTCCTTTCAGTCGTCATTCAAAATACATTTAAAAATTTTCGAGAAGTTGTCCCAGTGTCGAGAAAAACTTTAGACCTACGGAAAATGACTGTTCATTTTAGACCTTCACCATAAATAACCTGATTTTACGTTTTTTTAAAATCAAAATTTTGTGCAAAACAAATGAAAAATTTTTTTCAAGTTTTTTCTTATTTTTTTGTTATATATTTTTTCATTTTTAATGACAAATATTCTCAATCATACCTTAATTATTACTTTTCTACGTAATCGTATAGTTCTCGAAACATACCATCAGCTAACAGCGACATTAACTTGAAGAAAAGTGGAAAAACAAAAACATTATTTCTATTTTTTATGAATATCTTCGGAACATTCTAAGCTGCTTGCACAGCAACCGACTATCCTTGTTTAAATTTAGAATCATCACATGACGAAAAAATTCGGCATTCAAAGAAAAGTATTGAAAAAATAGGTCTACCAAAAACTTCCGTAAGTCTCGTAGAAAAATTTCGTTAAATTTGAAACAAACATGCCCAGTGAAACAGTTGGATATTAAAACAGTAACGGAGTCGAATATATACAAAGCTGAAGCAAAACCGACTGATAACAGTTGATCGAAAAAATTGATTTTGTAAAAGAAACGCTTTAAGCCTCCCGAAGGCTATAATAAACAAAGCTTGCGACAATAATGAGCTTCGCTTACAGCACATGAAAAATTCGTGATGTGGCAAGTAAGCCGACAAAACTTGAGCAGAAAAGTGCTATAGTGTATATGTTTTTTTTAGATAGTCGACAGAAAGGATATATCAAATTTTCGGTAAAAACTCCCTCAAATCTTGTTTTTGTTTTAATTCTTAAACCGCAATTCAACCAAAATCCAGCGGATGATCATTGAAAGTTGGTTTTTTTAATGCCCGGGATAGTTCATAAATTCCCGAAGAGTGGGAGCTTGTTAAAACGTCCAGTGCCAAACATAAACCTTAAAAAGCTCCTTTGTGAAAAATACAATTTTTTACACTGTTGTTGTTTGTGGTTTGTTTTAGGTAAAAAAAACCGACATGTCAGCAACCCAAAAACGAGCAGACCAGATCAGCAAACCAAAACCGAAATTACCTGATATGTAATTTTGAAAATTACGAAAAAATTTTTTTTGTTCAATCAAAAAGGCATTTTGAAAAAAAATTATGTTATCATGTTATCAAAGTAACAACGTTTTTCATTAGTTCAACCCTGAACATATTAGGAATTATGCGCAAAATGTGGTAATTTGAAGATTACAGCTTATGAAATGAAATATTGCACAATATCAATGATAAGTCTTCCAATTTGATTCGTTGATGCGTTTCCTTTACGCTCAGTTAATACTTAACATGACGAAGCTACTCACGAAAATGTTTCAGAAATCGATGGTTTGATATGGTAAGCTGCTTGCACAGTAACCGACTATCCTTGTTCAAATTTAGAATCAGCGCATGACGAAAAATTCCGGCATTCAAAGAAAAGTATTGAAAAATAGGTCCACCAAAACTTTCGTAAGTCTCGTAGAAAATTTTGTTAAATTTGAAACAAACATGCCCAGTGAAAAAGTTGGATATTAAAACAGTAACGGAATCGAATATATACAAAGCTGAAGCAAAACACTGATACCAGTTGATCCGAAAAAATTGATTTTGTAAAAGAAACGTTTTTAAGCCTCCCGAATGCAATAATAAACAAAGCTTGCGACAATAATGAGCTTCGCTTACAGCACATGAAAAATTCGTGATGTGGCAAGTAAGCCGACAAAACTTGAGCAGAAAAGTGCTATAGTGTATATGTTTTTTTAGATAGTCGACAGAAAGGATATATCATATTTTTGGTAAAAACTCCGTCAAATCTTGTTTTTGTTTTAATTTTTAAACCGCAATTCAACCAAAATCCAGCGGATGATCATTGAAAGTTGGTTTTTTTAATGCCCGGGATAGTTCATAAATTCCCGAAGAGTGGGAGCTTGTTATAAGGTCCAGTGCCAAACACAAACCTTAAAAAGCTCCTTTGTGAAACATACAATTTTTATACACTGTTGTTGTTTGTGGTTTGTTTTAGGTAAAAAAAACGACATGTCAGCAACCCAAAAACGAGCAGACCAGATCAGCAAACCAAAACCGAAATTACCTGATATGTAATTTTGAAAATTATGAAAAAATTTTTTTTGTTCAATCAAAAAGGCATTTTGAAAAAAAATTATGTTATCATGTTATCAAAGTAACAACGTTTTTCATTAGTTCAACCCTGAACATGCTAGGAATTATGCGCAAAATGTGGTAATTTGAAGATTACAGCTTATGAAATGAAATATTGCACAATATGAATGATAAGTCTTCCAATTTGATTCGTTGATGCGTTTCCTTTACGCTCAGTTAATACTTAACATGACGAAGCTAGTCACGAAAATGTTTCAGAAATCGATGGACTGATATGGTAAGCTGCTTGCACAGTAACCGACTATCCTTGTTCAAATTTAGAATCAGCGCATGACAAAAAATTCCGGCATTCAAAGAGAAGTATTGAAAAATAGGTCTACCAAAACTTTCGTAAGTCTCGTAGAAAAATTTCGTTAAATTTGAAACAAACATGCCCAGTGAAACAGTTGGATATTAAAACAGTAACGGAATCGAATATATACAAAGCTGAAGCAAAACACACTGATACCAGTTGATCCGAAAAAATTGATTTTGTAAAAGAAACGCTTTTAAGCCTCCCGAATGCTATAATAAACAAAGCTTGCGACAATAATGCGCTTCGCTTACAGCACATGAAAAATTCGTGATGTGGCAAGTAAGCCGACAAAACTTGAGCAGAAAAGTGCTATAGTGTATATGTTTTTTTAGATAGTCGACAGAAAGGATATATCATATTTTCGGTAAAAACTCCCTCAAATCTTGTTTTTGTTTTAATTCTTAAACCGCAATTCAACCAAAATCCAGCGGATGATCATTGAAAGTTGATTTTTTTAATGCCCGGGATAGTTCATAAATTCCCGAAGAGTGGGAGCTTGTTAAAACGTCCAGTGCCAAACACACACCTTAAAAAGCTCCTTTATGAAACATACAATTTTTATACACTGTTGTTGTTTGTGGTTTGTTTTAGGTAAAAAAACCAACATGTCAGCAACCCAAAAACGAGCAGACCAGATCAGCAAACCAAAACCGAAATTACCTGATATGTAATTTTGAAAATTACGAAAAAAATTTTTTTGTTCAATCAAAAAGGCATTTTGAAAAAAAATTATATTATCATGTTATCAAAGTAACAACGTTTTTCATTAGTTCAACCCTGAACATGCTAGGAATTATGCGCAAAATGTGGTAATTTGAAGATTACAGCTTATGAAATGAAATATTGCACAATATGAATGATAAGTCTTCCAATTTGATTCGTTGATGCGTTTCCTTTACGCTCAGTTAATACTTAACATGACGAAGCTAGTCACGAAAATGTTTCAGAAATCGATGGACTGATATGGTAAGCTGCTTGCACAGTAACCGACTATCCTTGTTCAAATTTAGAATCAGCGCATGACGAAAAATTCCGGCATTCAAAGAAAAGTATTGAAAAATAGGTCTACCAAAACTTTCGTAAGTCTCGTAGAAAAATTTCGTTAAATTTGAAACAAACATGCCCAGTGAAACAGTTGGATATTAAAACAGTAACGGAATCGAATATATACAAAGCTGAAGCAAAACACACTGATACCAGTTGATCCGAAAAAATTGATTTTGTAAAAGAAACGCTTTTAAGCCTCCCGAATGCTATAATAAACAAAGCTTGCGACAATAATGAGCTTCGCTTACAGCACATGAAAAATTCGTGATGTGGCAAGTAAACCGACAAAACTTGAGCAGAAAAGTGCTATAGTGTATATGTTTTTTTAGATAGTCGACAGAAAGGATATATCATATTTTCGGTAAAAACTCCCTCAAATCTTGTTTTTGTTTTAATTCTTAAACCGCAATTCAACCAAAATCCATCGGATGATCATTGAAAGTTGGTTTTTTTAATGCCCGGGATAGTTCATAAATTCCCGAAGAGTGGGAGCTTGTTAAAACGTCCAGTGCCAAACACAAACCTTAAAAAGCTCCTTTATGAAACATACAATTTTTATACACTGTTGTTGTTTGTGGTTTGTTTTAGGTAAAAAAAACCGACATGTCAGCAACCCAAAAACGAGCAGACCAGGTCAGCAAACCAAAACCGAAATTACCTGATATGTAATTTTGAAAATTACGAAAAAAGTTTTTTTGTTCAATCAAAAAGGCATTTTGAAAAAAAATTATGTTATCATGTTATCAAAGTAACAACGTTTTTCATTAGTTCAACCCTGAACATGCTAGGAATTATGCGCAAAATGTGGTAATTTGAAGATTACAGCTTATGAAATGAAATATTGCACAATATGAATGATAAGTCTTCCAATTTGATTCGTTGATGCGTTTCCTTTACGCTCAGTTAATACTTAACATGACGAAGCTAGTCACGAAAATGTTTCAGAAATCGATGGACTGATATAGTAAGCTGCTTGCACAGTAACCGACTATCCTTGTTCAAATTTAGAATCAGCGCATGACGAAAAATTCCGGCATTCAAAGAAAAGTATTGAAAAATAGGTCTACCAAAACTTTCGTAAGTCTCGTAGAAAAATTTCGTTAAATTTGAAACAAACATGCCCAGTGAAACAGTTGGATATTAAAACAGTAACTGAATCGAATATATACAAAGCTGAAGCAAAACACACTGATACCAGTTGATCCGAAAAAATTGATTTTGTAAAAGAAACGCTTTTAAGCCTCCCGAATGCTATAATAAACAAAGCTTGCGACAATAATGAGCTTCGCTTACAGCACATGAAAAATTAGTGATGTGGCAAGTAAACCGACAAAACTTGAGCAGAAAAGTGCTATAGTGCATATGTTTTTTTAGATAGTCGACAGAAAGGATATATCATATTTTCGGTAAAAACTCCCTCAAATCTTGTTTTTTTTTATTCTTAAACCGCAATTCAACCAAAATCCAGCGGATGATCATTGAAAATTGGTTTTTTTAATGCCAGGGATAGTTCATAAATTTCCGAAGAGTGGGAGCTTGTTAAAACCTCCAGTGCCAAACACAAACCTTAAAAAACTCCTTTGTGAAACATACAATTTTTATACACTGTTCTTGTTTGTGGTTTGTTTTAGGTAAAAAACCGACATGTCAGCAACCCAAAAACGAGCAGACCAGATCAGCAAACCAGAACTGAAATTACCTGATAAGTAATTTTGAAAATTAAGAAAATTTTTTTTCGTATAATCAAAAAGGCATTTTGAAAAAAAATTATGTTATCATGTTATCAAAGTAACAACGTTTTTCATTAGTTCAACCCCGAACATGCTAGGAATTATGCGCAAAATGTAGTAATTTGAAGATTACAGCTTATGAAATGAAGTATTGCACAATATGAATGATAAGTCTTCCAATTTGATTCGTTGATGAGTTTCCTTTACGCTCAGTTAATACTTAACATGACGGAGTTAGTTACGAAAATGTTTCAGAAATCGATGTACTGATATGGTAAATTATTTATTCCGACCAATTGAGATAGGCGGCATGACGCAACCAGCTACGAAATTGTTTCATAATTTGATTTACCGATATGGTCATTTATTTGTTCCGAACTATTGAAAAACGCAAAATCAGATACCAAAAACAATGATCGGAATGGGTCAAATTGTTTATCATTTTGAAGCTTTTCAGTTGTGGTTCGAACGACATTAACGAATATTAGAAAAAATAAGTTTCTGTCGAAAAAAAAAACGGTTTGAAAGTTTTGATTTTTGGTCTAATTTCCAACTAAGCAGGTCAGCATGCAGGCTTACGAAAGCTTAGTTTTACTCATCCATCAAAATTATTTTTAACTTTTTGCGCCTTTTTAGGAATCAAAATTTTGAAAAATTAAAAAAAAAATTTGCAAAAACATTTGAAATTTTTTTTGAAAAAAAAGACCGTTTTTCCGATTTTAGTTTTCTTCTACAAACACTGTTTTTTTTTCCAAATGGCCATTTTGAACATGACTGTCAAATATGCCTAATTTTTTTTCTTTCAGATAATTTTAATACACCACACACAAAAAAACGACACAGTTCGAATATGACTGTCAATTATGATTATTTTCTATTTTTCGTTCAGATCTTTTATTACACCACACAAAAAACTAATCTAATTTGCAAAAAAAAAAAATATATTTTTGTTAGGACTATGGTCGGAAAAATCTGTGCTATTTGAATAGTAACCGGCTATCTTTGTTTATACATCGACTTAAAGCACGCATATCGACTTACATACTTCGTCAAATCTATTAAACCTGGTAAAACAATCTGAACAAGTATTCGGCAAAACGATGGCTTATTTTCTAATTGGATGCAGTGTAAACTGTATAAATATTTTGCTGAAAATTGATTGCAAATAAAACATCAGAAGTAGAACACGTCAGACTTCACACTAACACAATGTATTGAGTTGGGGGTAAAGTACGAAGGTCCGAAATTCTGCGATAGTGCCAAAGTCCAAAAAACTTACTTGTTCAGTAGGGAAACTAAGCTTCAGCGAGAAAATTTTGATCGAAGACGGCTTTTTTTCGGAGACCGGTCAGACACTGCTGTGATGAACAAATCAATTTATATTTGTCAAAACTTCTGATTTATTTTTTTTTAAATTACAAAGACCAGTTTATTCATTAAACCTACAATTTCAATTGCAAAATTTACATTATTGCCGCAATAAATTAAATGGAAATTTTTTTTGATGGAAAAAAATTACATTAAACTCTAATACTATAGCAGTCCAATTTGAGTCTATTATCAGATCAAGATCGGACGATGTCCCGATAAAGTTACCAAACAAATACCTAAAGTGCTCATGACAAAAGATATCGCATCATAAGCTCCCATGCCCATTAAAAAGATCCCATAAATTAGAAACAATAGACATGATCAAAGTGTAAACAAAGGGAATCTAGAATGATTAGATATAAAATGACCTCATCATTCTAGAATGAACAAATCTAGAATGATTATACTTCATTTTTTAAATTAAGCATTACTTTTGAGCATTTTTTAAATAGAGTGATAAAATGGTATTGAATGAGAAGAGCGCAATCAAAAAAGTATACAATTTGACTTCATTATCTCATTTCGGAACTCGTTGAATAGTCAAAAAAGAATTAGCTTACTTGAGGAACCTCTCAAAAGGGCCATAGGTTTTTTTTGAGTGCCATGAACTTCAAAATAAGCTTGATACAAAAAGAACAACACAGTATCGCTGCAGCAATTGGCTACCATTTAAAGACCCCAAAACTCAGCAACACATGTGGGGGCAAGATAATCTCAAGAAACAATAAAAGCAGCCACGAACTTCACCCAGGACGCTCCAAAGCTCAGCAATTAGTTCACTAAACCGTCACAAATCAATTGAACCCGAAAAACACCTAGATCGTTGCAGCTAATTTACAATTGCTTCAAGATGAAAAGGCAGCCCGTCTGCTCTAGCCATACCGAATACCGATAACACAAACTTTTAACAGAAGTAAGCAAATCATATCCCTGCCCAAAATTACCACAGGTGGCAGTCATTTGGAAGCAATGAATCGTTTTAACCAGTTTTCTTTTCCATAACGGAAAATAAGAAAAGGAACAAATACTGATTTTTGGCGATAGCGAGAACCTCAACGCAACCAAATTGTACAACAGAACATAGCTGGCAGATATTTGTTCAAATTTTGTTCCAGTCAATTGTACCAGCTCTTCACGAAATGTACCCAGATTGGCGGGTATTCTTCACGTTGAACCTACGTTCAACCTGCTAAGCAAAAAATAACACTTATCAACCTACAACAATTTTAAACTGCCAGTGAATTGTTTCTAAATGAGGTAAAGATCAATATTTTTTCGACCATTATTGAAAATGAGGCGTTGAGAATGCTTCCGCATCTCAATTCCGAACCGACTTTAAGGGATGTTACTTTCACATCCGTCAGGGTTTTTTGTGAAAATATCAGAATTGGGCCTTGAGAAGACCTGCGCATCAAACATCGAGTCAAAAGTGGCAATCACATTCAATCTGGTAATAGAAGAAACTGCAGCGTGGCAACCAAGTTAGATTTATCACAAAACGGTAATAAATACTAGACCAGCTCAAGGGTGATTTCCAAAAAAAAAAAACGTACAAAAAAGGAGAAAAATTGATCTACAGAAAAATAATCTTTCCGCTTTTAGATGCAAGCATTACCAAAAAGCTGTACATGGTATAGCTCGAACCACAATTGCAGTTGAAGGGTGGTATCTTGTTGCTACGTTTTGTGTTATAACAGACATCCCTTAAAAATAGATTTCATGAAAAGAATCAACTAAACCCAAAAATCAAAAACTTTGAAGGCGGTACTAACAACTTACTCCGGAAAAATACAGTAATCTGAATGAAAAAGATTAAAAGGTAACAATATTATACAAGAAAATATAATAGATCATATAATATCTGATCACTTGCTCATGAAAGTTTTCGATTAATGTTTTTGTTTTTTCCTAGTTTGTCTTTGAAACAAAATAAATTCAAATTATTTAAAGACGCCTCCTTACACCCTACCGGAGAACGCCTAAACGCAGTGCTTCAACTCAAAAATGCTGTCTCAATTCAATCCCAGAGCAATTGCTCTTATTTATCGGATGCCAGTTTTGAGGTAGGGGCCTGTGGACGCTTTGAGTATTGCGCTTTGCGAAAAAAAAAGATTTTTAGAAATGAAAAACGACATTTTTTAATAAATAGAACGGAAACAGAAATAAATAGAACATTTGTAATGAATAAGATTTCAAAGTCTTAAAATAATTTGACTTAACCCTAAGCTTTTTTAGCTTTAGTTGTTCAACGACCTTAATTTTCAATTCTTTCATATTTTGTCTTTGATTTATAATTATGGTATCTTATGTAGGTCGAGGGCGATTTAAAAACAATTGGTTTCTTATCGGTTGAGATATTTTCGTTTGGTGTCTTAAGGCAAGCGATTTTTTCTCATGTTAGAGGAAGATTGTGACATCATCTACTGTTGTTTTCAAAAAACATTGATACAATTTAAATCAATTTAACTTCCGATTGAATTTTGTTACCTCCATGTAAAAATTGGCAAAATAAAGTGGAAAAATTAATGTTATCGGTATAATAGGAAACTTAACTTGAATGGGAACTCAAATTAAACTTAAATGAAACTTAATGCTCATTACTCACATAAGATGAAAGTTAAAATTTACAATTTTTCTAGATTATTTTACAAAAAAAAAAAAACATTTTCCCTGTTTTGACAGGTTTCGGTAAAAAAAGCTATCGATGACAAATTCATTATAATTTTTTTTCAAATGTTTTTTAAGAGTCTTTTTGAACAAAAATTCTTTCAATCTCTCACTCAGTCATGATAAAAATTCTAATTAATCTTTCACAAGACAAACCAAGATACTTTCATGCCGAGTAATGGCCATTTCAACAACTTTGTTTCGAAATTAACATATCAGTATAAAGCAAACGCTTAAATTTTCTTCGTTTAATGCTTACCTCTGTTTGCGCCAATGCCATTACAATTAGCCCAGAAGTTTGCTGAATCGTAAAACACTGTGAAGTTTTAATAGCTCTCTCCTGGCTGTTCCAAATTTGCCAATAAAATGTCAAGTGGTTTTGATTGATTTTAAACCATTGATTGGATACGTGCATTATATTATTTTTTGCCAGAAAAATAAAATAATAATGACGAAAAAGCTAAACACATTTTGAGAAAATTGTGATCCTTCAAAATTGAGAATAAAGGAGATAAATCTGCCGCTTATGAGGATTTTGTTTGTCTATTTTAAAGTAAACAAACAGGAAAAATACACAAACCAATTTTGAAGCACTTACTTCGAGTGGCTTTATGCCCAAAAAAGACTTTCTTTACACTTGCAGTTTTTACTTTGTCTTTTGACTTGACTTTGTAGTCCAGACTTCAAACTGCAAACTGGATACACTCGTGAAGACCATAGAAGCGCCTACGGAGTTGACCCGATAGAAAACTTATCCCAGTTGGATCAAAATATTTGAAAAAACTTATAAAATCAAGACCCTTAAAATGAACAAGTGACAGTAAAAAGAACTTTGCCTCGCATAATTAATTTTTACACCCGAAAAATAACAATTTCAAATTTTACTTAGCTTGAAATTAAATAACGAAAGTCGGAAAATTGAGTAAAAAACGGGCCTTATGTTTCTATAAATAAGTGGGTTAGAAACAATAGTTGAGTAAAATGAGCTCCAAATATTGTATATTCTTTTACTCTTATTCGGTTTAGATTATAAAAAGGGAACATGGCCCCAGAGACATTAAATAAATTCTTCTTCACTGACATTTCAACCCTTACAAATGTCAAAATGATTCCCATCATCCTCCCATTCAAGTACTGAGATCATTCCATTCCTTGCAATGCCCGAAGACAGTAGGAAAAATTTAATTGAAAGGATAAGTTTTACTTCGTCTTTATATCTAGATATTTGGTTAAACTATTGTTGCAAAAATCCGTTCACGCATGCGCTTTGCCTTAGGGATAATGATTGTGTTGCAAAATGGTGAAGATTTGAACGAATTTGCAAAGACAAGCCATGTTGATATTTTGAACTCGATTTTGAAAAAAAAACAGATTATTCTTACCAGGGCAAAGCACGGAAAGTTCCAACTACCTTTCCGCCTGTCCGAGTTAGCTTTCGATGAAAAAATCTTCTTTTTATCAATTAAATAGAAATCTACATTATTTGTAGCGGAAATAACAACGAGAACATAGAAATGTCAATCATTTGAACTTTTGACAATGGTCAGACTAGCTTAAAAGAAGATCAATTAAGGCCAAAAACGACCGTAATTAATTGTTTTTGATAACCATGTAGGCGAAGTTCATGTTACTCACTTTCATAAAAAATTAAACCAAAGAAAAGAAATTGAGGAAGCATCTATTGATTTTATTAATTTACAAAAACTACTATTATGCTGAAGAAGTCGATTGGTGCTCAAGAAAAAGAGCCTAGAGAAAAAGATCACTTTGTCTCAAAAGACATCAATTACCTTGGTAGAACAGGGTTAAGTTGTTTATCACGTGAACCCTATAGTGATATTTTTCATCACTATCTTCGTCAGTACCAACGTCAAAAGTAAACAGACAACAAGACTGCTCGTATCAGGGCGAAGCCCAGAAGGTTCCGAGTGCCTTTTAAGATCCACGGAGCAATTTTGATAGGTAAAAACTAAATGTAAGGAAAAAAAAATTACTTTTAAATATGAGATTTTTTGTGAAAATCATCACCCCATCCTTCATATAAAGTACAAGGTGATAGATTTCGCTCCTATTAAAAAATCAATTATGACAAAAAAGCTTCACTCATCAAACTTGCAATAGTTTCTAAGACAGATTAGATCTCCGTTTATGCGTTAAAAGCGTGAGAAAAATTGCGCGTTAGTTGTCCCAAATTAGCCAAAATGGCGTTCTTTAGACCATCATAACCTAAAGAAAAACAAGCACAGGAGAAATATCTTTTCAAACTTAAGCTCATAAAGAAAAACAATAACCCCCAGCAAAATATTCCTTTACTTTCGTTACTAAAGTCGAAACGTAAATTGAGATGCCAAGGAATGTTTTTCGAGGAAACAATTTTATCGTGCAACTGACTCACTAAAAAAATCAAATTGCTACAAGCCAATATTAATATAACAAGTATTTACGAAACTGCTCCTATATCAGGACAAAGCTCTGAATGCTCCAACTACCCCGTAATCCATATCGAATAGTTTTTGGGAAATAATATGTTGAAAAACTATAAATTTTTTTACAATATCAAAGATCGTGAAAAAATTTGAGTCGTGCAAAAATAATACGACTGATAAGCTAGCCTCAAAACAATTTCAAACGCCTTTGTTGTACTGGATGAATTGCTAAGCATAAATAATTTTCGTTATGCTTTCAGGATTATGGATAAAGTCTACAAAGCGCACATAAATTAGTCCAGAGCATGGCCAAATTGGCAACTTTAAACTCCCAAAACTTTGCAAAAAAGATTGGAGGAACAAGATTTTTTAAAATTTGAAATCAGGGAGTCCACGTCTCCATTGGGGCATAAAAATGTTTTGTTACAAACTATTATTTCGACCGCCGAAAACCGACTGAATAAAACAATCACAACCAGTATAAATATTCCGTTTTCTTCGAAAGCGGGTACAAAAAGTTGAAACGTTTAAATGTTTGAATTAACTAACACCACGAAAGCAAGAAATGGTTAAAATTGATGCTCCTTTATTTGACATTTCTACAAACTTGAGAATCAAAAATTGGGAGCAAAAATACTTGTAAAAAGAAATATGCGGCTTATTGTATTGTTTTCCTTCAACTCTATTTGGAACTATTATGAACTGATTAAATTGACGCTTATGCGTTAATAGCACGAAGAATGTAGCGTTTTACTGTTCCTAAATTAACCAAACTGGCAACTTTTAAAACCCCAAAATTTCCAAATCATCAGACAAACAACATCTTTTTAAAATTGAGCTCGAGACATCACTGGCTTTCGGCTAGCATAAAACAATCTGCTAAAAAAGTAGAAATTGTTCTGGAGAAAAAATCAACCCTAGGACAAATATTCCGTCAATTTCTTCAAAAGTTGGAATAAAAACCCATTGAGCGCGCCAAAAACTTGATTATGCACAACCTGACTCACAAAAAGGTTACATTGAGCATGAATATTTGTTAGAAAAAAACTCAAAGCAGGCAAAAACAAACATTTTAGAACCAGCAGCTTCTAAACCTTAAATAACGCCTAGAATAAACCCAATCTGAGGCAAAAAAAAGAAAACAAATTACAAAATACTTACAAAAAAAATCGAAACAAAATAAACGGAAACATTCAGAAATTTCAAAATTAGAAAAAAAAAAATTTGGAAAAAAAATCACTTCGCATTTAGGAAACGCGAGAAACTTGTTGCAGAAATTTTAAACAGAGTCGAAGCGGAGCTTTGCAACACTTGTGATACAATTACAACACTTCGTTACAAGAAGTCATTTTTTAAAAATTAAGCTGAAAAAATTGCTTGGAAAAAGTCGAGAAAATATATCTACATACTTTTTACCTTTGTTTTGATGAGGATCACAAACAGCTCTAGCAAGCATTGCAAGCATTGAGAACCAATGATCAAACGGAAAATAGTACGCAAAACTTAGATCGACTCTCGTAAAACCGAAAATAAAATAAAAAGCATACAAAATTTCAAGCTATCATTTTTTAAATCAAAAATTTTACAACACATCCCTCCTGAAACAGGCAAAATATTGTTTGAAAACTTTACAGAAAAATGAGAAATCAGATTTAGTAATTTTACAAACTATAGACCAATTTTCAATTATGGTATTAGGAGATCCTCTAAAGCTGTTTGATTGTTTCCGAAATTAATGTAGTGATTCCAGATGAATTGGATAACATCAAAAAACCTAAAATTGGGATTCACCCAACACCTTAGTTGTATCAAATAAAGTATGGAGGAAACTTTTTAGAAATTGGATTTGTACACATTTTAGGGCGTAGCCGCTTCTGAATGGAGGCTTCTGGCAAGCTCATGTCTCAATTTAACCCTTGATATCAGATTCAGCTGGGTTGTTTTCGAGAAAATCAAAAGATTTCAAACAACGGACAAGAAATGGAAATATTGAATTTCCTAGGGCCACCACTTTGCTTTAAGATATATTGGACGTAGATTTTTATACAAGGGACCTTCACTCAACTCTTTTCTTTGATTGAACCCAAAATCTCACTTTTGGAAGGGTATTTTTCGAGAAAAGTCAAAATCAAAAAACCGTCGAAAAATCAAAAACTCGAAGTTTCCGAGGGCCATGAATTTTGTGTTAAAAAATGGGGTAAGTGCTTATGCACGGGATCTTCTCACAGCTCAGTTTTTTTATTGAACTCAAAACTTCAGATTAAGAAGGGCCGTTTCTGAGAAAAAAAAATTTTCAAAAAACGGTCATAAAATCAAACATTTGATTTTTCTGAGGCCATAACAATTTGTGGGAACAAAAATATGCATAACCGTTTATGCAGAGGATTTTCAATCAACTATTGCTTTCAATTGAAACAAAATTGTCCAATTTGGGAGCGTAGTTTTTGAGAAAATTCAAAAAATTTGAAAAAACGGTCAAAAATCAGAACTATGACTTTTCCGAGGACCTTAACTTTTCGTAGACAAAAATTAGGGCGTAAAATCTCAACATTTGAGCTGGTGGTTTTCAAGAAAAAAAAAACAAAAACTTGGGTCAAAAATCCTCCCTCCCCCTAACAACCTTTAACGAAGGCCTCATAAGTGGGGGTACGGTAAAAAGAGACTAGTTATAAATGCAAGCACACAAGGGAGTGGGCGGTTTTCCATTGAAAACCAGATTTTGCAAAAACAAAACAAAATTTTCGAGAAAAGCTGAAATTTTTGAGAAAAAAAAATTCGGTCTCAACAAAAAATTGAAAAAATAAAAAACCAAAGCCCATTCATTTTCATAATAAATGTTTTTATCAAACAGGAAGAAAATATTTGAATGTTAAGCAAAAAAACTACGCTTTGAAAAGAGTATACTCGAAAAGGGTACCAGATAACATAGATTGCATTTGAAAAAAAAGGAAAACCAGCAAATAAAAAAATAAGGACGATAATCGGAAGTTCAAAAAAATTGATACTTTTTCAAAATATAATCTCAAAAAATTAATTATTACTTTAAATGGAAAAAAAGCACTTTCATTTGAATTTTCAGGAAATTGAGCATGTCTAAGCATCAGCACAGATTGAGCAGCAGAAAGTGTAAGAATATTTGTTAAGGGGGAAAAAGTCTGGTTCCCGGTTACAAGTCACTTGTTCTCGCAAGTGAAATTAAATATACCTCAGAGCATATTCGATAGAAATAATCTTAAGAATTGTTCCCATCCTTGAAATCAAAAAATCTAATCACTGAAATATTCCTTCTCTGGAACAAAAATTTCGCCAAAATTGATAGTAAATAATTTCGAAACTTACAGGTCACAGGAATTCATCTTGAACTTCAAAGTTATTGCAAGTATAGTTTAAAAACTAACATACCATTCAGATATCCTAAGCCACTTCGGCAATAATTTATCGGCCAAAAAATAAACACCTTGAAACAAAACTACATGAATAAAAAGGAAAATCCTAAAAAAAAATAAGACTCAGCCATTGAAACCAGTAAAATCTAATAAGTGCGGCCACGGATTAACACGGCACTGAGCTACCGTATCAAAAGAAAGTTGTTAATTGAATCGGTAAGTTAGTCTATTATCAACAGATGCTTAAATAACAACAAGGATACCCGATTAGAAAACACACGTCAATTCGAAACAAAATTAGGTTAAATCCAATTGCGTCATTCCTGCATTGCATTTTCGTTTTTCGTTCCAAGCACTTCGTGAAATTTGAAAAAAAAAAACATGTCGCAAATTGTGTTTTTCCAAAACACATTTTGATTCCGATTCGAAAAAATCAAAAAAAAAATTTGTCCTACTGTCGAGAAAAATGGTCTTAATTAATTTGGACCGTATTTTTTTGAAAATTGTCTGAATTCCAGGAAAACTTTTGAAAAAAAAACAGGCCAAAAAGGCCGTTTTGGGCACTTTTTGAAAATTTCGACCAAAAAATTGCTTTTATGGCGCACTCCTCCCTATATAGTATATATAGAGACTCAAAACGCGATCTTAAAACTTTTGACTAATCTGAAACTGGATGGGGTAAAATAGTACCAAAAGGTTACTGATTTTGAATACGGGTTTGTAAAACTAAACCAATCAACTAGTGGTGTGGAAGATCTTAAATCGTTTCATGTAGAAGGGGGAGGTTAACTTGGACCGATTGTTTATTATTTTTATAAACAGTTCAACGTACAGTCTTTTCGAAAACCATGATCGCCCAATTTGAACATTCTTCAAACCTTTTATGATAAAACGTCTATGGTAGTAACCATGTTCTTACCTTCCGACGATTGCGTTCAACGAATTCGGCTTTCAAGTTTTCCGATGGCAAAAAAGGTATGAGGAAACAGTTTTTGAGATTACATCAATGCTTGACTAGATTCCACTATGCGCATCGAATTCTCCAAAAATTATAAAGAGTGTTTTCAATTAAATAAGATAAATACGTCAATTTTACTTTCCAAGGGATGAAATTGAACATCCTTTAAATAGATGCAAATCTACTTACTTACCTGTTTTTCACTTGATTAGGCTTCGAATTTTTGTTAAGGCGTAAATGAAAAGAAGCTGATACCTTTCGAAAAAAAAATATGCAAATTTATCAGTGGTTAAAAAAATCATGAAACATTTTGTCTGCACAGTTTTATTCGCACTGATACATTTAATACAACGACTTACACAAAAGAAATCACACATTTTAATTTAGAAATCACAAAAATCTCAAAAGAACACAAATTTTAATTTTAATTAGACCTCTTCAAAAATGAAAAGAAAGGAAAAACGGTTTAGCTAGCTACTGTTTCATTCACTTAGCGACTAAGCCGTTCTGATAAGTGTTGTCAAAACCCTGCTTTCCTTGGCACAAGGTTTCACTAAATGCGTTCACCGCTCAATTAAAGACAAGTACAAAAAAGGTTCGAAAATGGGCTTTCATATATGGAATGAGAACCAATTATTTTTCCTATGCAATTAAAACAAAATTGATGTTCAAACGAATGAAAAAAATGACAGGGAAAGCCTTACTGAAATGCGAATAGTTGGGTAATATTTTTCAATCAACAAAGCACTAAACCGGATCTGGACGTTTTCAGAGCTAGCACCTCGTGACGACTGCAAGGAAGTTGGTTAATTAAAGCAAAGATAACAGAAAGCGAAGACCTGCAACCAGGAAACACAATTGCAGCTCATAATTAGATTATCAGGGTACATTTGTATTACTTGAAAAGACATTTTCCTTCTCATAATTCCACCACATATGGTGTCAGTAGTCCCACATAAAAACAGGGAGAACAAAAAGAAATAATTTTGACATACCAGAGACATCTGAAATTTTAGAGAAAAAAGAACAAGAAGTGTCCTATTTTAACGATGAATAATCACACGACAAGCAAAACGACCAAATAAATAAGTTTGAAGCATAACAATCATTCATTTTTTTTTTTGAAAAATCCGCCTTTCGGCGAACAGAAAAAGCATACGGATGCTTGATTCAGGTGTCATTTGAGAAAAACACAACTCTTGATCAAATAAATTTTAATTTAAGCTTTAATTTATGATTCACCTGAAGGATCATAAAATTCAATAGGATTCCAAATAGCATTCACCAATACAACCTTTTCAATTGAAAAGAACTCATAACATGCACCAGAAATATAAACCTATGCGTATTATACAAATTGAAGCACAAATATCTGCGTAAGGAGCGGATTTTGAACACAGAACCGAAGCAGAGCTTCGCACCACTTGCGATACAACTAGGTAAATCAAATTTTTGTATGTCACGATGAAGGAATCCAAAAGCCCAGCAAAAGCTGGAGGTACGTATATGATATTATTCAAGTTTGTTACACTGATGCTGGAAAAAAACACATTTTCTTTCAAAATTGGAATTTCCCTTGTTTGACCTTACCAATTACATTTGGAAAGGTTGGACTTTGACTTGTTTGAACTTACCAACCGAAATTCGCGCAACCGCTTCTTTCGATTGAAGTTTTCATCTCAGATTCGATAGGATAGTTCTTATGAAAATTCCAAAAAACGGTCTAAGTTCAAAAAACTTGAATATCCGAAATTGATAACTTTTTTTTGCTAAAAGCAAGTCGTGGCCGGTAAAGTAGGGAAGATTCCTAAAACCGGGTTTCTCGACTGAACAGTTAACATGAGAATTGGCACAATAATTTTCAAAAAGAGTCAAAGAGTGTCCAAAAACGATCCAAGTTTAAAAGTTTTGGTTTGTTTGAGAGCCATAACTTTATTCCAAAAGAAACTGCGCTTAGCAAAGTATATAGATAAGCTTCCAACAACCTGTTTTGTCGATTACAAGTATGATATCAGATTTGGCAGAATAGCTAGAGAAAAGTCCAACAACCGGACAAAAAATCGAACAATTGATATTTCCGAGAATCATAACAATTCCTAAAAACAATTGCGCAGATCAGCTTATGCAGAGGTTAACACAACCTGTTATTTCAATTGAACCAAAAAAAATAGGTTTAGCGATGTTTAGGGTTAGGGTAGTTCGAGAAGCGTTTCCTAGAGCCATAGTGTCGTTTCCTAGTGTCATTTACTAGAGCCATAATTTTTTGAGTAAAAAAACATGGGCTTCCCTCAATCTGTTCTTTGGATTGAACTCATAATCTCAGATACAAGAGGTTTTTTCATTAAAATTCATAAAATTTAGAAGAAAAAAACGCTCAAAAAATTGGGAAATATCGAGGATTTTTTCGTTAAAATTTCGCTGAGCGGCAGAAGCAGGGGATCATTCCTTTCAATCCGTATTTTTGATTGAAATCAAGGCGTCAGATTTCGGAGGGTAGTTTTCGAAAAATTTCAAAACGATAGAAAAAAGCTCAAAAAACCAAAATTCGACTTTTCCGAGTGTCATTGATTTTTCAGTAATAAAAATTGGGCTCGTGCAGAGGAACTTCCCACTACCTGTTCTACCCATCGAAACCACAATCTCAAATTTGGGAAGGAAGTTTCTGAGAAAACGAAAAAAATCAAAAAATGGGCAAAAATCCCCCACAGACTTTTTCAAAGAGCGTAGACCGAGGTGTCAAGTAATAAGATTCTAGGGAAAACAACAGGCACAAAAAATTTAGGCGGTCTTTCTATGGATAGCCCTTATTTGAAAATCAGTAGATGGGTATTTGAGAAAAAAAAACTTGAAATTTGTTTTTGAATTTTTTTTTTTTAATTTCCCAAAGCCTCTCAAAAAAAATAAAACAGAAAACTCAATCCCATGCAATTTCAAAATAACTTTTTTTGTATCAAACACGAATTCTAGGCAAATAAACCAAGCAAGCCGAAAAAGGCCGACAATCATTGAGCAAACACCAGTTGAGCCGAAAAAACTGATGTTGTAAATTTTAAAAGTTTCAAGTCCACCGGAAACTACCGTAATAACTAGCGACCCACCCAGCAGAAATTTCATGAAATTGAGAATGCCAGCTGAAGACCATGTCAAGTGAAGAGCATTGAGCATGTCAAACGATTCAACTGATTTTGCTTAGCTAGTTGTTAACACGAAAAAAAAAATCTACATTCCGATTTGATAACGATTGCTAGTCACAAGCGTAAAAAAATCAAAAATTTGTCAAGGTTCTTAGTTAGATAGACAAATTGAACTATGAGCTACAGTGAAACACTATGAAAGCCTTACTTTACAAAAATTTCTACCCTTTAGGCGAGTTTTTGAGAAAAAAAAATGACTAATTAGGAGTTTTAAGGTCAGTCTTTTGAGTTTTGAACTAAAAGATCGCACTTTTTTGGCGCTTGCCTCCTTCCTTAAATTGAAAGCATATTGGTTCCAAAGTCGTCTTTAGTAAATTTTGAGTATCTTTTTTTATTGGCCGGGACCTTTTTATATGGGCAATTTTAGTACATGTGATCTTTTGGTACAGCATCTTTTGTCATGCGAGCTTTTGGTATAGCATCTTTTGTTCTGACACCGAAATCTTCAAATCCGAAAATCTAGAAAAAAGCTGGCCCTGTTGATTGATGATGCTGCCATTTATTTCTCCATCAAATACTCAAAAAAATGATTTTTAAAAATGATTAAATTGTTATATTACCTCTTATAAACATCAAATTGACTTAAGCATTTAGTCTACAGGTAAAGCAGGCATCAATCAATTAGGTAGAGAGTTCAAGTCATGTTCCGACTGTGTTTAAATCTGCGATCTGCTTAACAAACTCCTTTTTCTGTGCACCTGCTTAAGAAACCCCAATGCATATACTGATTTTAAAATAGACTAGCGTGTAACGCACCACCGGTGCTTCGAACTTTTGACAACTCAGGAAAAACCGCATATAGTGGAAACCAGATCTGCAGACTTTTAGTGTACTCTGACTCACCCAATTACATGGTTAGGAATTTTAAATTTTTAAGAAAAAAATTCGTTAACTTTTCTGAAATTTATTCGAAAAATCACAACAAAAGTCATATCTCGAAAACTACAAGAAGTTGAGCATTCAAATTTGTAGGCAAGATTCGCAACCCCTGAGAGTACCCTGAAATCACCCAACTAAAGGGTAAGGTGTTTCAAATTTTGAAAACAAAAATTACATCAGGTATTTGAAAATTTAAGTTTTAATTTAGAAACAAAAAGATATTACAAAAATAGAAAAAAGATCGAAAAGAAGGATTGAAGAAGAAATCGAAAAAGGATTGAAGAAATTTAAGAAAAAGGAGAATCGAAAAAAAAAAAACAGAAAAAAAGATAAAAAAAGATAGGAAAAAAAGAGAAAAAAGATCGAAAAAGAAAGATGAAAAAAAAAGATCGAAAAAGAAGGATCGAAAAAAAAGGATTGAAAAAAGATAGAAAACAATTTTAAAAGAAGAAAAATAGAAAAAAGATAGAAAAAAAGATCGAATAAGAAGGAGCAAAAAAAAAATTAGAAAAAAAGATAGAAGAAAAAGATCGATAAAGAAGGATCGAAAAAAGACAGAAAAAAACATCGAATAGATTGAAAAAAAAAAGATAGAAAAAAAGATCGAAAAAGAAGGATTGAAAAAAGATAGAAAAATAAAAAAAGAAAGAGAGAAAAAAATTCGAAAAAGAAGGATTGAAAAAATTGAAAAAAAAAGATTGAAAAAAATATCGAAAAAGAAGGATCGAAAAAACGATAGGAAAAAAGAGAAAAAAGATCGACAAAGAAAGATCGAAAAAAGATCAAATAAGAAGGATCGAAAAAAAAATTCGAAAGATAGAAGAAAAAGATCGATAAAGATGGATCAGAAAAAAGACAGAAAAAAATAGAAAATCCAGATAAAGAGAAAAAATTGGAGACAACCGTTTGACAGTGGTTTTATTTTGAACTGAAACGTCGAAACCAAATTGAAAGTTAAAAAATCGAATTAATTATGAAACAAGGTACCACTAGAGATGAGTCCAGACGAGATGAGAACCAGATTGCAACAACCTTGCTTATCGCAAGATTATATAGTATTAGAAAAAAACGTTGTTTTTTGTGCAAACTTATCGAGCTCGAAAGAAGCAGGCAATACTTGGGTGGTCAATTTACAAATTACAAGAATAAATCAAATTGAATTTCAATAATAGCATAAATTACTTAAATCACCACTCTAATAGTGAGGCCCTGTTGTGGGAGGGCCGGGTGCGAACAAAAACAACGGTTGCACGTTATGTTTCGACTACGTTAAAGAGAAAAGCTACAAAAAATTCAAAATTGTGTTGCTTTCTGTCGTGATGTGATGAGAGGGACAAAACAAAAGCGTTATCACATTCAAATTAGTCAGGTTCAGCTACAGATTAATCCCAAAATGCAAATCAAAAACAAAGATTCAAAAAACTTTTGAACACTTTCGCATCTTGTTTCTTTTTTTTTGGTTTTTTAAATATAATAATTGGCAAGAAGCACTACAGGAAGCTCTGAAGACTTATTTTTTTTGTGCATTTATAACACCAATAATAGCCAAATTTTTACATGTCAATCGCTCAAAAGTTTTCCAAAAGATTTCTCACTAACCCATTTGAAAAAACATAGCCAAAAGACAGTTGGAAAAGAGTCAATGTACGCAAGAAAACAGAAAAAAAGGATTTATTCATTGAAAAAATCTCAACTTTCGATATTCGTTGAAAAAATAAATGGACTTGAGATTCTTTGATTTCTAGAACAGTTTACGATGGACACTTTTATGATAAAATTATCGCAGATACAATTATCTGTGGAAACTGGATTAAAAGGAAAATTTTATTTCGTTGGGAAATTCGATAATTCGATCGGGTTTTTCGTGAACTTTACACTTTCGCTGTTTGATAGTTTAGTTTGGTTTCCTTTTAACAAAGAAAATGAACTTAACTTAAAACACAGCGGCGAAGCCGAGCTTCGCAACACTCGCGATATACAAAAACATATTGCGCTACAACATAGTGAATGAAAAAAAGACAAAGACAAAAACATTTCTGATAAATTATGTTGGAAAAAAATTACTTGAAAAAGTTGAAAAATAACAAGTACAAAAACTTCATATTTGTATCGGATGAGGTTCATAAACAAGACTTAATAAATGTAAATCATTTACCGAGCGGCAACAAAGGAGACAAACTTTGGGTCGAAACCTGTTGAGCCGAAAACAAAACTGTTGTCGTAAAAAATCTGTTGGCATAAAAAACTGTTGTCATAAAAAATGCTTTCGAAATTACGCAAAATAAAATGACTAAGTCGATACAACATAAACTGCACTGTTTGATTATTTTAAAAAAGAAAAAACAAAAACTCAAAATCAGACAGGGTAAATTTACAACTTCGTGAATTTACAAACTGTTTAAATTGTAAAAAAACCATGCTTTAAAAAGTAAACCAGTAGAAAAAACTTGCCAGATAAAAGAAAATGGCGTTTAAAAAAACGGAAAAAGAAGAGACAGAAACTAGAACGGAAACCACAAACACGAAAAATAATCCGATTTGAAACATATTATCCCAAACGGCTATAATTTGATCTCGAAATGACGCAAAATAAAATGACTAAGCCGATACAACATAAACTGACACTGTTTGATTGTTTGAAACTCAAATCAGACAGGGTAAATTTAACACTTTGTGAAGTTGCAGTTAGAGTAAAAACTGTTTAAATTGTAAAAAAAAACCCATGCTTTAAAAAGTAAGCCAGTAAAAATCTTATCAGATAAAAAAATGGCGTTTAACAAAACGAAAAACAAGAGACAGAAACTAGGACGAAAACCACAAACACCAAAAATAATTGAGTTTTTTGAAAAGATAATTGCTACCTGAAACGTGTTTGAACTAAGTACTACTTAAGCATCTTCTAGAGAAAAATACTAATTAGGTATCTTCCTCTAGAAGAAAAGATCCTCTAGAAGTGCAGATCTTTTGGACATAGTTGTTAACGGGAAAAAAGTCTAGTACCCGATTGCAATACCCTTGCTTATCGCAAGGGCAAAGAAATCAAAAGTCAAACCGCGAAAATGTAAAATCGAACCTGAACAAATTTTAAGGTTTTTCTTGAATAAAAAACGAAAAAAATCATCGCGACCTATATAAGAGTCTGAACTACGTTCATCGACTTTTAATTATTTGTGGTATTTGATTTTGCGTGAAAAAACTAAAACACATCCGAAGACGAAGTTCCCCGCAGCGTTCAGTGAACGAAATAAAAAACCATGATTTTCAGCCCAATTTCTATATCAGTTTTATGAATTAATCTTGAAATCATTAAATCACATAAGTGCAAACTTCACCTAAGTCAATGGACCTTTACAATTAAAATCAGGGACCTTTGCATGATTTGCAATGCAAAAATTATGCCATTGATTTTCAGGCGTACGAAAACGACTGTTAAAACTTGCGTTTTTTCATACTTTTACACAACTATAGGCACAAGCCAGCCGTCTTAAACATAACAATGATTTATAAAAGCGTATTTGACAGACTTATACTAAGTGAAGGAAACTTGTACAAAAACAGGAATCAGTCTTTTTAAAATTGTTAGGTTAAATAAAATGACGATTTCAAGCTACTTGATTACGGGAAGAGTAGATATCAAGAACAGGTTCTTTGTATGGATTTCTTCTGACTGAGAGGAAAATGAAAAGATGAATCAAATACAGGGCGGAGCTTCGCAAACACTAGCTAGAACACGATAAAAAGCAGCCATAAATTTCAATATGAAAAATTAGAAATAAGCTTCGAAATAGTAAAAAGAACTGATAATATGCAATTTTCAATGCTAGTGATATTTCCAAATAGTGCACACTTTCAATGAAATTTATCGTTAACAATTAAGCGAATCAAAACAATACAGACCGACAATTGATTTTATATTTAAAACAGCTTCGCAAAGCAGCAACAAAACTTTTAAAAAAACATTCATAAATTTAAAGGAAGAAGCAGCAATTAGAAGCAAAACAACGGCACAAAAGATCTCTAACATACACAAAAAACGTCAAAAAAACAAATACTGGTTAACAACAGAATTTATACCCAGCAGCTCTAACTCCAAAAAACGTTCGAAAAATCAAAAACTTGACTTTTCCGTGGACCATAATTTTTTGGGTAAAATATGGCGTAGTCGTATATGCAGACGAGCTTATCCCAATCCGTTCTTTGGGTTGAACCCATAATCTCAGATATGAGAGGGTATTTTTCGGTAAAATTCATAAAATTTAGAAAAAAAAGCGCTCAAAAAATCATAGAAATTAGGACGATCGAGGATCATTTCTCATTAAAAAGTTTCGGCTGAGCCGCAAAAGCAAGGATCTTCCCACAACCTGTATTCTTAATTGAAATCAAAACCTCAGATTTTAGATGGTAGTTTTCGAAAAAATTCGAGAAATTTGAAAAAAACGGTAAAAAAAACAAATATTTGACATTTCCCAGGATCATTACTTTTTGAGTTAAAAAATTTGGGCTTACACAGAAGAGCTTCCCAGAACCCGTTCTTTCCATGGAAATCAAAATCTTATGGTTGAAACTAAAATCTCTGGTGAAAACGAAAAAAAATGGGTCAAATATTCCCCCACTGACTTTTTCGAATGGTGTAGACAGGTGTAAAAAAAACTCTACGGGAAAAACAGGCACAAGGGAATGTAGGCGGTCTTTCTATGAAGACCCCTTTTATTTGAAACAGATTTTTTCCGTTTCAGAAAACAACAGGTCTTGGTCAGATTCCAACCTTTGCGTCCATGGTGTTTTCTTTACCTCCAGCCCAAAAGGGCTGAAAACGCTGAGAAATTTGAATTAATTATGAAACAAGGTACCACTAGAGATGAGTCCAGACGAGATGAGAACCAGATTGCAACAACCTTGCTGATCGCAAGATTATATAGTATTAGAATAAAACGTTGTTTTTTGTGCAACCTTATCGAGCTTGAAAGAAGCAGGCAATACTTGGGTGGTCAATTCACAAATTACAAGAATAAATCAAATTGAATTTCAATAATAGCATAAATTGCTTAAATCACCACTCTAATAGGGAGGCCCTGTTGTGGGAGGGCCGGGTGCGAACAAAAACAACGGTTGCACGTTATGTTTCGACTACGTTAAAGAGAAAAGCTACAAAAAATTCAAAATTGTGTTGCTTTCTGTCGTGATGTGATGAGAGGGACAAAACTAAAGCGTTATCACATTCAAATTAGTCATGTTCAGCTACAGATTAATCCCAAAATGCAAATCAAAAACAAAGATTCAAAAAACTTTTAAACACTTTCGCATCTTGTTTTTTTTGGTTTTTTAAATATAATAATTGGCAAGAAGCACTACAGGAAGCTTTGAAAACTAGTTTTTTGTGCAATAATAACACCAATAATAGCCAAACTTTTACATGTCAATCGCTCAAAAGGCTTCAAAATGATTTCTCACTAACCCATTTGAATAAACATAGCCAAAAGACAGTTGGAAAAGAGTCATGAACGCAAGAAAACAGAAAAAAAGGATTTATTCATTGAAAAAATCTCAACTTTCGATATTCGTTGAAAAAATAAATGGACTTGAGATTCTTTGATTTCTGGAATAGTTTACGATAAACACTTTTATGATAAAATTATCGCAGATACAATTATCTGAGGAAACTAGATTAAAAGGAAAATTTCTATTTCGCTGGGAAATTCGATAATTAAATTCCATTTTCGAATTAGAAGTCGATCGCGTTTTTTGTGAACTTAACACTTTCGCTGTTTGATAGTTTAGTTTGCTTTCCTTTTAACAAAGAAAAAGAACTGAACTTAAAACACAGCGGCGAAGCCGAGTTTCGCAACACTCGCGATATACAAAAAATATATTGCGCTACAACATAGTGAATGAAAAAAAGACAGAAGACAAAAACATTTCTGATAAATTATGTTGGAAAAAAAATACTTGAAAAAGTTGAAAAATAACAAGTACAAAAACTTCATATTTGTATCGGATGAGGTTCATAAATTAGACTTAATAAATGGAAATCATTTACCGAGCGGCAACAAAGGAGACAAACTTTGGGTCGAAACCTGTTGAGCCGAAAACAAAACTGTTGTCATAAAAAATCTGTTGCCATAAAAAAACTGTTGTCATGAAAAATGCTTTCAAAATTACGCAAAATAAAACGACTAAGTCGATACATCATAAACTGCACTGTTTGAATATTTCTAAAAAAAGAAAAAACAAAAACTCGAAATCAGACAGGGTAAATTTACAACTTCGTGAAAGTACAAACTGTTTAAATTGTAAAAAGAACCATGCTTTAAAAAGTAAACCAGTAAAAAAACTTACCAGATAAAAGAAAATGGCGTTTAAAAAAACGGAAAAAGAAGAGACAGAAACTAGGACGGAAACCACAAACACGAAAAATAATCCGATTTGAAACACATTATCCCAAACGGCTATAATTTGATCTCGAAATGACGCCAAATAAAATGACTAAGCCGATACAACATAAACTGACACTGTTTGAATGTTTGAAACTCAAATCAGACAGGGTAAATTTAACACTTTGTGAAGTTGCAGTTAGAGTAAAAACTGTTTAAATTGTAAAAAAAAACCATGCTTTAAAAAGTAAGCCAGTAAAAATCTTATCAGATAAAAAAATGGCGTTTAACAAAACGGAAAAAGAAGAGACATAAACTAGGACGAATACCACAAACACCAAAAATAATTGAGTTTTTGAAAAGATAATTGCTACCTTAAAACGTGTTTGAACTAAGTACTACTTAAGCATCTTCTAGAGAAAAATACTAATTAGGTATCTTCCTCTAGAAGAGAAGATCCTCTAGAAGTGCAGATCTTTTGGACATAGTTGTTAACGGGAAAAAAGTCTAGTACCCGATTGCAATACCCTTGCTTATCGCAAGGGCAAAGAAATCAAAAGTCAAACCGCGAAAATGTAAAATCGAACCTGAACAAATTTTAAGGTTTTTCCTGAATAAAAAACGAAAAAAATCATCGCGACCTATATAAGAGTCTGAACTACGTTCATCGACTGTTATTTTTTTGTGGTATTTGATTTTGCATGAAAAAACTAAAACACATCCGAAGACGAAGTTCCCCGCAGCGTTCAGTGGTCGAAATAAAAAACCATGGTTTTCAGCCCAATTTCTAATTCAGTTTGATGAATTAATCTTGAAATCATTAAATCACTTAAGTGCAAACTTCACCTAAATCAATGGACCTTTACAATTAAAATCAGGGACCTTTGCATGATTTGCAATGCAGAAATTATGCCATTGATTTTCAGGCGTACAAAAACGACTGTTAAAAGTTGCGTTTTTTCATACTTTTACACAACTATAGGCACAAGCCAGCCGTCTTAAACATAACAATGATTTATAAAAGCGTATTTGACAGACTTATACTAAGTGAAGAAAACTTGTACAAAAAAACAGGAATCAATCTTTTTAAAATTGTTAGGTTAAATAAAATGATGATTTCAAGCTACTTGATTACGGGAAGAGTAGATATCAAGAACAGGTTCTTTGTATGGATTTCTTCTGACTGAGAGGAAAATGAAAAGATGAATCAAATACAGAGCGGAGCTTCGCAAACACTAGCTAGAACACGATAAAAAGCAGCCATAAATTTCATTAAGAAAAATTAGAAATAAGCTTCGAAATAGTAAAAAGAACTGATAATATGCAATTTTCAATGCTAGTGATATTTCCAAATAGTGCACACTTTCAATGAAATTTATCGTTAACAATTAGGCGAATCAACACAATACAGACCGACAATTGATTTTATATTTAAAACAGCTTCGCAAAGCAGCAACAAAACTTTTAAAAAAACATTCATAACACATTCATAACATTCAAAAAAACACTTTGTGAAGTTGCAGTTACAGTAAAAACTGTTTAAATTGTAAAAAAAAACCATGCTTTAAAAAGTAAGCCAGTAAAATCTTATCAGATAAAAAAATGGCGTTTAACAAAACGGAAAAAGAAGAGACATAAACTAGGACGAATACCACAAACACCAAAAATAATTGAGTTTTTTGAAAAGATAATTGCTACCTTAAAACGTGTTTGAACTAAGTACTACTTAAGCATCTTCTAGAGAAAAATACTAATTAGGTATCTTCCTCTAGAAGAGAAGATCCTCTAGAAGTGCAGATCTTTTGGACCTAGTTGTTAACGGGAAAAAAGTCTAGTACCCGATTGCAATACCCTTGCTTATCGCAAGGGCAAAGAAATCAAAAGTCAAACCGCGAAAATGTAAAATCGAACCTGAACAAATTTTAAGGTTTTTCCTGAATAAAAAACGAAAAAAATCATCGCGACCTATATAAGAGTCTGAACTACGTTCATCGACTGTTATTTTTTTGTGGTATTTGATTTTGCATGAAAAAACTAAAACACATCCGAAGACGAAGTTCCCCGCAGCGTTCAGTGGTCGAAATGAAAAACCATGATTTTCAGCCCAATTTCTAATTCAGTTTGATGAATTAATCTTGAAATCATTAAATCACATAAGTGCAAACTTCACCTAAGTCAATGGACCTTAACAATTAAAAACAGGGACCTTTGCATGATTTGCAATGCAAAAATTATGCCATTGATTTTCAGGCGTACAAAAACTACTGTTAAAAGTTGCGTTTTTTCATACTTTTACACAACTATAGGCACAAGCCAGCCGTCTTAAACATAACAATGATTTATAAAAGCGTATTTGACAGACTTATACTAAGTGAAGAAAACTTGTACAAAAAAACAGGAATCAATCTTTTTAAAATTGTTAGGTTAAATAAAATGATGATTTCAAGCTACTTGATTACGGGAAGAGTAGATATCAAGAACAGGTTCTTTGTATGGATTTCTTCTGACTGAGAGGAAAATGAAAATATAAATCAAATACAGGGCGAAGCTTCACAAACACTAGCTAGAACACGACAAAAAGCAGCCATAAAATTCAATAAGAAAAATTAGAAATAAGCTTCGAAATAGTAAAAAGAACTGATAATATGCAATTTTCAATGCTAGTGGTATTTCCAAATAGTGCACACTTTCAATGAAATTTTTTTTATGTGCGAGTTAGGTTAGAAAAACAGAAGGTTCGTAATAATACACTACGCTGATTGCTTGTGTAAAAACCGTCCTAAAATCATATATCACTTTTTTTTTCAAAAAAAGCAAAAATCCTTGGAAGTCAATTATCTGAACTATTACAGAAGCATATCAAAAAAATTCAAATTTCAGTAAAAATAGCTTGAATTACGATAAAAATAGGTCCACAAATATATGACAAAGAGACGAAGCTTAGCTTCGAAAACAACAGCGATAACAAGACAAAAACATCTTTATAAAGTACAATAAAAAAAAGTATAAATAGGCCTCGAATTAGCAAACTGCCTCTGAGATTCGAACCTGCGATCTTGAGATTAACAGTATCACACACTAACCACTCAGCCACGAAAACTTATTATTATTTAGAAGATAGAAGATCAAACACTAGCCACAAATAAACCAGAGAACAGATGCTATGCTATTTCCAACGCTAGAGTGAAATTTCCGAATAAGTGAACAATTTTGATGAAAACTTTTATTTGCGAGTTAGAATGAAAAGAAGATTCTCAATGACACACTAAGCTGCCGCTAGTTTAAATACAAACACTATCTTTGTTTAATTTGAACTAGCAAGCCTTTCTCCAGTAATCAATCAGCTCGCAAAAAATAGTTGCTGTTCTGATCAAGCTATAAAACATCGAAATCTCAAGCTGAGCCAGATCGTAAATCGGTTTGAAAACTTTACGTATCATAGAACGAATCAGATCTCGAAAAAATGAAAGCTACTCTGAGCAAGCTATTCAAGCTACGAAACCTTAAATAATTCAAGTTAATTTCGTGAAGCGAATCGGAGTCGAAAACGTTTTTCTAAGCAGGCTGTTCAAGCTATCAAACTTCAAAATTTCAAATAATTTCATGGAGCGAATTGGTTGGCAAAAACACTCAAGTTTTACTGAAGCAAGTTAATGAAGCTATAAACAATTGAAATATTTCGAGTTGTTTAGATCAAAACATTTTAGGAAAATTTAGTTTTTTTTAAGCGAGCTAATGGAGCTAGCTAATAGAGTGAATCAGTTCGAAAAAATTCAAAATTCTCTTAATCAACCTATTGTAGCTATAAATAAAATTGACATTTTTATAAGTTATTTATTAAAAGGAAACGTTTTGCGAAAATAAGTTTTTCTGCGCGAGCTTATCCTGCGCGAGAAAAAATCCAAGCGCTTCGTAGACCGAATCGTTTTACCAAAAGTTAAACTTTTCTAACAAAAGTCAAACTTATGAAACTTTGAACTTTTTCAAGTTATTGTGTAGACTGAATCGGTTCGCGAAAAGCTTAAGTTTTTCTAAGCAAGCTTTTAAAGCTACGAAACTTTGAAATATTTCAATTTAGTTCATAGATTGAATCAGTTCATGAAACAATTAAGTTCTTCTAAGCAAGCTTTCTCAGCTAGAAAATTTAATATAATTCAAGTTATCTATAAACCGAATCAGTGTACGAAAAGCTTAAAAGTTTTCTAAGCAAGCTATTCAAGCAATGAAACTTTGAAATTTTTCAAGTTATTTAGTGGACCGAATCGGTACGCGAACAGTTTCAGTTTTTCTAAGCAAGCTTTATAGCTATAAATCTTTGAATGATAAAATTAAAAAGCTTTGAACTTTTTCAAGTTATTGTGTAGACCTAATCGTGTTCGTGAAATATAAACTTTGAAATATTTCGACACAACGAGGTTGCTTTGAATGATTCGTAAACGTTGTGCTCGATAGAAAAATTAAAACGTTGCGTCCATAGCGCATTAAGACTTTCATTTAATATGTAAGATTAAAAAACCGATTTCGCTACGCAGTATGGAGTCATCGCTGATGCTGATATAATTTCTCAACTTGATTTTTTAACCAAAAAACATTCAATAGAAAATACCCGAATTATATACTCCAATGCTTCGTACAAGAGCATGGCTACTAGAATTTCGAAATTCATCGTCCTAATTGAAAACACTTTGTGCCATTATGAAACCCAGTTTCGAGAAAATACAGCTTGGTTTGATCAGAGATCAAAATCAGATTCTATTCATCAGAGATAGCCAATTAGCTGAAAAAAAAAACATACCAGTTTTTCTCGACACTGCAAAAATTTTTCGAAATGGTTTTGTAGGCCAAACCGCGACTGAGAGGAAATCGCGAGAAACTGATACTTCAGTTGACCCTTAACAAGCGTTCTTTAAGGCACCTCAAATCGAAATAAAAACCCACTTCTTCCGTGAGTAGTTCTAACAATCAGGAACCTTTTGGGCAGAAATGGTATTTACAATTAAACCAGGAAACTTTCATCTCTATTATCACAATGAATCTAGTCTCCATTTCCAGACACTATAGAGCATTTCTCGAAAAAACTAGTTCACAGTTTGTAAACAAATTTCAGATCGACAAAAGTGAATTTACTTGACTCGTTATTCGGCAACCCTTTTTATAGCTGAAATAGATTTTTGACGAAATATCTCAAATAAACTGATTTTGACAAAAAACGGTTTTTTGATGCTTGATACTTCGCATCCATTAAAATGATAGGTTTTATCTTTCATCGTTCAACAAACTAGTTTTAATCGGCGGTAAAATTGACGCGATCAAATAGAAACACATGGTACATCTATTTTGCGCGGTAGAAATGGCAAAATCTTACCAGCGAGAGAATTCGGGCTAGTGGCGTGATTCGGCCCCCTTAACTCACTTCTGCTGTTTTTAAGGCAAAATTAGCAGTCAAATCAGCAGCAAAGGGTTAGTTTGCCACTTATCTAACCTGCTTCGAAGTTGAAACGGACGCTGGTGATCTTCTTGCGCTGGCTGAAAATATCGATTAAAAGGGGCGAAATTTTCAGGAAGCAACAAAATTAAAATTTATTGAGTAGAACACAAAGTAAGTCATTATCGGGTAAAGCAACGAGGTGAACTAAAACAAAAATGTTAAGTACTCTTTTGTTTTCTGTGAACCTCGTTTATCACATTTTTTCTTGTTACAGTGAAATAAACGTTAATTGGCCTCGTTCAAGGTACTATTGAACTTCATACCTTAAAGCTGAAAAATCAATCTAGCTTTCAAAATGCAGCTATTCCGATAAAAAGAAAATACAACGGTGAATTAAAAGAAAAATGCACCGTTTGTTCAAAATAATTTCGAAGTAAAATTTATCTATTTAAAATGCTCGCACAACAGCGGATGAGATTGTGAGATGAAATGAAGGGAAAAACAAGAACAAATTTTCCTCTTCGAAAAGGCTAAAAAAAATAGGGCTTTATAAAAAACAGTGAGAACAAAAAACCGTAAATTCTTTTTTATTATGGATTTTCAAAGCTTCATCCGTTAAAAAGAGCGAAGACAGGCGCAATGCCACCTATAACACTGAACACCTCATTGTAAAGCTGAAACAAAAATTTGAACTCAAATTCATTCATTTTGAAAAATTATACAAAAAGGAAGCTTCAAGTCATTTCTGTTTCTTACGGTTTCATACTATGGAGACAAATGATACAAGAGAAATCTTCCAAAAAAGCATAATCGCTTTTGGTACACCAAATCAGCAGTTTTGAATGAAAAATTTAATAAACCTAAAACTCGCGATATCCTGCTCGATCCAAAACAGAGACTCGTTGAAATGACGGCCGAGTTTGGCTCTAAGGTGTTCCCTCAAATTCTATACAATAACGATGACAATATTCATTCACGATTGAGCAACCCTTAAACCAGTCAAACTGCGCACAAAAAACAAGGCGATATTTTAAAATAGAAAAATTTATGTATGAGGCTTACTGATTGCTAGTAGCGCGCCGAAGGGGGCGGGGGTTTTATCAACCTCGCAATAAATTTTGAAACCACTGCTCATAAGGGCTTGAACACGATAACTCACTTGTCAAGTTGGAAATCAAAATTGAAGAAACAGGTTTCTCATATGTTTTTGGTACTCTTGCGATCTGCTTTTTTCGGTTTTAGATAATTAGCTTTAGAATAACGGTATTAGATAATCCGTTTTAGATAATTAGCTTTTTCCGAATAAAGCTTATATAGGAAAACCAAGGAAAACACACGTCAGGGCCATTAGCTTCACAAATTACAGAAGTAAATCAAAAACACTTGCATTTACGATGCAAATTACTGACAGCACCTCACGTTTCCACGACGTGGCAATTAAACCGAAAAAACATAAGCAGACAAACAAAAGCCCGACAGTTCATTTTTTTGCAATTTCATATTGAAAAAAATAAGTTCCTGCCTGTACTCGAAACCCACATCTAAGGGCACAAAGGCGACCGGGTTACCTCTGGTCTAAAAGAGAAGCAGCATTGCGATAACGCGAGAGCAACTTGACAGTTGCTTTCCTTATGACAACCTAACTTTTGAAACTTTGACCGATTTGGCAGCGCGCATAACTTCTACAAAAATAGCCAGAACCTTTTCAAATAGAAAAAATCTATACAATTATCACCCCATTACGTCTACTAAAAATTCTAACATTTCCTCTATAGCAACTTCGTAAGCCCCCTGCCCTTATATGCTTTCGATGACTAGTGACAAAGCCTAAAAAAAATTATCTTTTAATTTGTACGTTCAGAATTATACCAACTTGAACCGAAATGAAGGTGGATGTGGAGTGGATCAATGAGCGTCGCCATCGTCTTCATCTCACCAGGGAATTTTGTTGAGAACGTAAGGGATTTTGACCCAATCCCGTTTAGTGGTGACCAGTGTAATCTAACATTATTGCGAAACAAACAAGAGATTAAATTTTTAGGAAAAATACAGCTCAAAAAACTGAAAACTGTTATTTCGCAAATAATACGGGCACACACAACAAGTCTGCAGAGGAGACTTTCAATGACTTTACCACTCTTGTGGATAAAAGTTAAGATCTCTTTCAACCTGATGTCGTCGTAGTTATCGAAATGATACCTCTCAAAAATGCACCCAAGAATAATTCGAAAATCAAAATAATTGATGAATTTAAAAATTTGCCGCATGAGAAAAATTAGATAAAAAAGAGAAAGCAGCTGAAAATAAATGTCCTGATCAAAGTCACATCCTAAGTTTATTTGAAAATTGCACATTACGAAAACTATCAAAGTTTTTGAACTTGACTTATAAAAAGGTATTCCATACCTTATGAAAACGCTGATAGGCAATTTATCGAATACTTCTCAAAGTAGCATCCATGTTACTTCTCATAGTAGTCTGATATTAGTGACGACACTGCGAGCCAACATAAAGTGCAGTTTACACTGTTGCGCTATCATAATGATTTATGAATACTTTTTCTCAAAGCCAGAAGAAACTTCAAAAGGGTCCGAATTGCTACTCAAAAAAAAATTCTTTTAAATTTTACTTTAGTATTAAAAACCAACTTTGCTATCAAATTACAAAATTTTTCATGCCAATAGATCAAAAAATGTCAATTATCTTAAAAAACATTTTCAGATAATTAGACTGGTAAACATGACTTCTCCAACTGCGCTTTTCGGTTTGGTGAAACATGGCTAACATCTTAAGACAACTCAGTCACATGCAACCCCAAAAGAACATGTTCTGATTTTCCGTTAAAATAAAGGCTCCGAGAACCCAAAAAAAGGGGGAGGGCTGCTTTTTATAGTACCAAAAATGTGAAAGCACGGTTAAGGCCTGATTTTAACACTTTTCATCTTCGGTGTGAAAACTTGTGGATCGATATTCAAGTTATTTAAAGTCAAGCAAACTAAGTAAACGTATCTTACTTTCCTGAAAACACCTACATACTGACTTTCTTGAGTTGCGAAAAGCATCAAAAAAGCAGCCATAGGAAAAGCAAAATTAGATCTGATGGTTGTAATTTGAAATATCTAATTACACCTACAAGACCTGCTGGTAATCCATTCATTGATTATATAACCTATGATAACAGTTTAAAAACAGTCGGTACTTTCATGATTGGCTTTCCTATACAAAGTCATCGCCTTGTTTTATTAACAAATATGGAATTTAACAAACAATGCCCTAGGAAAATTAAATACATTTTCGAGAAAATTAATCATTCAGCACGTGAATTCAGAAAATGAGTGAAATAATTAGATTGGTCGAAACTTTATATGGTAATTACTCCTGAAATTAGATTGACTGTTTTGGGGAACATTTATATGAAATCAATTGAATTATGCTCTGATAAAAATGAAAGCAAAGAGAGCCAGAACGATTTCGATAGGTTTTACAATTAACTTACAAAAACAGCGTTCTTAAATTTGGAACCTAATAAGCAAAGTGAGGAACAGCAAAGACTGCTTGTGATATTGCTTCCCTAAGAAACTTGTTTGGCAACGTTTTAACGGATAAAAAACAATAGTAAACTTCCTTGATTTCAAATCCAGTGAGCTTGGCGAATTTTGGTTTGAATTTTATACTGCCAAATATTGTAAACTAAAAATATTTCATCAAAAGGGGATCTCTCTTTTAGGCTTGTTAAAAGAAACGAAATACTTAAACTTCTTCTGGCTTTGAGAAAAGACCTTGGGTCCTTTTGAAATACCAGCTTGGGCCTTACAAGACGCGGCCATAAAAAATCATCTCCAGTAACACACTTATTTAATGAAAACCACGCTCTCATAACTTTTCCGAATAGACGCAAATTGGCTAACATAACACTTTTGTTCAAAAATGAAACACTGAAGACGCAACAAACTACAGACCAATATCTATTACTACTGCGATGGCAAAAATTCTTGAAATCATTCAACAACAAACATCGAGTACCTAGATAAAGTCCATTTGATGAGTGATCATCCATTTGGATTTAGAAAACATTTTTCTTACAAGGATGCTCAAATTTTATCAACAGAAACAAGTCGACAAAAAAACTAGTTGCGGGAGCTCTTTTTCTATTTTATCTAAGGCTTTCGACTCAATTGATAAAAAGTTTCTGTTAGAAAAATTAGAATACTTAGGCGTTGAATGAACACTCTTTGAAAATCGGGAAAAAACTGAATTATTTGCTTTTAGGAATAATCCGAAAAAAAAGAATTAATTCAATTTATAAACGATTTTCTTGCAGTCAAATATTTAGGCCACCTCAATGACGACCAATTAGCATAACAAAATCAGGTTAAAAGCATTTTGAAAATACGGCACATAGGATCAAAACTATCTAAAACCATCTACACCTGATTCAGAACCAATGCTCATTAATTGTCTAGTACTCAGCCAAAATTCTATTTCCACGAGAGATCAAATTCCACGAGAGATCAAACTCGCTCACTCCATTTTTTGCAATAGCCAATGAGCAAAAAAAAACAATTTTAAAGAGCGTTTTCAATTGCTTAATAATCACAAGCTAAACGAGCAAGTTTTCGCAATGTAATTTATTCCACTTTCAAAAAAAGTACAAAACACTTTTTCACAATAAAAAAGTACAAAAAAAAATATTTTTATCTGAACCAATTTAAGACGGACCCAAGCCAAGTGTCGTACGGCAAACCATCTGGGAAATAATTTGAGCGCGCCTAAAGCAGGTCTTCGAGCAAGGATAGTAACTATTGTCTTTGTCCGAAAATAAATTCAATTTATACACTGCCTATTAACTTTGAATAAAATTTGTTAAATTATATCAAATTACACGAAAATCTGTGTTCTTTTTTAGGTTTATTAAAAAGCAACTTCGCAATTTCTTTAAAATGTGTCAGAAAAAGGTCTGATTCCAATCACACGATGTCCTACGAGATTCAATCTACTGACCACCCAAAGAATCCCGCCATTGGTACAGTTTTATGATATTTTTGAGTGACCTAACCACAAAATACACTCGATTTACCCCGAAAAAAACTCGATTTTATGTTCAAAAATGTCAAGAAACCGCCACAGTGAACAAAATATGCTTTTTACCATTTTCCTTCCACTTGTTATTTTTCCGAAAAAATCTAACACCGAATTCCGAAAAATAATTAATTCCTAACACAATCGGTCATCTACAACCTTCTAAAATCAATGGTTCACGAACGAAATCAACTTTTCTCGGTGGTAATGGGAAAACTGTAGAAGATCTCAATCTTTTGCTATAGGAAATAGGGCCTTCTTAATGTTCTGGGAGAGCACGGAAAATCATTTTGGCTGCCCAACTAAAATGCCATATGCTCGAAAAATTCCGACAACCAAAACACAACCAACCGAGAAAAACACAGATCTAGAGGTATCTTATTTTGCATTATAAACACCTGGATTCAAGCTCCTCCGCCATGTAGTTGCATAATTTTTGCGCTTAGGTTCTACGAAATTCGAAGATGAAAAGAAAAATGTTCTACAAGTAAATTTATGATTGATTTTATAGACAATAAAAGTGCTTTGATACAATACACATCGACACTTGATTATAGTTTGAACTAAAAACAATATGTCAAATACTAAGTTTTCAGTTAAGATGCAAGACCTCCGCTTCTTTGACAAATAACCAATTATGGCATCAGTCGACTTCAAATTGGATATTGGTTGTTATTATCATTTGCTTAAGTCTCGCTCCATAAGATGCAGGGATCATATCACGTTACAAAAACTTTACGTCAAGGTGAGTGCAGATTTTTTTTACTCCAGGAGATTTCGGATCTCAAAGCTAATCATGCAATGTTAAAAATTACAGTCACGATTGCATTAATTGCAACCACCCAAAATAGCATCCTTTAGAGATTTGGAAACATACGTTGGAATGGACTGAGTCTCTTTTTTATCAACCATTGCTTCTACGTGGTGCAGTTTATGGTTCCCAGTTTGCACTAACAGACTAGATATCGGGTTTGGTTCAGCCGAATTTGCGAATATAATGTCTGTATTGAGGGAATCGCCCACCATCAACGTTCGGCTCAGGTCTATATTTGTATCTTTAAACTCGTATTGCACGTGCTCCCACATATAAGGTTCGGGTTTTCCAGCATAGATCGGTTCTCTGCCTGAGCCAACTGCAATCATTTTGATAATCGAGCCTGTGCCACAGTTGATTATCTCGGGATTCGGCGTCGGTAGTCGGCTGTCGCTGTTCGTCCCAATAAACGTGACGTCATCGTGCACCAAATACGATGCTGCCGCAGTCGCCTTACCATAGTTAAATTCCCAGTCAGCTCCGACTATGACACAACCAACTCTAGGTTCTTTCTTGAAGTACTGCCATTCTGGAATAGTTTTGGGCAAGTCTAACTCAGCTGCAGCTATTGACTTCAGCCCCATTTTGGCCAGTTCTTCGCCTAAGGCTGGTAGCCCGATATAGAATATAGTATCCTTGTTGGGATCTGCTCTTTGTTGCATCACCTTGTACGCATAAAACGCGGCAGAGGATCCGGAACTGACAATGTTCTTCGGATCCACTGGAGTAAATCCGAGCTTCTTGAATTTCTCCGAATATTGCCTTCTGGACTTCGAGGAATTGTTCGTAACATAGAGTACCTGCTTCTGATTGGCCAAGAGGAAATTGACAGCTTCGATTGATCCTGGAATCGGATCATCGCCCTCCCAGAGAACTCCGTCGCAGTCAAACAGAAAGGTGTCAAATGAGTCCAAAAGTTCTTTGCTGTCCTCGGCTGAAGATATAACCTTGTAGGACATTCTGCCAACTACCATTCTTAAACAATATTGACTTCTGTAATCCTGTAAATTGAACTCACAATGTGCAATTAAATATACAAAACGCCTAAATTATATGTTAAGTTTGAGCATTGAAAGCAAAAAGTTATGAACCACAAACACGAAACAGCTTATCTTAACAGATTATGTACAATGACGTACTCAATTCGCAATGAATCAGAAAGGTTCAAAAGCCGATATTGTTGACGCAACGAATATTTAAAAATTTGTTCAGCTCGAATCAATAAGCAATTTAAAACTATTTTGAAAAATAACAACTGGTACGGACATTCAAGTAAAATAGACTACATACCATCGAAAAATTGTTGCTTTACACATGAGCATCATTCAAATTGCTAATCACGCTCAAAACTCATCGAGACAGTTCATGTAAGAACTACTTCAACGGTGAAGCTATTTTTTTGAAGTTTATGCTCTTTTGCAAATAAAAACACATTTTATGCAATCGAAGAGTTAAATGAAAACTCATGCAGTCTTCCCTGTTTACGTTACTGGCTTGCTAAATCTCGTTCCGCCTTAATATGAAGGCCAGAGAAATTTTTTGTCAAAAACTTCATTCTGCTGATATGCTTGTCTGTCTGTTGTGCTTTTAGCAATAAAAAATAACCGCAATGTCAGACGAGTGATTATCTGAACTCTTCATCTAAAACATTTATCATTAGACTAAACAAACCAGACGCGTAACTACAACATCAGTGTCCTGAAAATAACAAGATATTCAGACCAGTGCTACTTAGAATGCAACACATGCATATAGAGCTAAATCGCATAAACATTAAAATACCAAACTTCAAAATAAATGTTAACAATATCTAGCAGCATTGAGTAGCAAAGAATAGTTTCTAACATAGAGTACCTTCTTCTGATTGACAGCTTCGATTGATCATGAAATCGGTCATCGCCCTCCCAGGGAACTCTGTCGGAGTCAGAAAGAAATGTCTCAAAGGAGTCCAAAAAATCCTTACGGTCATCAGTTGAAGATAATTTGCAACACATTCTGTCAACTAACAATCTTGAACAACGTGAGCTAATCTATATTTCTATATTGATTCTCAAATATACAAAATGCCTAATCTGAATGATGAATTTAAGTATAGAAAGCATACACCACTAAACCACAAACACGCAAAATATTATCTGGACAGACTATAAAAAAGAAGTTTCGAAGTACTTACTTACTTTACTTTAAATTAAAAAGTAGGGTTCAACCGTGACATTGAGCTGAATACCCGGATAGCCAAAAAAATCGTTCTCGGTTAGCCGAAAAATAAATTCGTTCCCGGATAGCCGAAAAACAAATTTTTTCCCGGATAGCCGAAAACTTTTTTATTTCGATAGCCACAAAATTCGATTCGATCCACACCAAAAATTAAGCGCTGAAAATATTATTTTTTTAATCATCTATAATAAAAAGGCTTTTTCCCAATATTGCCCCTGCTCCCGCCCATCAATTTATTTGTAGATCTTCGGAATAGAAAAATGATATGATGGGGAAATGATTGCTTTAAAAAACTAAAAATTCCATCGAGCTTTTTTTCGATCGCCTCAAATCGAGCTATAACAACACACGCAGTAAAGATCTTGAGAAAACTTTGCGACGGATACAAATATTTGAAATTTTGAGAAAACTCGAGGTTTTGAACTCTTTTTTGACGCCTGCTCCCTACGTCCATCATCAAGACACTTATGTAAAATTGCTCTTATTTGTTTATTTACTGGACAGACGAAAAATTCTTTGTTCCCTTATAATGAGAAATATTTTTGTGGATAGCATAGCCAAAAAAATTGTTCCCGGTCAGCCGAAAAAACAGTATTTCGTTCACGGATAGTCGAAACAAATATATTTTGTTCCCGGACAGTCGAAAACCAATTTTGTTCCCGGATAGCCGAAAAAATATATATTGCGTTATTAGCGTAGTCGCACTTTTATAGGTTTCTAATTCCATAAAAACAAAGCTATTACGCATATAAAATGTTGGAGTCAATTGGACTTTTGTTTAGCTAAGCTCCAAAAAAAAACAAGATACTTTTATTGTTCGAACAAAAAGGGTCCCAACTTTGTGACGAATTTGCTTCTTAGTCAAATTTTGCTTGGTTGCTAAATAATTTAATGAGAAACTTTTGATTTTTAGGCATTATTTTGATAAAGTGGAATCCCTCTTAGGCGAAGGACCGAATGGGCGAAAAAAATCAGCCAATCAGATTTCAGTAATCCAAAATTTGGAAAGAAAGCGAGAAAATCTCACAGAAAGTTAACAATTCCAGGGAGTGGATACTAATATTGGCCGAATATAAAAAATGGCAAAAATATGAAAAAAAAAATTCAAATAGTCACTGACCGCTGGCGAATTTCAACAAATTTTGTATTTCAAGCGTTTTGTTATAAAAGAAGCAGAGAATTTCTTCATTTCATTGCTTTTAGTTAAACAGCAATAGATTCATTTTGAAATATGAATTTCGATTTTTTTTGTTTTCGGTCCTTCGCCCATGAGTTCTTCGACCAAGAGACTAGCCCCTTTTGACAATTCACTGACATAAATTTGTTCACGTATTGATCATCAAAAATTTGTTTACGTTATCAGAATCTATGGACTTGTTCATCTCGGATCATTAATAGGCAATTAGGCTTTACGTAAAACTTTTAACTAGTTTTATGTACAACTGGTAGAGACATTCAAGCAGCATGACAGACATGCTAACGACAAATTGTTGCTTTACACGTGATACTCATGCAAATTGTTAATCACGCTCAAAATTCATCGATACAGTTCATGAAAGAACTACTTCAACGATGCAGCTATTCTTTACGTTTATGCTTTTTTTTGCAAATATAAACTCATTTTGTGCAAACGAAGAGAAAGTAAATGAAAACTCATACAGTCTTCCCTGCCTACGTTACTGGCTTGCTAAATCTCTTTTCACACCTTTATATAGAAGGGCAGGGAGAATTTCTGTCGAGAGCTTCATTCTGCGGTTATGCTTGTCTGTCTGTTGTGCTTTTAGCAAAAAAAATAGCAATGTCAGACGAGTGATTATATGAACTCTTCATCTAAAACATTTATCATTAGACTAAACAAAACTGGCGCATAATTACATCAGAGACCTGAAGATAGCAAGACATTCAGACCAGTTCTAATCAGAATGCAACACATGCATTTAGAGCTAAATCGCATTAACATCGCGATTTGTGTGTGATGCCAAGATTTCAATTGTGAATATTCCGTAAAATGAGGTGATATTACAGATGCCTTTTAAGTAGTGGTCAAGTATCTGTCTTCTAATTCTTACTCCGTGAAATTCCGGTTTACACGGGCTACTTCCTCTTTCGAATAAATTTGCAATTAAGTTAAGACAAAATTGTACCTGTCCTCTAGTTGGATCATTAGTTGGATCATTTTGTGGATGGATGACAAAGGGAAGTATAGAGTCATCGTCGAAATTTTCGTCATATTGAATTATTTTTTTTGTATTGTAGTACTGTTAATGTCTAACTTTCAATATGTCTTACTGGTTGATTCCAATTATATAGTCGTACTGGTTTACGAATATATGATTTTTTTTATTCTACGTTTGCCTTTTATCGATGATGGTGTTGCGGATTCTGAGTCTGAAAAAGATTTTTGTTCGTTTACTGGGTTATTTTTATCTATTGAGTCTTTTAGGTCCTGAATTTCTTGTATTCTAGTTGTATCTGATTCTGAAACTGCGTTACGTGTTTTTGAAAATCTTCGTTTTATAATTTGTCTTTGTTTTGCTATTATTTCTTTTTTTTTTCGTGTTTGTCTTTTCGATCTAATATATCCTATTGTTTGTCTATGTGGTGTAAATACAAGATCGTATCTTTCGTTTTGAATTCAACAATTGTGAAGCACTATTGTTTGTTTACTACCTAAATTATCTCTTGACATAATGTTTAGAATGAGAGATGCGAAAGCCAGGGGTTAGAATTTTTATTTCTTCAACTGTTATTTCTTACGTTTTGTGGGTTATCTTAATCTTGGGGCATAGATTGTCGAGGTTAACGAGTTGGAGAGAGAGTATATCAACTCGTCAGAATGATGTTTACTTTCTCGCGACTAAGATTTAATTTAAGAAAACTTACTTATTCTTACTTAGGGATTTGATTTGTGATCAAGGGTTGGAGAATCAATCCACAAAGTTCAGGTACAATAAGAACACAAGTAGATCGTTAGATACTAATTTAAACCTTACTAATATTATGTTGGTTTTAGACTGGGTCAGCTAAGAGGAAGGGCTCAAGTGAAGGATGAGTAACCGAAGTTCTTTACTGTTAATCCTAATTATAATGGTTAGTTTTCTAAAAATTTCTATAAGTCCTGGGTGTTCGATAAGGGTTGGAGAGTGAATAGACGTTTGAGGTCGTTAGACACTTTTTATTATGAGGTGGTGCAAACAAAATTGTTCTGATTGATCCAAGGGAAGCCTTATTATCAAATAATTCAAATGAATAATCGTTAAATTAAGGTTAAATATGAAGATCCAAGGGAAGCCTTGATGATCTGTATTTTTAAAATAAATTTAGATTATCGAAAAGCAAAGATATGCCTCGATAATTACTTAGATATAAACTTTAAGTTGAAAAAAATTATAGGTTTAAAAATTTGTTCAAGGGTTAGGATTTTAAAAGATATTAGTTTTCGAATAAATTTAGATGTTTCAGGTGAAAAAGCGCGGATGAAGAAAAAACGAGTTCTTGAAAAGCAAGAAACTCTTTATAAATTTAATAAAACTAATACAAAATAATTTTCTAACTAAATTTTGTATTTTTAATCAATAAAAACTAATTCTACAAAAACTTTCAAACCTAAATTACTGCAGATTTTGGAAGAAACGATTTGTGTTCTTTTTATCAGTCGTTATTATTGTTATATAATATGGCTATAAAGCATCAAGAAATTTATTGCTTGGAAATTAGGTTTATTTTTCCCAGTAAATTTACTTTCATGTCAGAATGAAAATCAACTGCACAAAGGAATCTGAAGACATATACTCTTTCCGATTTGCGTCTTGTCAGGATGTAGTAGCTTTGTCTATTGGTCGGTTTTTGAACTGGTGTTTGTTGTATGGTTTGAAATATTGGAGTAGATTTATTGAGACGTGGAGACATATCTATTAAATTGTCTTTTCCATCTATCACTTTGCAATTTTGGTCTTTTTTTCTAATTCTAATTTGCTAAATCTAGGTTAGTTATGTCTTGTTCGAGACTTTTAGTCGCACCAGATGAGTTGAAGTCAACGGGAAAAAGTCTAGTTCAGATCATATATACTTGCTCTTTGTTTTATATTATGTAGAATTTAGTGGTCTGAATTAGCTGTGCAATAAGAAATGTTAGACCGGAGATTTTTCTTTAAATTTGCAAAATATTACAAGATGGGATCAAAATTAAATAAGCTATAATCATTTTCACGGGAAGAATGGGGTAGCAAACCGACTCAACCCATTTCTGTTTGCCAGAAGTTTTTTACCGAAGGAGGATGTTTCATATTTACTACATCCTTTTCGGCAAAACAAAAAATCGCTAGATATTATCAGAACATAGCCAACTGACAGTTGGAAAAGAATATTGAACGCACGGAAACTGATAAAAAACTGACTTGTTTTTTCAAGAACCTTCAACTTCTAGATTTCGATGAAAAAACAGGTGGCCTTAAAGCTCTTTGATTTTGTAGAACATTTTATGATGAACGCTTTTTAGTTAAAACTAACCCAATTTGAGAAAACTGGATCAATACGTAAAACTTTTATTTCGCTGGGAAATCTGAGAATTAATTTCCAATTAATTATCGAAATTAGTCATCGACCACGATTTTATTGACCTTTACAATTTTTGCTGTTCGATAGTGGAGTTTGCCTTCCCTTTAAAAAAGGAAAAGCACTGAACTTAAAAAGAAATCACAAGTCAAGCCGCGAAAAATCAAAATTGAGCGTGAAGAAACTTTTTTTCTGAAAAAAAAAATCAGCAAGACCTATATAAGAGTATTCACTGCGTTACTTAGTCTTAATTAAGATTTCGGCAGAACAGATTAGTAGAACAGCCCAGGTTGAGTGTATAAGACGCTCGGCCTTCAATACAACGGTAATGGGTTCGAAGCCCGCTTCGGTCACGTTTGTAGGGGGTCATCCGCCTCCTCAAGGGGCCAGCTAAGCGAAATCAATGACATCTCTCTCGCCAAGAAATGTCAATAGTTAGAACGTTATATTTAGGGGCTAACAAAATAGGTAGAAAAAGGCTTTTTAAAAGGGCTTCAGGTTTTTTTAGGTAAAACTCCAGTGCGCGCCAGTGACTCCATTCATACAAGAATTTTGATTTGTGACAGAAGTCAAAAAAATTTCATTTTGAAAAAATGCAGATGCAAATAAGCTTCTAATCTAAGCTAAACCAAATAGCATTGCAAATAATCTAAGCTACAGAAATTGTCAAATCAATGTTATAGAAAACCTGAACTGAACTTTTGGTAAGTTTTCGTTGAGAAGCTTTAATAAACAATTCTGAATAGAGCAAAAAACAACGGTCATTGAAAAAGTCGAATTGATATAGCTATAGTGATTCTCATAAAAGGTCTACTTTTATACATGACATACATTTTTACAAATTTTATACATTCAGCAATAACTTATAATCTTTAATCCCAGGCACCAAGAGTTTTTATTCCGCTCATAGGACGGTGGCTGGGTGAACTCGGATAATCTGTTATTCCCGCGATGCTCTTCGACTTAGAACAGTTCAACGCATACTTCACAAAATCTCGATGCTCCTGGTCAAGAGTCTCTCGAGCCAAAAATTTCGAACCCTTAACTTGCTCTAAACGACTCAAAAGTTTGCTATTCTCCTCGTCAATGTGCTCAAACTGTTTTGTTCGGTTAATTCCTGCACTATGGCATCGTTTCTGAGGAGGTTTATTTTGTGCCCCTGGATATAGCGGTTTGCGATGGGGTTTCTTAAGCTTGCCCAACAATCGCTCATTCTCGCGATCGATCTCTCTGGCCCTAAACGCGGATACACTCAAGTTCTTTTTCGGCTTACTTCTCGGTCGCATATTTCTGCTAACTGAGCTGAAACAGTTGCTTTCAGTGTCATCGTTGTCCAGTGCCAAGACATGTTCGAGAATCTTCGAAATATCAGTTGCGTCATTATTAGGATTCAGAAGTCTAGTCGATGACGGGATGCTGCTTCGGTTCGTGTTTGAGATGCTAGATTTTGGTCTCGGATTAGTGGCAACAACATTTTTAGTTTTCTTCGTTGGTCTCAAGTTCTTTGGAAATAAAGGTGGACAATTCTGCTGTTTTGCGTACGAAGAGGAATCTTCAGTAACTGTTTCATCATCTGAAGCGAGAGGCGAAACGTCAGTCAACTTTCCCTCATCTTCGCTTCTCGCGGACCGAAGTCTGATTCCGGAAATACGCAGTGATGAATCTAAGTTATCTTCGTCCTCTGCAAACTCAGAACTTCCAGAGGATCTTAGAAAACTTTCGTCATCGCCGCTTCCATCGTCTTCATCAGTCAGAAAATCGTCTTCATAATTGGCGCTTTCTCTAAATTCTGCAGCCTCTACTGGTCGGGAAGATTTAGTAAAGGTTTCGTTGAGTTGTTCAGTTTCAGGCGAATCAAGGTTGTTTTCGTTCTCGAAAAACTTAAGATCAATGCTCTTGAAGAGCTCCTTATCAGTGTACTTCTCGTTTGAATGAAAGCTATGATTAGATGCTGTGCTACTCATTTTCGACCTGAAATATTGTCTCAGTATGTGGTACACTTCTAAACGTCTGAAGATATACCCATGCTGCTTCTACCAAAATTGAACAAATTTTGCCAGGGCAAATACTGTAAATAAAGTAACAATCTGATTATTAAATTTGAACTCTGGATAACCAAAAAGAAAGCAGTAAGAAGAACAACATTCTCGAATGTTCTCATCTTCTGAAAACTTATGTATCACTTCCAGCTTATCCCCCACCAATAACTCAATGCCGTCAGAGTCTTTACATGGAATCTTTTCTGAGTCACCGTATCCCAGATCTGATTTTCTACACCAGTCAACCGAACAGGGCTAAATATAGCCCCAAAATTCATTGGATCTTTAAGGACAATGCTCACAATTTGGCCGAAATCTATTGTCATATGTTCAACTTGTGCTTGGAACAAGGTATTTTCCCGGAGTTTTGGAAGCTTGCAAAAATATCTCCCTTGCCTGTAACTGTGACATTCGACCAGAATGTGAAAAATGCAATCTCTGCAGAATTCGGAATTTTAGCAGCAAGCCTTCCGGATTGGTGGTTTTTAAGAATTAAGGGTGTTTTTGGAACGTTTAGCCAAACGGTGAGGGCTGGAATATTCTGGTATTTTAAATTTTCAAAAATTCGAATGATGACGTCACATTTCTGAGAAATGCTGAAACGGCCATTTTAACAAAAAGCGAGTGAAAAACAGAACAACTTTTATCTGCGATTGCGAACAGTACGAAAATCGAGATTGGAAAACGACAACGAACTACAGAATAGCAGAGAACGTTCCGAGTTGCAACTATTGTGCTGCTACAATAGTTGCAAGGCCGTTGCGAACAACGGTGAAGGGTAAGAAGCCAGCCTTCCGGATTAGCAAGAAATCGAGAACAAGGAGCTTGATTCAGCGGATTCAAGAATCCGGAAGGGTCTCGGGACGGAAACTTTTATTGACTCTGTGCCAGTCGGTCATATTTGGAAGTTTGACCTTGAGAGGAGCAAAAAAAAACACTTGATTTTGGAGTGAAATTTAATTTTTCAAAATTTCGAATGGAACCTGTCATGCACGATTTTCTCGCGAGAACTGAAAATCAGAAAAAGAAGTGAGAACAATTTCAGAACAATTGAGTCGCACACGCGGGAAAGTTGTAAGAAAAAGCAGTAGGAAATTGCTATTCGCAATTTCCATCACTATAATAATCGAGAGTAGAGCTGTCCCATCTGTGACAGAGACGAGAGCATTCCCTCGAATTGGATTATAGCGACTGGAGTATTATTCGGAACTGGACTAGAGTGAACCTTCGGTGGAAAGGTGGACAGCTTGAGTGTCCTAATGGTTCACAAGAAAACTATTGTCTAGAGTATAAACTCGTTCTCATTGTTAAAACTATAAAACATTAGACTCATTTAGTTACGTTATTTAATTCTTGAGTTAACTACCGACTGGATTATTTCCCACTTCTTGAGCGTGCTACTATGTGAGTACAAATTTAAATTCCTAGAGTGTGTTTTATGATTGTTATGTTGAGGTAAGGCGAGTTTTAGGTTGATCCATCTGAAATGGATCAAAGTTCCACTGTCTAATAAAAAAGCAACTTAACGGATTGTTCCAACCCGGTTTTTAACGGCGTTCATGTATTTTGGGTATCTAGAGACCTAAGTATGGGGACGTTTCTAATTCTAGAGTGGGGGGATATTTTAGTAGTAGCCTTTAAGCTGTAACGGGTCGTAGTCTCATGTCACAAACGAACCGAACTGGCTCCGACCGTTCTTGAGGTAGAAAAACACAAGAGATAGTGTCCCTGACCCTTGAGCCAGTGGTTATAGGGCCTATTTTTCTTAAGCCTCATGTGTGACTGCAGTAGACGAATGTTACATAGTGTTTTTATGGCGCTCCTGGGTGTTTACGACATCAAGACTACGGAGTCGAACCCACTTGAGACAGCTTCGGGCTGAATGCCCATTCTAGAGTACCGGCGGTACGGTTCGACAGGAACGTGCAAACCTTCCGGTTGTACCGTGATAGCTTTTTAAGAAAACTCAAGAAAACTTCCTGGTACGCTCTCCGAACCGAGTAAAGGGGGGCAAATAGGGGGACAAAAACACGAGCAAAAAGACAAAAAGCAAAACAAAAAAAAAACCAAAAAAGAATAGAAAAAGGAACAAAAACCATAAAACGAAAAAAGACAGTGACTTTGACACCAGATCAGTTGGATCAAACCTTTATATTAATTAAATAGTATACCCATACTGTTTTATAAGTTCGATCGTTTCGATCAACCTAGCAATTTAACCCAGTAACCGTAATAAAGTGCCCGAGTGTGGGGCGTTGTCAAGGGTTTTCAGATAGTTTGGAACTTAGCTGGACAACAAGGAAACTTGACTGGAAGAGGTGACCAGCCGAGTGGGAGGGTTGTTCAGGAGTACCTGAGCTGAACCAATAGGAGACTCGACTGGAAGAGGTGACCGGCCGAGTGGGAAACTGGTTCAGGAACACTTGAGCTGAACCAATAGGAGACTGGACTGGAACAGGTGACCAGTCGAGTGGGAAAGCAGCCAAGAAGGATTTGACAGTTCTCGAGTTCTCAAGTTGGGCAGAACGGGTATCGTTAGAATCCACATTACATTATAGGAGATAAGTGTAAAATTGGATAAGCGAAATTCCCCAGTTTTGAGGAACGTTTTTACTTGAGCAGGCCTGGAAACAGGTCTACGGTTTTCTCTTGAGAGGTTTAGCACCCGGCGCTTAAAGTAATTTTTAGGCTTAAGAAGGGGGCTAGAAAGGGGGGAGGTTAGAAGGGGGACTGGTTAGGCTAGAGATGAGCGGTTGCAAATTGTAAAAAGGGGAGAAACTAGAGTAACTAATTAATCGACATCGTTGACTTAGTTACATTAGCCATAACACGCGTTGGTGATAATAGGTGAATATCCAAAATTCAACTCGAGTTAAGACTGGTACGCTGGTTGGTTTGGTAGGGGGGACCGGATATAGACAGCTTTTGTGATACCCCATAAGATCACTAGTGGGGGGAGGAAAACGCGTGGCAATTAGGTACCAGACATTTTTTTTAGACGAAAGGTAGACATTGGTCACCTTTGAATTTCAGGTGGGCTCATTTTTCTGTTTTTATTATTTTTCTCACTTAGATTTTTGTTGTGTTTGGTTTTATACGAACAGGTGATCACAAGATACCTGCGCACCTACATTGAAATAGAAACAACCAAAAAGAAGAGGGGGGTCAGCATTTGGCTTTTAAGAGAGGGTTTTTGGGAAAATTTTACTAGAGCTTGAGTGGTGGTACAAGGTACGGTGATTCAAGAAGACCCTACAACGAGGAAGACACTCCGTGACGAGTCTTGGGACAGTACCGAAGAAGTCTTGGGACAGAGCAGTCTTGGGACAGTGGTCTTGGGAAGGGGTCTTGGGACAGTGGTCTTGGGACAGGGTCTTGGGACAGTGGTCTTGGGACAGGGTCTTGGGACAGTGGTCTTGGGACAGTGGTCTTGGGACAGGGTCTTGGGACAGGGTCTTGGGACAGGGTCTTGGGACAGTGGTCTTGGGACAGGGTCTTGGGACAGGGGTCTTGGGACAGTGGTCTTGGGACAGGGTCTTGGGACAGTGGTCTTGGGACAGGGTCTTGGGACAGTGGTCTTGGGACAGTGGTCTTGGGACAAGGGTCTTGGGACACTAGTCTTGGGACACTAGCCTTGGGACACTGGTCTTGGGACACTGGTCTTGGGACAGTAGTCTTGGGACACTAGCCTTGGGACAGTAGTCTTGGGACACCAGCCTTGGGACACTGGTCTTGGGACACTACCCTTGGGACACTAGTCTTGGGACAGTAGTCTTGGGACACTAGCCTTGGGACACTAGTCTTGGGACAGTAGTCTTGGGACACTAGCCTTGGGACACTGGTCTTGGGACACTACCCTTGGGACACTAGTCTTGGGACAGTAGTCTTGGGACAGTAGTCTTGGGACACTAGCCTTGGGACACTAGTCTTGGGACAGTAGTCTTGGGACACTAGTCTTGGGACAGTAGTCTTGGGACACTAGTCTTGGGACAGTAGTCTTGGTACAAGGGTCTTAGGACACTAGCGGAGAGTACTGTGATAGTGACGAATAGTCTTGGGACGGTATAAAAATTGAAGTAAAATTACAGCAAGTGTGTCTTAAGACAAAATAAGACAAATCGAAATAGGTACGGTTGAGACCACATTAAGGGAAATTTTTCAAAGGTTTTATAAAGAGAGCTACAACAAGGTTTTTAACACGTTGTACAAAATTTGTTACCTCAAAATTTTTTTTTTGTTTTATTATTTTTTTTATTCTTAGAATAGAATCGTGTATATAACAAAATTGTAAATAAAAGCAGTTGTAAATAGGAATAATGAGGCGGAGTAGGGTACCGGTGCTCGAAAAAAGGTCAAGTGGATCAAACACGAAATATAATTCATCGCTGCGCGGAACGACATCAACAGGCCCAAAGATAACAAAGAAGAACTTTTCAGTTAACATGGTCAGTACGAGGAGTGGCACCGAGAGCAAGACACGAGAAGATGTGGGGGAAAAACAGGTGGAGCCCACAATCGAAATCGACCTAGAGACACCAGACCAGAGCGTAGATGAAGTGGAGAAGAGGACAACGGAATCCACACCGATGCCCCACGTGGAAGACCAAAGTCCAAAAACCGTGGAGTTTTCACGAATAGACGCATTGGAAGACACAACAGGCAATACCCGAGAGACTGTGAAAAACGACTCTCAAGTGAAAAAGACATCCTTCACAGACAAGTTTGCAATGATGGTCGGACTCAAATCGAAAGAAAACGTGACTGAAGAACCAAAAACAGAAAGAGCACGAACATTTGGTACAGTGAGCACGAAAGCGACAGAAGCCGGCCAGAATGAGGAACAAGCTAAAGCAGAGGCTACGGCCGAAGAGAAACCGACGGCTGACCATGAAGAGACTACCATTGAGCTGGGCGACTTGTTGGCGAAATTAAATCAAATCGACAAAAGACTTAAGAACAGTGAAGAAGACAGAGAGGTGATAAAAAAGGAGATAAGATACAACAAGCACGAGTATCTAGACAGTTATTTTAACCTAGCTAAGGCAACAGAGGAGAGACTCAAGGAAATGTCAGATAAGGTAGAAGCCACCAATGAAGAACGAGAAAAGAACATCAAAACAGACATGCAACAGTTGAAGAACCGATATGATGATGTCAACAGCCAATTAGGGAGCCTGGAAAGGAGAATAGACACAATGAGCAAGAGTCAAGCCGAGAGTTCGTGTGCAATACAGGCGAAGTTGGATGCAATCTTGAGAGGTTCTACTCCACAAGAAAGACCGGCAGCGGATCGTACGCAAGGCACCAGAGTTGACTTTGTAGAACCACAAAGGAACAAACGGCAATCGACACCGTTGCCCTTAACCAGGGATGCGATAAGCATAGCACCAACAGCTGCGAAAACAATAATGAAGAATGGAACGTCGAATACAACGACTGGTCCGGGAGATGCAACAGCTAACAGCAACACAGGACCGGATGCTATGACATGGGCCAGCACTTGGGAGATGATGAACAGGACTCTAGAGGCCTTCGCCACGAGGAACACTGACTCGAGCGACAGGAGAGAGGGAAAAACAAGAAAGACATTCAAGAAGCCAAAAGAATTCAAAGACGACTCCGATGGATGCATTGACACTTGGGTGGAAGTGATGAGATTACATCTAGAACAAGATAACTTGAGTGACGAAAGACAAGCATGTACAGCCATACTGAGCAACTTGGAAGGAACGGCATTAAAATGCGTGGTCGCAAAGAAGGAGGAAGAACGCGACACCGCGGACAAGATCTTCGAGATATTGCTGAATCGATTCGGGTCAGGCATGAAGGGTCACCAAGCGATGATGCGATTTGAAAAGAGAAGGCAGAGGGACGACGAGTCAATAGATCGGTTCCTAGATGACCTCGAGAGCTTGAGAAGGAGGAGTGACCCAGAGGAGTCGACAAATAGACAGAACTTTAGCATTGCCTCGAAGTTCATCGATGGGGTGAAAAGTGATGACTTAAGGACAATGTTAGCAACATACTACACATTGTCGAAGGACAGCGCACCCACCCCAGAAGAAATGAGACAGAAATCAAGAGAATACATGCTGATGAAACCTAAGAAGTACTCATATTCTGAAAACAGGAACACGCAAGGGGGAAGCCAACCCCAGAGGTCATCATGGTACAAACCTAGAGATGATATGGACAAGCGCAGATCATGCGCGAACTGCGGGTCAGCGGATCATCATGTGGCTGACTGCACAACGTACAAACAAGGCATGAAGAGCCTAGGTTATGCACCGGATGAAGATGATATGAGCCAGATGGAGGAACACGAGTACTATAATGGCTTAATCATCAAGATAGGCGCCAGATGCTTCTTCTGTAACCAGGAGGGGCACTTCAGAATGGATTGTCCCTTGTTCTGGGAAGCGGTCAAGGACCAGAATCACCCCAAACATAAGTTGGCATTAGCGGCGGTGGAGAATCAGCGGAACAGGCAAAACGAGTTTGAATCTAGGAACTTAGGAGCACCAAACACCGAATTGCCGACGAAGACAGTGAAAGCTGTAACACATGTTAGCGGTGCGTTAGAGTCCGCGGCCGGGAGCTCTCTAGAGATAAATTATGAGAAAGCGGCGACGGAAGCAATTGCCAAAGTGAAACAAGATCTGGCTGCGAAAGAAATAGAGCAACGACTAAAGTTGGAGATCGAAAGACAGAATTTTAACGAAGCATTAACCGGATCGAACTCAGTACCAGAGGCTAGAACGGGCTCAACAAAGAACGGGAATTGTAACACCGTGAAAATGGTGACAGGTAAACCTTTTGGAATATCGAAAATCGGAGCAAGAATAATGTCGATAATCACAGTGGGCGGCCACGAAGTAACCAGAAACTTGAGCGAGCCAAGCGACCAGACGATAATGCACATTGACGTGTATGCAGACTACTTGAGTGGAATAAGTCCACAAACGACTTCTAGAGCGCTCAGAGCACTAGTCACGAGAGGGGGCAGCAAGTCGGTACGTGTTGATAATAGGTACACTGAAGCTTATGGTCCACACGAGGTGATGCTAAATATAGATGGAATCAACATCTATACCAAGACGATGATAACATGCGGCGAAGACCTAATTGGACAAATCTATGTAGGGAAAGAAGAGTTGAAAGTAAGATCGATCGGACACTGTGCCATGCTTGAAGAAGATGCAATGCACATCGGGACGGAAGCAGACGTGACAGGGCACGTGCTAGACATAAATGGCAAAAAGACTCAGTTGCGTGGATTACTTGACACGGGAGCAGTCTTGAGCGTCATACCAATCGAAACATGGGAAAAGATGGGCTTTGACAAAGGTGACTTGATAGACTCGAGAATACGGCTGTCAGCTGCAAACAAAGGGGCACTACGGGTGCTGGGCAGGACGCCGATAATAGCCCTCAATTTGGGGGAACGTAACCTGTGGATGAGCTTTATCGTGGTAGAAAACCTAGATGAATCTGACCAATTCATTTTGGGCAGAGACTTCATCAGGAATTTCGACGTAACGATTGATCTAAATAACGCAATGTTCAGGATACGGAACCCGGATAGGAGGTACGCAATCAAACCGGTAAATTTAATAATGGCAAATGAGAACAAAGCACCGGTATTCTTGAGTAGGAGAGTGAGGTTAAAAGCTAATGAAGCGGCAATCGTAAGCTTGAGGATGAAAAATTATAATGAACTAAGTGACAACAAGCAAGTGTGTATAGTTCCAAATCCTAATAGTCAAAGCGCTGCTGTTTTAGGAAGATCATTTTCGATAACGAAGAGCGGCCTCTGCGTCAGTGTCTTGTTGAATACCCTTGATATACCGATCACGATACAGAGAGGGAGGAAGCTGGGATATGCTTTACCGGTTAAAACTCGATATGAAACAATTGAAAACTCAAAACAAAATGAAGTTGTTGATTGTCCCAACCACAGGGACAAAATTTGTATCTTGAGACGATTGCAGAGAATAAAAGATTCTTCAGGTCTTATCAAATCACTTAAGTCAGAAACGGACGATGGGCTTTCGAGCTGTTCGAACTTTCCAGAGCGACCCACACCAGAGGAAATGCAAACTGATAAACCGGTTCTGCCGGAGATTGAACATTTAAGGGGCAAACTGAAAGATGAACAGCTCGAAGCTATCAAGGACGTACTAGAGCGGAACGAGGAGGTTTTTTCAAGGCATAAGGCGGATATCGGGTGTTGTAATTTTGTTGAACATGAAATAGAACTTGAGGAAAACGCGGTACCACACAGGGAGGGGGCGAGGCGCATGACCCCACACAAATCGGACGTGTGTAGAAAAGAAATCGAAACGTTACTAGAGTATGACATGATAGAACCATCCAAGTCACCGTGGGCGTGTGGAGTAGTGATGGCCAAAAAGAAAGGCGACCAGTTAAGGTTTTGTTGTGACTTTCGATACCTGAACTCCGTCACGGTGAAGGATGCCTATCCCATACCTAGAATTGATGAGAGCCTCTCGAAGTTAGGTGATGCGAAATTTTTTACGACTCATGATTTAGGCTCGGCCTTTTGGCAGGTACCATTAAGGAAGCAAGACAGGGACAAGACAGGGTTCGCCTGCGAGTTGGGTCTGTTTCAATGGAAACGGATGCCGTTTGGACTCTGCAATGCAACAGCCACGTTTCAGCGGCTGATGGCACACGCGTTGATAGGCGTGACGAAGAAGTACGGCAACCTGGTAATGTGCTACGTGGACGACGTGGTAATAGCAACGCCAACACTAGAAGACCACATCGAGAGGCTTGACGAGGTGTTCGCGTGCATGAAAAGATCGGGGCTGAAGTGTAAACCATCAAAGTGCGAGATACTCAAGGACTCGATTAAATACTTGGGCAGGATGGTAGATAAACACGGTATCAGACCTGATCCAGACGCCGTGGAAGCAGTCCTAACCTGGAAATCACCGAAGACGGAGCACCAGCTGATGAGCTTCCTGGGTTTCGCCAACTATTATAGAGAATTCATCAAGGGCTATGCGGACAAGGTATACCCGATGCAACAATTAATGAGACATAAGGGCAAGAAGTTCACGTGGAACAACGCGGCAGAAGAGTCATTCCAGAGAATAAAGAAAGAGCTGTGTGATGCACCAGTACTGGGTATGCCGACTGAGAAGGGGATGTACGTGCTAGACACGGATGCGTCAGTAGTCGCTATTTCTGGGATTCTCCATCAAGAACAAGAATGGAATGGGAAGACAGTCTTGAGACCAATAGCATACGGGAGCAAGGTCCTAAGTGACACAGAAATGAAGTACGGAGCACCGAAAGCAGAGATGTTCGCGGTGGTCACCTTTGTCGAAAAATACAGAGCATACTTAGGCAGTGAGCCCTTCAAGCTGCGAGTCGACAACCGAGCACTAAGCTGGCTGAAAACGTACTCAATGGACCAGAGCTATATTGGGAGGTGGATAGTTCGCTTGGATGGATACAACATGATAATTGAGCACAGAACACGAGATAAACATCAAAATGCTGACAGCTTGAGTAAGAAGACGGAGTTCTACGAGAGGCAAGAACAAAGAGAGGCGGACAGACCTGAGATCAAAGACGGCTTCTCCTTTATGGACAAAGAAACGTACGACAGTCTTCCACTCACGAGATGGCTGGACAAATCAGGCAAACCGATTGAAGATCATCCCGAATTGCCGAAAGAGCCTCTTGAAAAGACCATCTTGAAGAAAAGCGGAGGGATTCCGATAGGAATAATGCTCAAGTCCAAGATCGTGAGGGAAACACTCAAGGCAAAAGGTTATGATCTCATCCAGGTAGAGGAGGGAACGGTCCGAATAGATGAAGACTTAATGAGGTTGCTTGAGAAACTATCAGATGACAAGCCCGTGATCCAAGGGAAAGGTCAGGAGGCACCGGAACTAACCATACTTCGGAGAGAAGAAACAGTGAACAATACTGACGTCTCAAAAGGAAGCATCACTGATAGCAAGGAAGTTGTGCGATCACTAGTTGAAAAAATCCCCGAAAAAATTCTGGAGCAGACAAAAGTCAGGGATAAGAAAGTAACATTCAGAGAAGAAGTTGAACACCTGGGACTAGATCAAGAGTCCGGGGAGTGGTCCAGATTCATGGAAGAAGACGAAACCGGAGAAGGGAAATTGTCCGGGGAGCGTGAAGAATGGGATGAAGACTCGGATGAGAGCAGCGAAGACCAAGACAGTCTATGCATGATACTGGCGGAAGAGAAGATAAGACAGCACGACAGGGAATTACAGACGGATCCATCTTCAGGGACGTACAATCTGGAAATACAAGAGGTACGAGGTGGTGAAGAGCTCGAGAAAATAGCAGTTTCAAGAAAACCACTAAGGGAACTATCGTGCAACTCAAACGTCAGAACGAATCTGGTACCAGAAGACGACATGAAAATCGTGAAAAGGATGATATGTGTGAAACTGAGCGATGACATCCACAACCCTGGTGAGATGAATGGACAGATCATGGCGCTAAAGGAGCACGTTAAGGCGAGATACAGGCTGTCTGACCTAATAAGGGCCCAGAAGAATGACAAAATGACAAGTAACCTCTCCAAATGGATCCATTCGGAAGTCAAGGAGAAGGGGGAACTTGAGGAAGACAGCTACAAGATCTTGAGCCAGTTCTACAAAGAAAAGAGAGACTTACTTTATCACACAGCTGAAGGGGTGGTAGCGTGCAAGAGAAGAGATGAGGAAAAAATATTACACAAACACAACCTCATCATACTACCACAATTGTACCAAACGGAGGTGCTTTTCAGATCACACGACCAGATGGGCCACCAGGGGATAGATAAAGTACAACAAAGGATACTTCACAGGTTTGACTGGCCGGGAATGAGAAAAGCTTGCGAGAGATGGGTGAATGCCTGCCTAGCATGCCTTCAAGTAAAAGACCCAAGGAAGATGAAGTTTCCCCTCAAGTCTGTCGAGAGTTCGGAATTCAATGAGGTGGTGCAGATAGACCATCAGAAAATCTGCATGACGGAGTCGGGTTATAACCAAATACTAGTTATAATAGATCACTTCACCAAGTTGGCGGAAGCGGTTCCGTGCCAGACAGCCTCAGCAGAGGAGGCATGTGATCACCTGATAACGCATTGGATATCGCGGTATGGTTGTCCAATGACTTTCCAGTCGGACAACGGCAAGGCTTTTGTGGGGGACTTGACAAAAGAATTGATGAAGAGATCACACATTGCTCAAGCACACTCGACGACCTATCATCCACAGACCAATGGGTTGGTAGAGAGACAGAACAGGACACTGGTCAACATGCTCAGGGTGTACTGCTCGAGATACATGACGGACTGGGACAAATACCTGCCACAGGTAGTAGGAGCCTATAATAGTACTAAGCACTCAACGACGGGTATCAGTCCTTTCATGATGTTGACAGGCAGGGAAAGGGCAATGCCTATAACATTCTTCTACCCGGAGTACGAGGGGAAGAGGACGTCACCTCAAGCATACGTGAAGGAAGCGATCAAAAGACAACAAGAGCTAAACGAGCTATGTCGGAGAAACACGGCGCAAGCGCAAATGAGGCAACGCAAGAAATATGACGAAAAGATACTAAGAGCAAAGCCATACGAAGTGGGCCAATACGTGTGGGTCTTCCAAAATGTCATACCGCCCAAGGGAACAAAGAAACTACTCAAGAAATGGAGAGGACCGTTCATGATTACGGAAGTACATCAACAAGGACGGTTCTATCGCTTGAGTACAGGGCGAGCAGCACATTACGAAAATCTGAAGCCTCACGTCCCGTCCCCGGAGGACTGGTGCCTACCAAAAGACATGGAAGGTCTTGAGTACCTGGTGGTGGAACCAGCGTGCGAAGTGAATGAGAAAGGCACTAGAGAGAAAAATGATGGTAATGAGAACTTGAGTTTGGACGACAACGAAAAGATAGAAGTGGAGTCGGATGCAGGTTCATTTGTAGAAGAAGACTGGAACGACCCAGAGCAAAACGAGGTACCGAAGTGGATGGAGCCGGATCAACCAACACCACCGGAAACCAGGACTGGCAATCGTAAGCGAACAGGTATGAGGTACAATAGGTACGGGGATGACTTCTTGATCGATAAGATACAGCCAGACAAGTTGGGCGATGAACTACTAAGCGCAGGCGAACTGGAAGCCGAAGAGGAATGGCAGGTCATTGACGATGGTGGACATTATCCGCAGGATGATTACTCGACGCCAGAATTGGAGACGGATCTCGAGCAGAGTGAAATAGAAAGGAGGGAGAACACGAACTTGAGGATTCTAGAGTGGATGCGTGATGTCAAAGACGAGAGCCGCGAAGGACAAAGCATTCAGCAAATCGATGTATCAGCAGCAAATTACATGAAGACAGAGGACCCTCTTTTCGGATGGACAGCAACAGACAGGCCACTGGACATCCCTAAGGACAATTCAGACCCGACTACATCGACGGGGACGTCGATAAATATTTTTGTCCGGGGAGTGGGGGTAGGACTTACCCACACCGAAAATTTGATGATAAAGAAGCTCAAGGAAGTGAGGGAAACAAGCGGATTGGAACTGGAGGAAGAAGAACCAGAGCCTACCATAGGAAGGAATTTCAAAACGAAATTCGAAATACCCAATGAATACTCAGAGAACATCATGATAACGGATAGCGACTTCATCCTGTCAAACAGGACCAGCGCGATCTGCATCACGGCGGACATGAGTTTCAAATCAAGATTGGAGGCTGACTTCAAAAGAGAGTACCAGAACGTAGAGTTTCTGTTCAGACAGAGGCCAGGACTGGGAGGCATGGCAGCGCTTCCACCGTCAGTGGCACAAGTCCCGGGCAAATACCTCTGCTTCCTAGTAACGAGAGTCAACGACAGAAACACAATTGATCCCGAACACGTGATATTGGCACTGACAAGACTACGTGACTTCATGATTGAAAGAGGAATAGTGGAGGTCTCGATGCCGGTGTACGACCCAAACAGGGGCAAACTGAGCTCGAGGGAATTGTATGCCATCCTACATGTGGTCTTTGCAGAAACAGAGATAATGGTGCATCTTCACAAGAAGTACTACTTGAGCATCGCCTGAGTCGGGTACACGGAGGTATCAGGTCGGGTGTGAGGGAGGAGTCTTGAGTTAGGTACTGGGGTGCGGCGCAGGTAAAGGGATCTTAAGATGTGATTGGCATGACAATTGAATTTTAAAAGAAAGAATTGATGGTGCTAAAACATAAAATGAATCTGCATGTTCTTAAGGGAAATCCAATCGAATTGCTTTAAGTGATATGAGAATGATAAGATTTTAACCATTTGGGTAGAAGGGGGGTCTCTAGGTTAGGAACGTGACATGCTAAGTTTTAATGAGCTTTCTGTTTTCAGATCAAGTTTGAAAAACAAAGTTGAAAATCCAACTACACTCAAGCGAGAAACAGAAAGAGAGAATCTTGATTGAACACGCGATAATACGAATCTACAGCAAGTATTTGCAAGAGAACATTTCTAGAGAATTCTTGAATTGGGTAATACTTGAGTTGGTAAGGTAATTCTTGAGTTGGTAAGGTAATTCTTGAGCTGGTTAACATCTACCTACATACATCCCGAAGTTACAAAGAATGGCAGACCGATTCTGGAACTCCGTGCCCGCGGCTCTGAAGAAGCCCACTCTTGACGAGCTGTACAGACGCTTGAGGGACCTGGACTACACCCAGATAGACGAGAGAATGGCGGTGATGCTGAATGCGATCCTCCAGTTGGAGGACCAGGGTGAGTGCAGGGAGTCTGCGACGGAGGCTGTCTTGATGGTCGGCTACACCACCGAGGGCATATCAAATCGAGAACAGACCAGATGGTTATCCTGGAAGGCGGATGGAGGAGTAAGGGGCTTTGACTTGGCAAGAAATCCTGGCCTGAGTAACAACACCGAACACGGCGCAGGAGAGTTCCCGCTACCGACGAGACCAACAGCAAGATCCACAGGCCAGAGCTCGAGTAAGGTGCCGTCGATGTCGCGAGCGCAACAGACGACCGAGGCATATCCGGATCTGGGGGTTCTAAAGAAAGAGCTCGAGAAGGCGCTGAAGGAAAGGAATAAAGCGAACCTCGATCGGGATCAGGCGAAGCTGGACAGGGAGAAGCTTCAGCTGGAGAGAGACCAGGCAGTCGACGAGCGAGATCAGACGTTGAAATTACTTGAGATGCTAAGGGCTGAACATCAGCAGGAGCTAAGGGTGCGGGAGAACGTCGCGAATCGTGATCAACTGAAGTCGGAGTTGGAAAGGATAGAACAGCGACAACGCGAGCTTGACGCACAGAAGGGAGCCAGGTCAAACGAACGAGTGGTGACCAGCTCGAGGCCAGAGTCGCGCATGGAGGTGGATGAAGCTCCCAGGGCTAGAGGACGGTTCAACCTTGACCGCGAGGCCAGAGAACACATGAGTGAAGGGTTGGAGGTCTGGATACCGAATGACGTGACGCCTTCCTTGCGCAACCTAGAGACACAACCTGTACGTCCTCTGATGGATGTGGTGTTACCAGGATATACCCCAACCTCGACCTCGAGTGGCAGTCAGGTGAGCGGCGCCTCATCGCGCCTGAAGGAGCTAGGCGAGAAATTGCAGCAGCAGAGTCGTGAAAGATCGACAAGGCCAGAGCTTCCCCCAACTTGGAGGGAACAGCCGGTCAGGAATGTCGTGATCGCAAGCTATAAGAAGAATACAGAAGGGAACTACCACAGGCACAATCGGCTGGACTGGAGTGCGGAACAGGGAGCCAGGAGGGACTGCTTCCATGACGCAGCCTGGGTGGAGTATCTAGCGCCACCTCGTGTGCCAGAGGGTGCAGTTCACCTAATTATAGGGGATATCCTGGTGCGGGTGTTGACCCAGATACGGTCACATTGGCAGACAGGAGTCTTGAGTTTCGCTGGAGCTGCCTCGCCACAGATGTTGGCAACCCTGGACATGCTAGGGATGACCAAAGTTTACACAGTGACCCTGATGGTTGGGACCAACGACGTGTCAAGGGGAGAAGCGAGGAAAGTAACGAGGCTGTGCGACAAGATGAGCTGCCTTCTTGAGGAACTGAGGATCCAGATGGACCCCATCCTGTTGACGGTATGCACGGTCCCCTACAACATGATGTTTGATCAGCACGCCCTAGAGATGAACCAGAAGGTGCGGAGCCTGAACAAGGTGATCCGAGACATACACCGAAAGAGTGTGCTTCCTCTCAGGCTGTTGGACATAGCAGAACGTATGGAGAAAAAGGGATTCCCTGAAGACATCTCAAAAGATGGAATCCATTTCGATAGGCCAAGGGGAGCGGAGTGGCTGAACGACGTCTTCCAGGAACACATAAACACGCTAGAGGCGGACCTGCTGGAGACAGCCCAATTCACTTTAGGACCACCTCCCAACCCACCATTCCTTACCTCGAGGGCCTTGGCTGGTCGTTTGGGAGCGAGAGTTGATACTAGAGACAGTTCAAGGAGCAATCAGACCCGATTGCAGAGTGCCACGCCAATGGAGTCGGAGGAGGTAGAGTCATCAACACCTCCGGGCTCGGCGATGTCCTCTGTGGTGGTGGCAGATGGCAGGAGAGAAAAGAAGTCTATGGAGACTGCCCGCTTGAGATATCCTGAGAAGGTGAAGGAACTGGATCTAGAGAGTTTGGAATGCAGACGAGAGTTGGCGGAAACCCTGGGGATCGAACGAGTGTCGCACGAGGATTTGAATAGACATCATTGCGTAGACTGGTTGAAAGCTCACGAGGCGCACTTCTCGAGAGCGAAGTTAATGGAGACCACAGACCTGACTGGAATTCCCACAAAAGCGATCATGGGACCCATTAACTACAGGCCTCTCAAGCTGTTGGGGAGTCCTGGACTTATAATAGAACCTCCCAAGCACCGAACTGGCATCGCCAGGATCAGGTTGGCAACCCCGGCGCAGTTAAAGGTGGTAGACAAGCTACTCAATCCGGGGGGAATGGAATTGCCTGATGCCGCTTACGAAGGTCCGAAGTTGGCAGAAGATCCCAGGTACGGGAAGCCCTGTATTGGCACCCAACTGGCCAAAACTCTGGCAGTTTATGATAGAGCAGATCCAGCTGCTGCAAGAGTAGTCATTGTGGCGGGATCGGACTTCGAAGGAACGTCTCCCAAGTTGTTCTGGCCGGAGACTCTGGTATACTCCTTGCCAGGAGCCGAATTGAACCAAATGTTGACTCTAGTGGTGGCAATAAAGTCGGAGATGCCCTGTGAACCTGAGCTGCTATTGTTTGCAGGAATGAATGATCACCTGCACGCGATGGGACTTCTTGAGCGACTGAAGGGCAAGGAGATTCCGACATCAAGGAAGACATGGGAGGCTATTCAGGCGTTATTTGCGGCGATGAATGAGGTACAAGAGAACGTAGCCTCGAGATTTGGGTCTAAGACGAAGGTGGTGTTTACCACATCCCCAGGATACGCAAATATGCCACCCGCCCTACAATTCGTGTACGCGGTCTTGATCCTGATAGCAGAAGGGAGTGAATGGCGGATTCTGATGGCAGCCCCCAATCGAGAGCTGGAGCCATCGAACTTGAGGCTTTACAAATCAGAATTGCCGGCGGCATGGGCTGACATATCTCATGCACTGAGGGGCTTTTACGGACTGGCCGACGTCCTGATTGTATTGGATGAGGTACTCTTGCTAGAGGTATCGAACTTTGCTAGACAACTCAAGTTCAGCCCAGTCATCGGGGACGACCACCCGGCGATAAACCAGTTGACGGCCAGCCTGTGGTTCCGGGGTATGGATGTGAAAGTCGCAAATTCCACCAGCAGGTCTAGAGGTCCCAGCAACGAGAGAAGAAATGTGGTCGAGACGGAGAAACAGTTAGAATCGATGAAATATCGCTTGACTCAAGAGTATGTCTGGTGGCCATTCCTGACACCAAGGCTGGAGAACGTCACGAATAAAACGAGGGAGGAAGCACCACTCCTCGTGAAACAAATCTGGAGTTTTCTAGAGAAGCAACTGGAGCTAGCTGAAACGAGAGACATGACGGTGGCTAGATTTGTCTCGGCCGCCAATGAAGTGACGATTGGAGGATTTTGGAGAGAGCACGCCAACGGCGAATTGAAGACTAGGAGAGATTACGAGATTCTCAAGTTCTTGAGTCCTTGCTGGGAGAAAGAATTCTTGGCAGGAGTGTTCGGCACCACGGCGACTATCTTCGGAGCCTTCGTACAGGAGATACTGGGCATGTCCATCAGCCTGCTCTTGGCCCTGTATTTGGTTTACCCCAGATACTTGTTCAACATGGGCCCAGCATACATGTTTAGTCGAGGAGTGGAGACACTTCGAGTTGATGGGTATCTGGCACTAGTACTCTTGACCCATGGGGAATTGGTGTCGTTTCATCGGTTAATGGAATATGGAGAACCTCTGTCTATGGGGAGAGTCCACACGAGCATTGAAACCAGCTCCTACAAGTGTGCCGCAGGGTTGAAGACACTGCTGGTGCAATACCTCATGATGCAGAATCGATACATGACGGGTGAAGATGAGAACCCAACCTCGAGAGAAGAATGGGAGAAGGCGAACAGAGGGATGCCTCTGTTGACGGACCTGTGTCTGGCAATGAGGTCGGACCCAATGGGGATAATCCGGGGTCTAGAGGAGGTGGTGACCTGCATCTATGGTCCAGCAGTGACGTACGCGTTTCCAGATCCCCTGGTGATAACGTATCGTCACTCGGTGACGCACTTGAGTCTCATCAGCGTACTGGATGGTACAGCGCTGAATTGGTGTCAGCAGGAAGTGCTCAGGGCGCGTATGAGCAACACGGTACTCTTCGGAAAAGTGAAAGATGCCGAGATGATGGTGTGCAACTTCAGGGGACAAAAGCAATGTAGAATGGGAGGCAAGCGAGAGGGCCCCATTGAAATGTATCCAAAGTTTTGGAACCTAAACCCATTGACGGCCGACGGACGAGAAGTCTTGAGAATCCCCGCCTGGAAGGAGTGCTTTGCACTAGTCAAGAGGGAGCTGGAGGCCATAATGGAGAAAGAAATCCTACCAGCCACCATGCCTGAGTTCCCGACAGTCAGGAGGATGACCTTGGGAATGAATAGTCCCTTGGTGGTTCCCTCCATAATGGCGAAGATGATGACGGAGGAAACGCAGAGGCATTTCACGGATGGCTGGGATCCCCTGTTCATCGGCTACACGGCGGTAGTCTACTTCCACACCAGCGAGATGAAGGTAAATTCGTGGACGACGCAAGCGAAAAAGAGTAGAGGTTCGCAGCCCCCTGGATATGAAGTGCGGAAAGTCTTGAGGACTCTTGAGAAGGAAGGACTTGAGAATATGCTACCCATATGGGATGATGGCAGGATGATCGTGATGGAGGGGCACGTCGCATTGGTGGACGAAATGAAATTTGCCACGAGAAAATACAAGGCACCCTATGGCTTGGAACAAGTAGAAGTGACACAGGAGGGAACAGAACTAGATGCAGCAGGTCAACTGCATGTAGCCCTGACGGAATATAAAAAGCTGGATCCTACGACACCGTCACCCCTGTCTGTAGACACGCCTGGAGACAAGAGGAGTGGACCCGTTGAGGATCGATTCAAAAGAATTCTCGAGCGAAGAAGAAATGAATCAGAGGAAGAGAGTATGGATGAAACTCTCAGTGAAGCTGGAGAAGACATGGAGGTGGGGAATACGCCTGAACCAGGGCCATCAGGGGAGGAACTCACCACTCAAGAGCTGTTGAAAGACTTGAGCGAAGAGAATTGGACAGATACTGCCACCCCACCTCTGAACCCGTCCCCGCGGAAGAACCTAGAGTTGCCATTGGCAGGTGAGACCTTCAATATGGGGATGTTACTCTTGAGCTCGGAGGAAAGGGAGAAGAACACGTTCGAAGGGAATAGGGACATATTCTTGGGATCTCTCGAGGATGACGCTTGGCAGGAATTCCTGGAGGAATTCAATCGAGAAGTGGGCAGCGAGACGACGCTGGACAAGTTCAAGAAGGAACTGTGGGACGCAGTAGTGAGATTCGGGGAACCGCTCCTGATAGGAACGGGCCTGGATGAGAAAGCAAGAAAAGAGCTGCTGAACAAGCTAGTGGAGCTGAGGAACGCACGATCGAAGACTAGAAAAGAGAAATGTGAGGACAGCTCTACTCTGAAACAAAAAGCTGTGGATAAAATGGTTGATGATATAAAAAGGGATAAGGTTGAGACTAGTAATATGATTAAAAGTACTAATATCCTTAAGGCTCGAGCAGGTGGGAGGCAAGAGTTGGAAGGAGTGGATGGAGAGGTCGAATCAATGATGATAGCCACAACACCCTCGAGCAGAGATGTGAAGACTCGCAAGAGGAAGAGAGAAGTGGAAGGATGGGGTAGTCCTTCAGTGGATGCTGTTTCGGAAGGAAACTTGAGAGAGACGGCGCCCATCGTTTTGGCTCGATGCAAGACGGCGGCATACAAGAACAGCTCGGAGCTCAGGAAACCACTTGAAGTAGAAAAGGAAATAGAGGTTTCCGCCAGTTCGACGTCAGAAGAAGACTTCAAGCCTCAGAAGATAAACGTGAAGAGAGGTTCAACGAACGGACAGGTAGGGGAAGTGGAGATCGGCAAAGAATGGATCTCGAAGGCACATCAGGACATGGGCAAACAAGTGACGAGTGATCCATTGGAGAGGAACAAGACGAGGAACACTTCCCGGACGTGGTGGGTGGCCCTCGAAACATTGAAGGAAATGGAGGACTGCTTGAAGAAGTTGGACAGTGGAATAGCTCGCAAGCGGCGCAATTGGGCCACCCAGCAAAAAGCCGAGGTTAATAAGATAGAGATGGCAAGTCATCTGAAGAGGTCCTGGCAGAGTTTGTTGAAGGATCATTTTGAAGAGGCGATGAGGACATCCTCATCAGCACCGCCACTAATGGCGAATCCCTTCGTTAGAACTGCGGGACAATTAATGTTCACCTGGAGTCTGGTGGGAATAGAGTTGGAGACATTGACCTCGTATGACAGGCTGAAGTTGGGAAGCAAGAAGCTAGAGGTGTATCAGGCACTGATGCAACACGTGGCCAGGGACAATTCAGGCTTGAGCCTGGCTAGAAGAAAAGATGCCACATGTTTCTTGAGATGGATAATGTCAATGATGTCTGATAGCACCATCCTGGCATGCCACCAGAGAGCAAGTGGAAGTAAAACCATGGAGAAAAGAGTCTCAACGATCATCTTGAACGTATATCAGAGTACAGGAATAGAGAAAGAAGATGGTTCCAGACTATCCTTAGAGAACCATCGAAAGCTGGACGAGGTACGGAGGTTCTCTAATAAGAAGTTCGAGGAAGAACATGATGTTCACCGTAACCTGGCCTCGTCAGAACAGTACTCGAGACTCAGTGAGAAGGGGGAATACCAATATGTGTCTGGAGTGATGGGAATAGCCTACAATCCCTTCTTAGACTCGGAAGCTGGAGGAGCCCACAGAAACCATGAGGTAGCGGAGCTACTGAAGTTTTGGACAGAAAGAATAATGGAAATAGACGCGGTGGAAAAAGAGGGGCCGAGCCTGGGCCTGATTCTTGAGAAAACACCAGAGGTGATAAGCATACCGCGCTCAAACAAGAGAGTTGAAGTGAACATGGGCGGTGGAAATGGCTTGTTAACCACGAACTTGGGAGTGATATGGAAGCTACTAAGACCCTCCTGGTGTCCACATCCCCATGCGAGTCTAATCGAGGAAACCACCGAGCGAGTGAGGTTAGCACCAACGGAAGATGAAGATCTGGCGAAGTTGAGTGTGCTACATAAGCTAATCACGCCCCAGATGCAAGAGCCAAGCGAAAGGACGAGCGACCCCGGGTCAGCAAAGAAATTGGAGCCGGGTAGCTGTCTGGATTCGACGTGTGGGAACGGAGAGCACATCTGCGATGGACGGTCATGCGTCAGAATACTGTCGTTTCAAAAAGAAGACCTGGTCACTTGGTTCGAAGACATCACAGAAAGGGAGAAAAGTGAAGTGCAAATAATAGCGGAATGTTACGCGAGAACCACGGTGAATATAGCGACAGCTCTCGGATTCTTCTCGAGAATGTGTGGTCTGCAGGCACTGGAGAGACTGGAATCTGAACATCATTTAGTGACGGCGTTGAGCGTAGAATCATGGCCCGGGGTGTTGCAGGTGACTCAAAAACACATCCGGAGCTGGAAGGTTGGTCTTGAGGCGGAAATGGGATTTCCCATGAGCGAAGCTTATGGCTTGCCATTGAACGCGAAATCGCTGATAGGGTCAATGATGGCCAACTTGTGCGGAAGTCACTACCCGCTACACATGGCGATGGTGGAAGTGTCCAGCCAGAGAATACTGGTGGACAAGGCCTTCTCAGTGCCCAAGTGCGTGAGGTTGGCTCGGATGTCGCATCACTCGCACAAGTTGTTGAGAAAAATCAAAGGGACAGTACCAAAAGAATTGAGAGATGACTTAAGCGAAATCTGGGGAGAAGATCTTCTGAAGTTGGAAAGAGAAAACACAAGCGATCACGAGAGACAAAACGTGATCGGAAAACCTGTGGGAAGTACTCCGAACCTGGAAGATAACGACACGATGCACGAGAAAATGATGGAGCTTGAGCCTCTCTTGGAAGCCTCAGGGGAGCGTAATCTCAGGAGCATTGAGATCTCTCATGGGGAATGCCCATGCCACTGTTTGGCACAAACGGTGTGGTATCCAGATCACAAGAACCTTTGCCTGGTGTGGGATGTGGAAGAGATTCGGTCGATCGGACTACCGGATCACCGGCAGAAGGTGACGCTCTTAGTAGTGAGTACGATGTTAGCTCTGAGATGGATAGAAGAGAATATAACGAAGTATCGGGAGGCGACGACGCCAACGGCTGAGTCAATATACGCGATAGACTACAGCAGGAGACTCGAGTTGTTTGAGACTGCGTGCAAAGTATTCGCCATACCGACGGAAGTCAGGCACGTATGGAGTCGCTTGAGGTACTTTCCATGGTTTCGGGCGACACTGACGTCTTGGTTGTACATGACAACGAAAGATCACATGAGAAAACATCAAAAAGAGTATCGACAGTTCCAGGCCGAGATTGGGCCGGAAGCTTTCAAGAGACCCCTGCTAACCCATCGTAATGCGATCACGACAGGATGGAAAAGAGTGGGTAAGATGTCTAGAGACAATACCAAAGCGAGGGAGTCGATACTAGAGGAAGACCTGGCGAAGAACGTGAGCTTGAGCCTGCACAACTCCTTTTGCTTGAACCGAGAAGCTAGGGTGAAGGCACTACTCAACCAAGCAAAGAGGTTGCAGGAGCAGAGAGAATGGATGCGATCCTATGAACAGCTGAAGGCTTGGGAGGAGATTGTGATTAGTTCCGATGATGAAGAGGAACTGTTGAGACAGTTTGCCGCATCTAGCACTTCAGGATGCAGTACCTCCAAGGCGAAGAGTACGAGATGAATGGGCAAATCGGATGGATCTTGAGTCTTGAGAGGGAAGGGGGGCTTGAGCGTGGATCCGAGTGAAACTTGGATTCACGAAAAAGAAATTTTAACAAAGCAAATATTGTTACTAATATACTATATTTATTATATAAATCGAATTGCTGCATGACAATTTCCTGATTGAATAGGACAAAAGAGATTTTAAAATGATTGGCTTGAAAAGCGAAAATTCAAGGGTGCAGGTGTATGCAGATTTTGGTTGCTGTTTAGCAATAGTGTGAAAATTTTAAATGGCTGTGAATTTTGGGGTGTAGATAAGCTTAAATCTGCTGCAAACTTCTGTAAATGACCACTGGCACTGTATCTTGAGCAACACTCGGTTTTTCTGGGACTCACTGGCAGAAGACAGCGCGCGATGAGGACATCGATCTCGAGTCCGGGGAGTATGTGCCAGTCGGTCATATTTGGAAGTTTGACCTTGAGAGGAGCAAAAAAAACACTTGATTTTGGAGTGAAATTTAATTTTTCAAAATTTCGAATGGAACCTGTCATGCACGATTTTCTCGCGAGAACTGAAAATTAGAAAAAGAAGTGAGAACAATTTCAGAACAATTGAGTCGCACACGCGGGAAAGTTGTAAGAAAAAGCAGTAGGAAATTGCTATTCGCAATTTCCATCACTATAATAATCGAGAGTAGAGCTGTCCCATCTGTGACAGAGACGAGAGCATTCCCTCGAATTGGATTATAGCGACTGGAGTATTATTCGGAACTGGACTAGAGTGAACCTTCGGTGGAAAGGTGGACAGCTTGAGTGTCCTAATGGTTCACAAGAAAACTATTGTCTAGAGTATAAACTCGTTCTCATTGTTAAAACTATAAAACATTAGACTCATTTAGTTACGTTATTTAATTCTTGAGTTAACTACCGACTGGATTATTTCCCACTTCTTGAGCGTGCTACTATGTGAGTACAAATTTAAATTCCTAGAGTGTGTTTTATGATTGTTATGTTGAGGTAAGGCGAGTTTTAGGTTGATCCATCTGAAATGGATCAAAGTTCCACTGTCTAATAAAAAAGCAACTTAACGGATTGTTCCAACCCGGTTTTTAACGGCGTTCATGTATTTTGGGTATCTAGAGACCTAAGTATGGGGACGTTTCTAATTCTAGAGTGGGGGGATATTTTAGTAGTAGCCTTTAAGCTGTAACGGGTCGTAGTCTCATGTCACAAACGAACCGAACTGGCTCCGACCGTTCTTGAGGTAGAAAAACACAAGAGATAGTGTCCCTGACCCTTGAGCCAGTGGTTATAGGGCCTATTTTTCTTAAGCCTCATGTGTGACTGCAGTAGACGAATGTTACA